>NC_083719.1:105318422-105621452 GCF_028564815.1 Eubalaena glacialis
TGACAGAAGCCCTCGTGGGTGGTTTTTATTTAAAAAAAAAAAAGAAAACAAAACAAAAAACATAAACCAGTTTGAGTTGGGTTTCTGTCCCTTCAGAATCAGAATCCTGATATTTGAATACTCTTCGGAGTTACATGAGTTGCCTTAGGCTTTGAAAGAAAAGCAATGATTTAGGAAAACAGAATTGGGAGTAGATATAAAGAAGGTAGAAATGAATCACATGATTGTTCATGGGACCAGTTAAAGGGGCATGTTGGGGCCACTGGTGGCTGTGCTAAGCCATTCCTCCAGCCCTGGTATTGCAGCTGAGATTTAGATACCGCTCTCTGCTATGGCAATGTGCTTGGGACTCAACAGAAATCGTTTCCAACTGGCAGAACCCTTCCTCTGCAAGGACAGTATCTTTTTGTTGTTGTTCTTTGGGCTCTTTTGGTTTTCAAATACAGTTTTTTTACCTGCTAACAATATATGTCTATTATATCTCAAACTAGATTTGCAAAGTCCCTCCCACCAAACTACATTTCCTCTTGTGTTCCCTGTAACTATTCACGGTGGTGCTAATCTCCATTCCCCAGATAACCTTTGGGTTATCTTGGATGTTCCTCTCCAATGCTCGCTCTCCCACCCATTCTGGTGTTATCTCTGGATTATCTCTCCAGTGCAGTGTCTGCTTCTTGCCTTCAAACTCCTCCCCACATCTGCCTCTGCATTTTCTGTCTCTAGTCTCCACCCCAGCCCATCCCCATTCTTACACACTGGCGAGCGTAACCCTCCAGGAGCACGTATCTCATCAGGCCTCTCGTAATGTAGGTACAGGAAGAGGGGGACACTGAATAATATCTCATCCCCATCATTTCATTCCTTCTGTCTAAAAATCTTCAATTAATCCCTACGGCCAACCAAATGAAGTCTAAAAGCAGCCCTTTCTCATTAGGAATCAAACTTCACAACAATTTAATTTGCTTCTTTCTGCTGCCTTACTCCAGAAAAAAACAAAATGCTAGGTTTTTCATCTGCCCCCCCCCCACAATAGCTTTTAACTATGCCTGATTTTAGTGGTAGTGGTACTTCATTATCTATAAAAATTATGCATCCTGCTCTTTCTTGCTTACTAATTCTAAACTTTCTGTCTCAACTTCCTGTTTTAATGGAACATAAGAGTCAACTCACTTATACTAACGCCCTGCTTCCCTCTCTTCCTTCTCCCTATTTTAAATAGGCATATCACTGTTTCTCCTTCCTATTTTCATACATTTGCCTCTTTAAATAACACGTTGACCTAAATCTCTTGTTAAATTAATTTGACTCCCAACTTTTTAGAATAAGAAATTAGTAACCTCTGCCCTTCTTTCACCTTTTTACCACTCCTATTTTTTCTTTAATAATAACTTCTCCTTTTTTTCCTGTTTAGAATTCCTACTCATTTGATATAAAAGTGCTTGGCTTAAACGTGTCTTGTGTTTCCCTCTTACTTTTTCTCTCTTTTGAATTTCTGTATCTTGATGCTATTTTCCAACCCTTTGATTAAATAAATAGGTCTCGTTGAGAAGGTAATATTTGAGTAAAGACTTGAAGGAAAAGAGGGAGAGAGCCACGTGGCTTTATGGGGGCAACAGCGTTCCAGGCAGAGGGAATAGCCAGTGCACAGATTTTCTTGTGGGAGCGTGGAGTGAGAAAAGGGGGTCAGAGAGATGAGGAGGGGCAGACAGGGCAGGTCATGAAGTGCCTTGTAGGCTATTAGGGATTTGGACTCTGAGAGAACTGAGGCGTCAAGGAAGGTTTCCTTTTCCATAATATTGTGATCTGTTTTAGGAGTTCTAGCTTCTCTCTGAAGATATTAATTAGAAGGTTTTGGGGTTTTGTTTTTCTTGTTTGCTTGTTTGTTTTCTTTTGTTTTCTGAAGTCAGTTTTCTAAGGGTTTTACTTTCATGTTAGTTTATCTTGGTCTTTTCCTTAAGACTTCAGATTTTCTTCAAGGGTCTGGCAATCCTTTGTTGTCATTTCATATTTAAGAATGAGGGACTAGAGGGAAAAAATAAGGGATTAGAGTAGTTTTGGAAGAATATGAATAGGGAGTTGGTACTTAGCTTGGAACCACTTTATTCAAAATGGAAGGAAGAGAAGGGATTTACTCTGGGTAAGCTAAGTTATTCAGTTTTTTAATTGACAACCCTTCTGATATGTTTTCCTCACAAGCTAAGTAGCTGACTGTCTGCCATTTGTGTCTTGAGGATGGGGGTGTGGGCAAGGTGAGAGGTGGGCAGAAATTTCTCACACACACACCTTTAATTTAGTCTAATGTTTTCGGCAACTTCTTACATCCTCCTCCTGTAGCACCTTATTGGACTCTGACAAACAGATCAGTATTCTCTTATCTTCCACTTATACCCAAATTCTGAAATACAGCTTCCTCTGCTTTGCTGCATGAGTTAATATTTACTTTACTTTCTACTTTCCATTTTTCAGAAATTTGGGGAAATCACTCTTCTGTTGATGGTTTCCCACCGTAATTGTAAGCAGGATTACTACTTCTTTTATAAATCCTCATCTTAACAGGCCTTGGAAAGGAGAGGCAAACATCTGTGCTCCTGTTCTTCATCCTGGACTGGGAAACCTGTTGGGTTTTCATCACAGGTTTTGACAAAACCAAAGAATACTGTGTTTTCGGCATTCCTTTTTTAAAAAATCTGCCAGTAAGCCTATCAAGAAAAAAGAGGAACTTAATTTGTCATTAACATTTTATTTTAACGTTATGCTGGGCCCTAATATCCATTTAACTTTTCTAAATGTTTATTTATTTAAAAAGTCAGTTCTAGGATATTGCCAAGAATTGGTGATGCAGTTATAAGAATTGTTTTCCCTAAATGTTTCAATCAGCAACCCATTAGAAAAATTGGCAAAATGTACATACAAACAGCTAATTTACAAAACAGGAAATAAAAAACACTCTTAAATATATGAAAATACACTCAACCTTACTCATCAGGAGAGAAATGTAAGTCAAAACTATAATGGGACTTTTTTTTTTACCTCTCAGATTTGTAGAGATCAAAAAGTTTAACACTTAAAAAAAAAAGTTTAACACTAATCATTGGTAAAATTGTTATTCTATGTGCTAGGTACTCTGCTAAGCACTCTGAATTGTTTTTTTGGGTTTTTAAAAAATATTTATTTCATTTATTTTTTCCTTACTTTTATTTATTTACTTATTTTTTGCTGCATCGTGTCTTAGTCGCGGCACACAGGATCTTTTTCATTACGGCTCGCGGTCTGCTTGGGTTTCTCTCTAGTTGCAGCGCGTGGGCTTCTCTCTAGTTGTGGCGTGCGGGTTTTCTCTCTCTAGTTGTGGCACACAGGCTCCAGAGCGCATGGGCTCTCTAGTTGAGGTGTGCGAGCTCAGTAGTTGTGGCGCGGGCTTAGTTGCCCCGCAGGATGTGGGATCTTAGTTCCCCGACCAGGGATCGAATCCACGTCCCCTGCATTGGAAGGTGGATTCTTTACCACTGGACCACCAGGGGAGTCCCTGAATTGCTTTTTAAGTGTAACACTTTAGTAAGAATGTGTAAACACTGCTACATATTATGGGTGTGGGTCACAAAACCTTTTACTAAAGGCAATTTGGCAATAACTATAAATTTTTCTTTAATGTGTGTACATTTTAACACAGCAGTTCCATTTCCAGGAAGTTATCCTAGGGATATATTCACACATAATAAACATAAGGACATATGTCACATAAGGACATTCTTTGCAGTGTTGTCTGTATTTGTGATAAGACTGAAATCACCTAAATGCCCATCAATAAGGAACTGGTTAAATTATGTAAGCCATTACAGTGGAACTCTGTTCAGTCATTGAAAAGAATGAGGAAGCTCTATGGGTACTAATAGGGAAAGAGCACCAAGTTAGTTTCAAAAAAGGGGGCGGGGGGTGTCTAGAATAACATGCTATCACTTGTGCTTAAAAAATACACACACTCATATGCATTCAGACTCCCTGGAAGTACACACAGGAGCTGGGAACAGTAGGTGCTTCTGGAGAGAAACAGGGCCAGCATAAAACAGGGGTGAGTAGAAGGGAGATTTGTTTTTCCATTTGTAACTTTTGAATTGTGTTGTTGTGCTTCTAGTACCTATTCAGAAATAAATATGTAGATCAATAAATACAATGTAAAGTTTCCAAAGATATACTTATATCAGAATTGTAAATGAAAGACTGTTCTTCCTGATTTAGAAAAATCTAGTTGGGAGACTGAGTTTACTTTGCGGTTGGAGAGGCTTAGGGGTCTTGGAGAGGTCCTGGTCTCTATCACCAACTCCTGCACCTTCTGTACCCCATTCTGCTTCCTGCTTTTGGTGACTGTGTTGTCTCTGTTTCTACTATGGCTGCTGCCCAGCAGCCCCCAGAGTCCTCCTCTGTCCCTATAGCCCATCTCTCAGCTTCCCAAGTATTTCCACCCTTGCCTGCCAGCCAGGGAGCCACCAAGTGGGCAGCTCACCAAAAACAAGAGTCTTTCAGGCTTCAGATCTTGGCAAGTCCAGGTGCAGCCTAGTTTTCAGTACAGGGTTTCCATCCCATTTCCAGGATTTTATCTTCTGGGGATCCTCTGGTGAAACATATCCTATCTTCAAGTCACTTCTTAACCTTTGTTGGTCAAGACTGTGGTTTTGAGTAATGATCATCAGGGAGTTTTTTAAATGATAGTGGGTGTAAAACTATCTCACTGGTACTACCATAAAGGAGTTTAGTGACCTTTTTTATGCCTAAGCTTAGACTAATTTAACTTGAAGGTAGACAAGCACAGGTTTATGACTGTAACTAGGAAGGAGCACAGCTTCCTGGACTGAACCACAGTGAGGCACTTGTTTGCATTTACCTGAAATACAGCTTACTCACTCACCTGAGATAGAACCTAATTATCACTTACATGTGATGATGCCCGAGTACAACACGTCTTCAGCAGGAGAGGCAAAGGGCCTGGGAGATGGATACGACAGAACAGAGGAGTGTTGAGTTTACTCTAACTCAGAGAGACACTTTTCAGGAGGAATGATAGTTGACCCCATGTAAGAATTCTAATTCTGAAAAATTGTGAAATCTGAGTCTAGTCATCATCAGACTAATGAGGTCTAGGAAGTGAGGAATATTGGACTGTTGATAGGGATCGTCCAACCTGTTTTTTATTTATAGACTGTGGTGCAACAGTGTGTGGCAGTGTCTTGTTGAAACCAGCACTTCCTAGCTGGTAATAAAAATGCTGTTGCCTAGTTGGTAAAGTCAGGCTTGGTTGGTATAAGTGTGTCTATCTCACTGCTCTGAAATTCCTACTTAGAAGCTTTCAGGGCCCATAACTGATGCTTACATTGGGTCAGAGATAGGAGAAGAAATAACCTGCCAAAGCCAAGTGAGGGTGGATCCTGTGTTCCCAGCATCTTCTGCTGCTTCTATGCGTCCTTAAAACTGTCACTCATTTTTTTAAAATAAATTTATTTATTTTATTTATTTATTTTTGGCTGCGTTGGGTCTTTGTTGCTGTGCGCGGGCTGTCTCTAGCTGCGGCGAGCGGGGGCTACTCTTCGTTGCAGTGCACGGACTTCTCATTGCGGTGGCTTCTCTTGTTGCGGAGCACGGGCTCTAGGCGTGTGGACTCAGTAGTTGTGGCTCACGGGCTCTAGAGCACCGGCTCAGTAGTTGTGGCTCATGGGCTTAGTTGCTCCGTGGCATGTGGCATCTTCCCGGACCAAGGCTCGAACCCTTGTCCCCTGCATTGGCAGGCGGATTCTTAACCACTGTGCCACCAGGGAAGCCCCCAAGCTGATTTATTTTCATGACTTAAGTGAGATCTGTTATTTCATCTCCCTTGTCAATGAGAGTTCAGCTTCACTGCCAGTAACTTTAAAGTTACTGAGAGGCCTTGCAAAAGTGGTTTGTTTCTTCTCCTATGCCCTCCTCACTCAAACACAGGCGAGCCTCTGCTCTTCGGATCCTAGCAGTTTCAGTTTGCTGCCAACAAGACCTCTGTGGTAGGGGTGCTCCAGGAATCATCTCGCCTGTGTTGGGAATTAACTTGCTCGAGTTCCGTAGCATCTTTGAGTAAACAAAAACCTAAAGTTGAATTGGCCCATTGATGAATTTCACTTCTGTTTTGGATGCTGCAGAATTAATCCCACATCAGTCAACACTGATAAATGACCACACTGAGCAAAATGCTGAGCTGAGTGCTGTGGAAAAAAACAGAAGTTCCCTGCTTCTCGTAGTTGGATCATTAATTGATGAGGGGCCTAGTGAGTTATAGAGCCAGCAGCAGCAGAGCTGAGGTGATGGGATGGGAGGCTCTGTGGAGCTTGTGCCCTCTGGGGAGGGCTTTCCAGGGCAGAACCAGTGCTGGAGACCAGGAGCCAGTCTAGGGAAGAGAAGGGTGGAGACTCTGTAGAAAGAAGTCATTTTAATCTGCACATACCTGAATGCTCTGTCATTGAAAGACATTGTGTGGGTGGGTTGACCTAGAGGCAGGCTCTGTAATCTTGTCAGTGCTAAGTTAGGGGCCCTGCATCAGGACCACCCACTTGGTGAAGGCTGAGTGCTCAGCACTGCACACAAGTGCCTGGCCAGGAAGGGCGGGGCAAGGAGGGGCTGAAATCCAGCCACTTTGCTTCCTCTGCTCCTTGGTGCTGGGCTCTTTCTGCCCAAAGCAAGGGGCACCATTTCTCTGCCAAGTCCTGTGTCAGTAGGGCTACATCCAGAGAGACAGCACCTTTTTATGAGTGCTCCTGGCCGGGCATGGCTCTTTCTGAGTCTTCAAGGGTGCTGCTGTGCAGGACAGCTACCGTGCTGCCTCTAAGTCTGAATCTGACCCTGCATAGCACAGAATTCCATAAATATGTGAATGAATGCTGAGGTGGATTACTGAAGTTCCACACACACTTCGTCTCCCTACTTAAAGAGGGACTCGAGTGGATTTCTTTTTTTTTATTTTTTTGTGGTTTATTGTATTTCAATTTACTTGACTAGTTTGTGGAAACTTGTTGAAGAGATTTTCTGATTTGCTTTTTTTTAACCATTTTTTTCCCTTGAAGTATAGTTAATTTACAATGTTGTATTAGTTTCAGGTGTACAGCAAAGTGATTCAGATATATATATATGTACTTTTTCAGATTCTTTTCCATTATAGGTTATTATAAGATATTGAATATAGTTCCCTGTGCTATACAGTAGGTCCGTGTTGTTTATCTATTTTATATATAGTAGTGTGAATCTGTTAATCCCAAACTCCTAATTTATCTCCACCACCCACTCCTCTGCCCCCACTGCTATCCCCTTTGGTAACCATAAGTTTATTTTCTGTCTGTGAGTCTGCTTCTGTTTTGTAAATAAGTTCATTTGAGTGGATTTCTTTTTCTTTTTTTCTTTTTTTTTTGGTTTATTGTATTCAATTTACTTGACTGGTTTGTGGAAACTTTTTTTTTCGTTTTGAAAAACCTATTTACTTTTCCAAATATTATTTCAAATACATGCTTTACAGGCCACGATGGGTCAGAAACATTCTGTAGAAGAAATTATTTTGATAGACATTGGAAATAATTTTAATAGAAGAAAAAGCTCATATTTATCTAGATGTGGCTATGTTCCACAGGAAGATTTCGACGTCTAAAGTGCAAAGACAAAATGACTGTGGCTTTTCTTGCCACTCAGAATATTGACAATCTTCCCTTAGAGCCTACTCTTTTTTTTTTAATATCAAAATCTAATAAGCCAAATTTATTCAAGAAAAGTTATATCCATTTTCCTTTAACCTTCTTAATCTACCAAGGACAGTAACTTATGTAAAAGCATGCCTGTTTTTTCCTTTAGAGCTTCTTTTTTCTTTTTTTTTTAAATTGGAATATAATTGCTTTACAATGTTGTGTTAGTTTCTGCTGTACAATGAAGTGAATCAACTACATGCATACCTATATCCCCTCCCTCCCGCCACCCCTCATCCCACCCATCTAGGTCATCACAGAGCACCGAGCTGAGCTTCCTGTGCTTTATAGCATGTACCCAGTAGCTATCTATTTTATGCATGGTAGTGTATATATGTCAATCCTAATCTCCCAATTCGGCCCACCCTCCCCTTCCCACCCTGTGTCCACATGTCCATTCTCTACGTCTACATCTCTATTCCTGCCCTGCAAATAGGTTCATCTGTACCATTTTTCTAGATTCCACATATACACGTTAATACACGATATTTGTTTTTCTCTTTCTGGCTTACTTCACTCTGCATGACAGACTCTAGGTCCATCCACATCTCTACAAATGACCCAATTTCGTTCCTTTTTATGGCTGAGTAATATTCCATTGTATATATGTGCCACATCTTCTTTATCCATTCATCTGTCTGTGGACATTTAGGTTATTTCCATGTCTTGGCTATTGTAAATAGTGCTGCAGTGAACATTGGGGTACATGTGTCCATCTGAGTTATGGTTTTCTCAGGGTATACGCCCAGTAGTGGCATTGCTGTGTCATATGGTAGTTCTATTTATAGTTTTTTAAGGAACCTCCATACTGGTCTCCACAGTGGCTGTATCAGTTTACATTCCTACCAACAGTGCAAGAGGGTTCCGTTTTCTCCACACCCTCTCCAGCATTTGTTGTTTGTAGATTTTTGATGATGGCCATTCTGACTGGTGTGAGGTGATAACTCATTGTAGTTTTGATATGCATTCCTCTAATAATTAGTGATGTTGAGCATCCTTTCATGTGCCCCTTGGCCATCTGTATGTCCTCCTTGGAGAGATGTCTATTTAGGTCTTCTGCCCATTTTTGGATTGGGTTGTTTTTTTGATACTGAGCTCCATGAGCTGTTTGTATATTTTGGAGATTAATCCTTTGTCAGTTGCTTCATTTGCAATTATTTTCTCCCATTCTGAGGGTTGTCTTTTCGTCTTGTTTATGGTTTCTTTTGCTGTGCAAAAGCTTTTAAGTTTAATTAGGTCCCATTTGTTTATTTTGTTTTTATTTTCATTACTCTAGGAGGGGGGTCAAAAAAGATCTTGCTGTGGTTTATGTCAAAGACTGTTTTTCCTATGTTTTCCGCTAAGAGTTTTATAGTGTCTGGTCTTCCATTTAGGTCTTTAATCCATTTTGAGTTTATTTTTGTGGATGGTGTTAGCTAGGTGTTAGGTAGTTGGGTGCCAAGTAGACAGTACACTGACCTTTACAAGTAGGGCTCCAATGGACAACAGGGGGGTGGAGGATTGTCAAGCATCAGAATGAATTCAACTTAAGAACAAACTGGCTCTGATCCCAACCAACCCCAAAGTCTAGCCAGAGGCCCATTAGAAATAAATGCAAATTGTAGTATCACTTTTACAAGGTTGTGCCACTCAACACTGTTAAATCTAATCAATCCATATTAAAGCTAAGCACACTCCCATTATTAGCTCAGTCCTCACCGTATCCCATTTCTATGAAGGCTCCTGTGGAAACTTCTGGAAGAGATTTTCTGATTTACTTATTTTTTTAACATGTTTTTTCTTGAAGTATAGTTAATTTACAATGTTGCGTTAGATTCAGGTGTACAGCAAAGTGATTCAGAGATATATTTATATAAATACACACACATATATGTGTACTTTTTCAGATTCTTTTCCATTATGGGTTATTACAAGATACCGAACATAGTTTCCTATGCTGTACAGTAGGTGCGTGTTGTTTATTTTATATATAGTAGTGTGAATCTGTTAATCCCAAACTCCTAATCTATCTCCACCACCCACCACCCCTCTGCCCGCACTGCTATCCCCTTTGGTAACCATAAGTTTATTTTCTATGTCTGTGAGTCTGTTTCTGTTTTATAAATAAGTTCACTTGAGTGGATTTCTTATGCTTTTGAAGAATAGGAGTAATGTGTGTGTCTTGGGGGATAGAGGGAAAAGGCAGGGATGTGCTCAAAGGGCCCTTAACAGTTCTAAAATTCTTGGAGTCCATAAATTAAACTTGATATTAAAATAAATCTTCTATTTTAAACCAAAGCAATGTTTCCATTTTAATGTTTCAAGGCTTTCCATGTACCTTTTATCACATAATGCAATTCAGTTATGGACTGAGTCCTTTTAATGTACGTAAGTGCTTTAAGTACTTTGAAAAGAATTAAAGAAATAGAAGGTTGGGCCTATGTCCTCAGATATTAACCTACCTAGAAAAAGAGAAATGCTCACTGCAGAATGAGAGTATCAACCACTCATAGGGATTATTACTTGGATACCTTGTCAGACATACCTGGTTTTGATTTTGACATGACAATAGGACTCCCAACGTGGGCTGGAATTTCCATGCGCTGTGAAAAGTGGCAAGCAAGCAACCACAAAGGTTCAAGTAACCAATAACATTTCCTGCCTGCGAGGTTTTTTGCAGGTGAAGATACCAAATGGGTGGTAAGTTAGGATTAAAATTAGCTAAACTGTCACAGCAATGCTGTCTTCCTTTACACTCAGCCACCGTGGAGTTCTCATGGTCTAGAAGTATGTTTTGTGAGTCCTCTGCTGTGCAGGCTGACACCAAAGAAGGTCTGATCCATGCTACCACCTTGTGTTCTCCCTGGCCACATTCCTTCCTCTCCTCCCATGTTGAAATGGTTTCCCCTGATCCCGAGACTGAGGGAGCTCACCTGTGTCCACCACACTGGCCGTCCTCCATCTGTTAATGGTTCAGCGTGCTGACCCTCTGACTTACTGTCCCCTCTACTCCCTTTTTCACCAAGGTCAGACCTAGTTTTCCAAAAGCCTACCGAGTGCGATTATATACCAGCACTATCCTAGACCTTGTGGTCAGTATAAAAATCAATGAGATTCTTCTCCCCAGCCTGTGGCTCCCACACTGAAGAGCTAGTAAGAGGGCTCGGAGGATAGATGCGTGGCTGGGGGGTGGATGGAGGCGAAGAAAGAAAATATGAGAATGGGCATGTACACAAAGGCCTCCTGGATGGACAGACCTGAGTTTGAATCCCAACTCAGACAGGTACTAGTTCTGCAAACTCGGGCAAGAAATTCACTATGTGAGAGCCTCAGCTTCCTAGTCTGTGAAATGGGAGTAATAATTCCCACCTAGCCTGGGTGGTGGTGCGGATTAGAGAGTGTAATTGCTGAGAGAAGAGCTTGGTGAAATTAGCAAGCACCCAAACCAGGACCTATATAACTACAACAAAAGATGATAAGTGACGTAAGTGCAAACAAACGGGGTGGGAGCGCCTAGCAGAAAGGCTCACAGCTGGCAGGAGGCCGCATGTGAGCTCGTGCACAGGTCAGGGGCCCTCCCAGCCTCTGGGTGACCTTCCAACTCCATGCTGGGCTGGGCAGAGCCAGGCAGCGCACAGGGCCCATGGGCCGCCTACCCAGGAGCTGGCGAGTCCCTGCAAAGTCGGACATTTACCTGCACATAAACCTGCACGTGTATCTGAAGCAGGCATGACCTAGAGCTCCACCCCCTGGGGCACCAGCTGAGGGGGTAGAATGGAGGGATGGAAAGGGCACCGCTGTCCTTCTTGACTTCAGCCAGTCCCGGGCATTGAAGATCATTCCACTCTCCAGAAAGCGAGGTCACGTCATCGTTTTTCCCTCCTCCCCACTCTGTATATCTAAGGTGAAGTGTTTTCTCTTCTCCAGCTCAGAGGCTGAGAATGGTGTGGAGGAGAAAAAGAAGGTTTGCAGGGCGCCAGCAGCCCTGTCCCCTGCTCTGTCCAGCGAGGCCGAGTCCGCAGACCAGAAGAGAATCATTTCCCTGCGGTGAGTCCTCACCTTGACTCTCTGTTCTTTCGGCCTTTTGGGGAGGAGGGGTTGCTGAGAGGAGCTGGTGTTTCCAGTTTTATGGTGGTGGTTAAGAGTGAAGATCTCCTACAAGCAGATGACACCCCTGAGAAAGAAGTGGGGTGTTTTTCCTTGATATCCAGGCACTGGCACCTGCCTTCCTTTCTCAGCTCTTCCCACCAGCCTCTCTTCTCCTTCCCACTCCAGCCTTCTGCAGAATGTCTACCCTTTTCTGAAAGCACTGATTTTGCTACATGATAAAACCAGGGTGGGTCCCTCTCTGGCAGGGAGTTAGAAGCACCTGGAAAGGCTGCCAGGGCTGCTGATGAGGCCGCCCAGGTTGGATTGTCTGCTCGGCCTGTGGGTGTGCACACCTGCTGTCTCACTTTCCTGGCAGCCACGGAAAAGAGCGGAGGGAAACCCTGCCTGGGATCCCCGGGCGGGGTGTGCACATCTCCCTGGGCTGCCCATTTCCTGGGGCCGGTGCTGGAAGCCGGGCTCAGTTTGGTCGTGGGGCTGTGAGGGGACAGGCGGTTTGAGATGTGGAGCTCTGGTCCCCATCACTCTCGGGCACCAATTATGTGCTTTCTTTCACATGGAAGGAAGAAGTAGGAACTTCAAGTTGCTTTTCTGCCCTTAAAAGATAATGGTTAAGCCAGTGATCAATTACAGGTAACTGGCCATTTATCCACACCAAGTGGAGGAGTAATAGCTCTCCTCCCCGTATGAGAACTGTCAGAACTGCTACCTTCTACGTCTTTTGTCCTCTGCTAAAGGATGATTAAATAACTCCTGCTTTTCCCTTCCTTCCTGGCTACCCAGCCCACGGCTTCTCTGCAAATCTATACCTCACTCAGGACCAAGCATAAGTCTTCACTCTGCCCCCAGATTTTTGTATTCTGACTATCACTCCCAATTCTGTCTCCATCTTTTCTGCATGACTGTTTTGATGCATCTCACTTTTAACCGTTCTTTCTATAGCTGTTTCCTGTCAGAGCATCCTGCCTCACTCACCAAACAAAGGCACCAAGCCTGTTGTTTCTTGTATCTTTCACCACTATTGACTGGCTACTGCAGGCGCTCTGAATGCACTGCACGTGTAACTCCACCTTCCCCAGGCTTCAGAGGAGAGTAACACACATCATGAGGGCATGCTTGTTCAACTTCACCAGTGTGTTGTCTGTGTGGCTGCAGAGAGTCCTGCGCTTGGTTGAAGGCTCTGCTCTCACTGTCTGGCAATTCTGAATTTTTGAATAAAAATTTTTTGCACTAGGTTTCAGGTCCTGCTCATAGTCATCTGTATGAAGTGAGACTAACACAGTTGAAAAGACACAAAGAAATAAGGCATGTAAATAAGCATGCCTCCCACCCCTCCCTCAGAGCCAATGCTGTGCAGACAAGCCCTTCCGCTTGTGCCTCTTGAAATCATCAAGGGTACAGCTGCCCTTTTGTCACATTTGCCTATAGTCCATAGTTCTTCAAAAGGTCTGATCATTGCCTTGACAGTACCATTAACATTTATTAATTTGAATCAGTAGAGGTGATAAATTCAAATTAGTGGCTAGTATAAATAATAGGTAATTTGACATTTGTAAAAACAATTTTACTTTCAAGTAGAGTACAAATGTCTACTCATAGTTTTTTTAAAAAAATAATTCCTAGAATTCTAAAGAAATTTATGTCTGTGAATTGGTTCAATGGCCAGTAACTGAATCCAAATCTCTGTGCCTTGAACTGGTGAGAGATATTTCGCCTCTGGTTTGAGCACTGTGGACTCAAAACTGTTGCGGCTAGCAGAGGCCTGGGACATCACATAGTCAGTCTCTTCACAGCTGAGAAAGCCAGAGTCCAAAGTCTCTCTAACTTCATTTCTGTCCCTCTGTCACACCCATATGCCACCCAAATTGCTTAAGAGTCTTCTTAAATTCACTTTGAACCAAACATTATTTTAACTGAGCCTCATTCTAAAGAATCCTGTCGTGGAATCATGAATTTCATGTGCCATTTTTTTCCCCCAATAAACAGAAAAAAATCTACATAATTGTATCACAAAATTTTTTCATCTGTATACCTCTAAAAATCATGCACGCATTCCACTTGGAAATGGCTGGGTTTCGCCGTACGGTTGAAGATGCAAATTCTACTCAAATGAAGAGCCAGGACTAGAATCGCCTTGGAAAGAAATCCGGGAGCTCTGACCTCTGCCCTTATGCGAACAAAGGAAGGACTTCCAAACATGTTCTTTTTTTATCCTGATTTCACTTCTATTTTCCCACTCTGGGATGTTCTGTCTCTCTTTTCCTCATACCCAATTCCTGCTCATCCTGTTAGGCCCAGTGTATTAAACCCTCATTGACCTGCTGGTCTCTTCTCTTACCTCCTGTTGGACTTAACTATCTCTATACCGCCTCCTAACGCCTATGATATGTATTGTTCTGATGCTACATCATGTACTGCCTTTTTAAAAAGATGCTTGATATGCGCACAGGCTCCTTAAGGATAAGGGCTGTCTTGTGTGCCCCGAGGCATTTAACATTACGCCTCACTCAATTAACACTTGTTAAGTATTCATAGAATTCTGGATTGAACTATAGCTGCAGTTTCAATAATCAGCCTCCAATACTCCTCTTTATACTGCTTAAAATACTTTTGAGATGATATAATTACTTTCACAGCTCAATCGATACTTCTCCCTTCCATAAGGTACGGTTTCTTCAGTTTGGGATCCCAGCCTGCTGGAATCACCCCGTCTCCCACACCATATCCTTAGAGTCCTGAGGGATTATCGATGTCTAGAAGAGAAAAATCAATGTCCGGCTTTCTTGTGAGCTTGTATAATAATCAAGATGTATTACATTGTATAGTATACAATTAATGGTAGCGTAAAAACTTCATCTTACGGACTTCTTGGATTTTCTTTCCTCAGGTCGAAATCCACTTTTGATGGTGCCTCTTTAGCAAGTGAGAAGAACGACTGTAAAACAGAAAGCAAGAATGACTCTAAGACTGAAAGGAAAAAGTCCTCATCTTCCAGCCAGGTAATTTGGGAATGAAATGTGTATTGTCTCAGAGGGCGACAGAAGCATTGAAGCCAATGGGAAGAGGGAACGCAAGGGTCACGACTAAGGTAGGCACAGATTTTAGAGAATCAGGAAGAAAGGACCGGCTGCAGTTCCCTCGGGCGAGCTTTCATCAACATTATATTTCACAGCTGACCATGCAGCAATGCAGAGGGGCAGTGAGTACTGCACTGTGACCCCTCACTGTGACAAGTGCCCAGAGAGCAGGGGCCAACCCAGAGCCATGTGCTTGTCTAATAATTAGCGGAGACCAGGAGAGGTGTGACATCCTTGCACTACAATTAAAGAGTGTGATAAGGCACCTGTGTGAATAGAAGGCTTCCCAACTGCACAAGGAGGAGGAAAACCTGGGAACAGGGTCATGATTCTTCTTTGGAAGCAATTTGGGGTCTGCTCCAAAATACACCCAGATGGGTAACAAAGCCCAGTTCTGTGTCATAGAGTATGACATACTTACTGGGGCCAACAGTTTGGGTTTTTTTTGACACTTCACTCCTAAAATACTTGAATATGTGTCTACTAAGAACTAGAACAAGAAACTGTTGGCTCACCCAAGAAATTTAACTAAATAGTAAATATACAAAAATATTACTAATATAAAATCCATTTTCGACTTCCACAATTGTCCCAGTAGTGAATGTCCTTTATAAAGATTTTTTTGCTCCCCCCTCTCTAGAATCCAGCTGAGCCATGCATTGCATTTATCTGTCATATCACCTTTAATTTAGATCAGTCCCGACCTTTTTTTAAATTTTATTTTTATTAATTTCACATTTTTGAAGACTCCATGGGCCAGGATATTTTTAAATCAAGCGTGCAACCAATGCTCACTGTAGCCATTAAAAAGAAGATCTCGGCAAAGCCCTGATAGAACACCTAGCTTTAATCAAGGAAACTTTCTGGATGCAAGATGTACTCCAAGGAAGCAGCATGAGCTAACCTACTTTATGTGAGGTGTTCACCTATAAACGAGTTGACTTGAGGGGACCATCCGTCATACGCATGACCTGTCTGAAGCTCTTCTTTATGGCAATAGTAGGGCCATTTCTGCCATTGAGACTACTCCTAGTTTGGATAATGCATCATCAAGGGCCAACTTGTGGTATCTCTCTGTTCCGCTCATAAGACTCTGCCTGCTAGGATGCGTTTGAAGAAAAGTGGTCCTGTGGATGGAGGACCCAGCTCTACCTCTTAGTAGCTGTGTGGAGCCAGTTAAGTCGCTCAGAATCCCTGAGGCACAGGGTCCTGAACTGACATCAGTTCCCAGGTTACTGTGGGGCTGGGAATGGTGTTTTGTGAAAGCATTTTACAAACTGTAAATTGCTGTCTATACATTGTTGTCACAACTGGAAACAGATGAAAATGAAGTGATTTGCAGCATTTCAGACTCTTGGGCCTTCTACCGCCCTGGAGAGTTAAGTCTTTTGTGTGAAATCCTACTTGTCACCTCCCCCTGACACTGGTTATGGAAACGCCTTCACAACAGTAACAGTCACAGTGACAAACCAGGTAGCCAGTCCTGGAGATGTATTACCCCATTTAAGCCTTACGGCATCCCTCTGAGGCAGATACTGGCACAGAAGAGAAAACTGGCCCAGAGAGGTTAAGTAACTAGGCCAGGATCATGTACCACAGAAGAGGTGCAGCTAAAACTTAAACTCAGGGTAATCTGATACAAGGCTTTTAGCCACTACCCTCTTCTGAGAGTACTCACTGGGATCTTTAGTGCCCTGGGATCCACTACCTGGTGAGATTTGTTAGAACTTTATCTCATTTCTTATTCGGGACATCCTTGTCCAGCCACTTCTGCAGAAGGCTGACCACCAGCTACTTCACGATTATAGATATATATATGTCCAGTCAGCAAGTCACCAATCTTGTTGGAAAATGAAACCTTTGCACCCTGCCTTCCACTGTTTTTCTCTGAAGGGTTGTGTTGGGGACTCTAAGATCAGGGAGAATGAACTCCTAAGATTCTCTATTAAGGGTGGGGAGATTTGTTACATAATTTAGATTGAAGTTAAAATTCGTGATGTTTGAGAAGAAGAGCACGAGCGGCGATGCCTGTTTTGTCGTCCTTGTAGGACAAGGCAAACATGCACTTCCACAAGCTGTTTCTGGATGTCCCCACTGAGGAACCCCTGAGGCAAAGTAAGTTCTGACCTGGTTGACTTTGAAAAGATGCTAATTGGTTTGGGGGGAGAAAGAGTCTGGGGACTGAATCACCAAGGGGAATAGGTTTCTGAAAGTCATGGTGTAACAATAACACCGACCTCACTCAGCTTTCACCCAGCACCTTGATAGATAAGGGAGTAGAATGGGAAAGTGACCTCCTCCACGTGATAACGGAACCATCCAAGGGGATTCCAGAATGTCCTCGCCTTGCATACTCACTGCTGAAATGTGTTGTGATTGGATCGTGCTGAGTTTTAAGATAACAAGACCAGAGCAAGAGAGGCCACTAGAAGAAGACAACACAGACCTAGGTAGACAGACATGTCAGCCCCTGTGCTGTGCAGGGCTCAGTGGTCACACCTAAACACCTGGCCCAGCACGACGTTCAGCACCTGCTCCGCTCCGCTGAGCGCATCTGGGGCCCAGGGTTCCATTCCAGCTTCCCTCAGTACACAAATGCTAAGGCAGCATGCTGCCTTCCTCCCACCATCTCCAAACAGGAAGGTGTGGGTCATGTGCTCTCCCCACAATGAGACCATCTATTTCAAAAGGAGTCATTAGTGACCATCCCAGGGAAGAAAGGGCAGCAGTGCCAACATTAGCACAAGGATGACACACCTTCCCAAAGAGAGGAGATGTTTGAAACATCATTCTTGAACCCCCATCTGCAATGATAGACTTGCCTTTCCATTTTGATGTTTACACTGAAGTTTGTAAGACTTGGAATTAAAAAACAAACTCTCATCTCCATAGCTTTATTCCACTAAAGATGACTGAAAAAGAGGTGAGAGATCTTTTGAGCATGTGAGTGTATTATCTCTGCCCATCTCTGAGTCACCAGCGTATATACATAATTTTCATTTTAAATGGAAATTCTAAATGATGTATATATTTAGATGTATATATTTAGATGTATATATGTATATATATTATACCTGTATATATTTTCCCAGGTTTTACCTGTGCTCTACAGAAAGAAATCTTATACCAAGGGAAGCTCTTTGTATCAGAAAACTGGATTTGTTTTCATTCCAAGGTCTTTGGAAAAGACACTAAGGTTGGTATAATTTTTCAAAAAGAAAGCTAATCCTGCATTTTCTTATATATTGTGACTATTAATTGTTTTAAATGTAGCAACGTCTATAAATATTTGTATCATTATTATTCCTTTATACCAAGTTTCCTTTACTGTAGTTCCAAATACTACAGGTTCTAAATGCCTCTAGATAACATGAACTTCCCTTTTTCCCTAAATAGTACTCTCTCATTCATTTCCTTATATATATATATATATCTCCCACAATCCTACCTTAAATCCTTTTTACCAAGATGTCACCAGTACACTCTCAAAGTTCTTCATATGGAGAATGTGTCATAATTTGTTTCAAAGACATACATTCAACCCAAAACAATTCTTTAAAGAAATTTGAATTTTACACCATATTCACACAGTTACCATCAGAGATATCTAGGCAAACAGACCTATAAATAAGATACTTATTAGAGCTCACTTTGTCACCAGCACAAAATGAGCAGGATTTGGAGCATTTTAGGCCTAGTCTGGGGGAGTCACATACCCACAATCCCCGGTGAACACTGACATCTTCTCCTTCTCACTAAACACAGATTTGGGGGAACAGAGGCCCATGATACCTGAGCCATTAAGGAGAATAGCCTGAAGAAGTTGGCAGTTTTCCCAGGGCACCACCTTCTAAAACGAGGCCCTTGGGACTTTGGCCTGAGAAGGGAAAAACTAATTCCATCCCACTGACCTTCTTTCCCTTTGAGCTGTGATGTCACATCACACAGTTAAGTCAGGCCACCAGAACAAGGTGTCAGAGAAACACCTGGGGTTTGCGTGACCTCAGTGAGTTTTTAATCATTCTGATTCATGATTATGAGTAAGCAGCTTTTATACTCTTGAAGTTGCTGATTAAAAACTCCTTTTGTTTTGACTGGTAGATATGTTTCATTTAAATATTCTCCCTAAAGCCACTGGCAGTCTTATAAATAAAGACCACTTAACAAATATAATGGAAGTTCTTTATTTTGGTTTTGAGTCAGCAGACTAACATCAAACATGTAATTTTTATTGTATAGAGTTATGTTTAGATAAACATAGTTTAGATTCACAGTATTATTTGAATCAGTATAATGCAAAGCAATATTGAATAGTATTGCACCATATTTCTAGATTTCTGGATTGTAAGCACTTGTTCATGGAGTGGGGAAGGGAACTGGGTAGTACTGATCTCCAGTTCCGTGGGATAAAGGTAATTCTCAGGAATAGAGAGAGCCAACACCTCTGACCAAAGCAGCAGGGGTTGAAAACAGTAGTGAACAAAGAATTAGCCTCAGGCTTCCCTGGTGGCGCTGTGGTTAAGAATCCGCCTGCCAATGCAGGGGACACGGTTCGAGCCCTGGACCAAGAAGATCCCACATGCCGTGGAGCAACTAAGCCCGTGCGCCACAACTACTGAGCCTGCGCTCTAGGGCCCGCGAGCCACATCTACTGAGCCCGTGTGCTGCAACTACTGAAGCCCGCATGCCTACAGCCCATGCTCTGCAACAAGAGAAGCCATGACAATGAGAAACCCGTGCATCGCAACCATGAGTAGCCCCCACTCTCTGCAACTAGAGAAAGCCCACGCGCAGCAACAAAGACCCAACGCAGCCAAAAAATAAATAATTTTTTTTAAAAATTAGCCTTTGTTAAAGGATGGGGAATTCACAAAGCCAGTAAGTGATTTCAAGCTAATATGATTCTAGCAATGGTTTCAAAATCCTATCTCTACCTAAGAAAAAACTGACCAGGGGCTTCCCTGGTGGCGCAGTGGTTGAGAATCTGCCTGCTAATGCAGGGGACACGGGTTCGAGCCCTGGTCTGGGAAGATCCCACATGCCGCGGAGCAACTAGGCCCGTGAGCCACAACTACTGAGCCTGCGCGTCTGGAGCCTGTGCTCCGCAACAAGAGAGGCCACGACAGTGAGAGGGCCGCACACCGCGATGAAGAGTGGCCCCCGCTTGCCGCAACTAGAGAAAGCCCTCGCACAGAAACGAAGACCCAACACAGCCAAAAATAAATAAATAAATTAATTAAAAAAAAAAAAAAAACTGACCAAAAGAAGCTAAAAGGAGTGACCTGGTTTTTTAAAGACAAGGGCATGTGGGATTGCTTTTGCACGTGCTGGATCTAATCTAAGAGACAAGAGGGGGTGGGAAGATAAGAACCATGATAGTGACTTGCACATTCCTTACCCATTGAGGATGGTGTCAAGGAGATGTGGGCTTCAGCTCTGCGGCAGAATTTGCTCACTGACAACGGACCTTGGTCCAACATGATCCAATATGAACTAAAAGCAAGCAAGCAGTCTGCTCTAGGAAGGGGAATTTTCTAAGCACCCTAAAGTGTAACCTTAATCAGAACCTTTTCCTCAGCCTGGGTGTATTTTTAGATGCTAGTAAAATTAAAGGCATGTATCACATTGCATCTAGGCTCAAACAGAGAAGTGATTCATGCTTTATTTCTCAAATGTTATCTAGTTGTCACTTATACTCATGAAGCAATTGAGTGAAACTCCTTCTTAAGGGTGTTCCATGCCTTACATTCTGCAAAAATCCAAATTTCTAGCCCCTTATCGCTGTGTGTTTGTGTTGCTGCTGAGAAACGAAATTAAACTCATTTTTATATCATCATCTCTCTTGGAAGATCTTAAATACTTTTTCCCAAAGTAATCCCAATTTATCACTTCTGAATTATCTCCCCAACTTCAAAAGTTTTGTGGGTAGAGTTTTTGGCAAAATAGTTTTTTTTCTTTAGTGTCTAATTTAGATTAGCCCCTCATTCTTCATAGTCTTCCCATCAGGAACTTGGAGGGGCAGTAGAACAACTCCATCTCATAAACCTAAATATGAACGCAAACGTTCTAAATTAAAATATAAGAAAATTGAAAGCTTAGTTTTGGTCCTTCAAGCTGGCAGTACTAACATAAGCCCCTCCTCTTCCCCACTGACCTTGTTGATCTCTTTCAGAATATGTGAAGCATTTTTACAAAATGTATGTTCATGTTGAGTGTGTGCACCTGTGGAGGGATTCAGGCCCTTTTCTTTTTACCAGGAGTGGGGGTGACTCTGTTTTCAGGGATCAAAGTGATGTGATCCATTTTCCTTTGAGATCAAACCTGGTTGAAGGGCTGTAACATAAAAATATCAGGAACATCTACTATTCTTCGCAGCATCTGGTACACTCTTGCAGTACCTTGTATGAAAAAGAACCCCTATTTTGGATCAGATTGGTTCAAATTCTATCACTGTAACTTATTTATGACCTTGAGAAAGTCATATACCTCTCTAAACAAACATCCTTATCTCTTAGAATGTCTACATTATAGGACTGTCATATTTAAATGAAATTGTCATCTGGTAAATAGGTATTGATAATGGTAGCTGCTGTAATTGTCATTGTTGTTATTCTTTATTGTTTGAGCCAGAAAAGAACTTAAGAGTGCTTGTATTTCACCCATCCTCTTTTTTATGAGACAGATGAGGAAATGAATGACATTTTTATTGGGTGCTAGGCATTTTCCATCTATTATCTCATTTAATCCACAGAAAATCCTGGGAAATAGGTAAGACTGTCTCTATTTTATGAGTCAGGAAACCAAGGCCAAGAAAGGATAGCTTACAAGGTTGAATAAGTCATGTGGATAGTAATAGAACTGAGAATTCAGGCCCCAGACTTCCTGTTCAAAAATGGGTCTACTATACCAGTGCTTTTCAGCCTTTTTCCCTAAGGACAGAAAAGAGCAGGGTGTGTGGAGATGAGCTCAAAGTAGATGACCACAAGCAGGTAACTTCTTTAGAGCCTTGGGATTACCTTTAAAATAGCTGTACATTTTGCATTCTATTCGCATGTCCCAGGTTTCCCACCAAACCCTTCTGTAGACTTGATGGTCCAGATTTACCCTCCAGCTTTGTAAATACCACGTTGAGATCTCGGTGACACTCTTCTAAGATTCACTTTTCTTCATGGAGGCTGGAGAGCTTGCTGCTGGTTTTATCTTTTTTTCTTTTTCCTTTAACATGAAGATGTGGAGTGCTGCTCTGTGAAGCCTGAACCCATGTTAACTCAGTGATTCTGTTTCAGATCTCTATTCCGGCTTTCTCGGTAACCCTGATAAAGAAAACCAAAACTGCCCTTCTGGTGCCAAATGCCCTGATTATAGCGACTGTCACAGACAGGGTGAGTACGCAGCAGGCGCGGGCACCTTGCTTTGTCCTACTCTGGGTTTCATTGCCTTAGGGGCTTCTTGCGGAGGACCAAGACCCTGAACCATAATACCATGAATCAGGAGTTACTCTGTAAGACTAATTTTTGAAATCACAGCCTTTAGACATTTGTGTAGTGTTGTTTCCCCTGACAAGGTGATTTATTCTAATGTAATAGTTGCCAATTTTGAACTTCCTGCTGACTTCATTATACTTACTTGACCAAAGTCAAAAAAGTAAAATTCTTTCCCAACTTCCTTTTCCCTAACATCTATTAGGTCAGGTCAGGCTACAGGGGTATATTTCATTTCTTTATTATTATTTAAAATGCCACCATCTCCACCACCTTATTCACAGGGTGTGGCAGGGCGATATGAGGAGTCCCTGGGGCGGGGTTGGCCAGCCCCCCCATAACCTCCATTGATGCCTCCCCAGAGCCAACCTAAAGACATAAAACTTGGGCTTGCTATTCAAGTTCAGCTTGAGGACCAGTTCCTAGGCCCTCTTTGCCTCCAGGTTGCCTTAACTACCCCTCTTCAATACAGAAGTTCCGGAGCTGTCATTGACTGTTGGGCTACCCCAGACATGGGCAACCTGAAATATTTGCATGGAGAGCGATGTGTGTTTCACCTTGGCAGGAGAGAGAGAGTAGAATGGTTTGGTTACTCATGTTTCACTTGAAATTCTTTTTTAATATTTTACCTACTATTTTTATGAAAGCATAAAAGCTACATTTCATTTCTAATCATACAGAATAACTTAAAGGGGGAAGGAGAAAGAAGGAAAGATTAAAAGAGGCTATTCTGATGAGCTAGGAAATATGTTAATATCTGTTTCTAGATTTTTTTTTTTTTTTTAATACGAATGGCTAACAAGCATCAGGTACTTCTTGCCAGGCGTACACAAAATGCTTTCCTTATATTTACACGTTTATTCCACACTACCATACTGTAAGGGTTGGGGACTGTTAAGAAAACTGAAACTAAGAGTTTGCCCAGTGTCACCCACTTGGTAGGTAACAGAGCCAGAATTTGCAACCCGGTCTGTCTAATGCCAGAACCCGTAATGTTAACTACTTTGGAATACAGTATTTGCTCGGAAAGTATATCAGGTTCTCTCATGGGAATGCAGGAGAGGGTAATCACAAACTTTGGAAAGGGGGTGTGAAAAGATGCTATGGCTCAAATAGATGGGAAAAGTGTGAACTTTTTTATTTCTCAACGTGTGGTTTATGGTAAAATCATTTTTTCTTATGTTATTTGTCTCCAAATTACTTGTCTAGCTCTGACTTGACTTCTTTCCCATATCTTACTTATAAGCATTCACCAGAAAATCTCCATATTTGTACAAGAAAGAATCTGGAAGTGGCTTGAAAAAGAATGAGCCTTTTAGAGTGGCTGGGACATTTTCAATGGAAATCTAGGTCAGAGCAGAGAAAGCAGACCCTTGGGAATTGTTAAATACCTTCTAAAAGGGGGGCGGGGAAGGGAGGGAGAGAGGCTTAAAAGAGGACCTGGCGAATACAACTGGCCTTTCTTTACTATCCAGGTCTTTTCCATCCATGCTTGTTTGGGGCACCTATGTCAGAGCACCGGAGCTTTCATTTTGCTCTACATTTCTGTATTATTTAAGTTGGGTTTGAGAGTTTTGTTGCTATTGTGGGAGAATATATTCACTTTATTCCAGGAATGGAATAAAAACCGAATGTGTGGCTGAGCGGAATGAGAATATAGACTCGGTATAGAATATAGTCTATGGTGTGTGAAAATGAAAAAATATACAGATAAATATTTTAACTCTGAACACTCACTTCTAGTCAAGCGGTATCTGTTAATAATTAAATAATTATTATTTTGTTTTTCAGTACATATTTGTCTCCTTACTCTCCAGAGATTCAACTTACAAACTACTAAAATCTGTGTGTGGACACTTAGAAGTGAGTACAACATCTCTGAGCCTCAATGGCTGTCTCTCTTCTGTATTTCTTATGGTTTTGTAGTTGATCTGGTTTTTTCATTTTGTAAAAATAATTTTGTTTCAATAATTTCAGAATACAAGTATTGGCAACAGTCCCAATCCATCTTCTCTTGAAAACAGTTTCCAGGCAGACCGCCCTTCATCTCTGCCTCTGGTGAGTTGCCTACATAACTATCTAAATGCAAAAGAAAGTGAGTAGGTCTCACAATCACACTTCTCCTTACACCGTGACCAGGGTGCGGGAGGAACTTAGGGCCACAGTATTGGAGGCAAAGTTGAAGAAACAGGGCATTTCTGTCCTGAAGAAGAGGGGACCATAGGAGGTCATCAACTTTTTCAGGTAATTGAAGAGTCATCCTGCAAAAGAAAAGAAACATGATAGTGCACTGTTTTAGCCAGTTACTGGTCCATGGAGGTATTCAGCAAATCTTGCTCTGTTTGTCAGTGTTGTTTTAGAGGGAATCACCAGTCCATTTAGGTAGGGCATGATTCATCCCACAAGTCGTTGAATGCCTTCTATGTTCAAGGCACCATGCTAGTGTACCCATAAGGACACCAGGAAAAATCAAAACTAGTTCTTGCCTTCAAAGTCTTTACAGCTTAGTAGAGAAGATGAGGGATACCCAGAAATAACTGTAAAAGAAGAAAGCTGTAATGCCCAAGAGGTAGAGATTCTTTGATTCCCTTAGACTTTCTGACTACAGAGTAAATCTCGAACGGGAAGTAGCTCCCCTGATTTGTACAAGATTTGTACCTGTGATGGTATCATGCAAGCCCAAGAGAGTCCTAGCCGTGTTGTTCAAATGGTTGTTCCCAAATTGATAATCGTTAAATGTTTTAATACCTTTGGTGAAGCGGTATGAGCGCAGAGTTTCAACATCTACAGTTTTTTTTTTTAACTTTATTTATTTTTGGCTGCGTTGGGTCTTCGTCGCTGCGCACAGGCCTTGTCTAGTTGCGGCGAGTGGGGGGCTACTCTTCGTTGCGGTGCGTGGGCTCCTCATTGCAGTGGCTTCTCTTGTTGCAGAGCATGGGCTCTAGGCGCATGGGCTTCAGTAGTTGTGGCTCGCGGGCTCTAGAGCGCAGGCTCATTAGTTGTGGTGCACGGGCTTAGTTGCTCCACGGCATGTGGGATCTTCCCGGACCAGGGGTCGAACCCGTGTCCCCCGCATTGGCAGGTGGATTCCTAACCACTGTGCCACCAGGGAAGCCCTACAAATCTTTTTTTTGTTTTGAGAGCTGTTAAAAAGTACAGGGATTGAAAACGTGTTCACACAAAAACTTAAACCAGAATGTTCATAGCTGCATTATACATCATAGCCAAAATGTGGAAGCAACCCTGATAGCCATCAGCTGATAAATGGATAAATAAAATGTCATATATCCATACAGTGAAATATTATTTGACCATAAAAATGAAGAACTACTGATACATAATACAACATGGACGAACCTTGAACACATTATGCTAAGTGGAAGAAGGCAGACACAAAAGGCCACATGTTGTATGATTCCATGTATATGAAATGTCCAGAATAGACAATCCATATGGGCAGAAAATGCATTAGTGGTTGCCAAGGGACGGGATTGGGAGTGACTGCTAACGGGTAAAGGGCTTCTTTCTGGGGGGAGATAGACGTATTGTGAAATAAGACAGTGGTGATGGTTGTACGACAGTGTAATTATTCTCAAAACCACTACATTGTATACTTAAACTGGTGAATTTTATCTCAATTTTTAAAAAAAAATCTACCTTAAAAAATAGTGAGAAACAGTACAAAATAGAATGAAACACTTATGATTTGGAATCCCTCAAACATGGTTTCAAATCTGGGTTCCACCCAGCTGAGCTATGCCATGGGGCAAGCTCTTTAACTGCTGTGACTCAGCTTCCTCATCCAGTGAAATGCCAGGCTCCTGACGTGGCTGTGAAGATCAGGTGCAGTCATATGTGTGTGGAGCTTTGCATACTGCCTGACCCGTAGTGGGTATTCAATTAATAATTATTAAATTGAGGAGACTTGAATTTTAAAATTTTCCTTCCCCTATAAATTCTTGCATGAAATTGAAATGACTATTGAAATGATCAAGAGGCAGCTAGTTGAAGGTGAAAGGTTGGTAATTTGCTTACAAGATATGTCTCCTCTTCTTCACTTGGCAGCTAAATAAATTGTGAAAAGCTCGCAGAATTGTACCTTCACTGTGACATTTTAGCGACGCGTCTTGTCTCTTCATTTCCTAAGCACTTTGGGGAACACGTGGGATACACAGTAAAAACAGCCTGCTTTTTCCCCCCAACTCCTCACTCCTCTCTCACCCTTTTGTCATTTAGAAGTAATGTTACTGACCCTGTTTTGATTTGTTCGAGGGAAGAAAAAAGCTAAAACTTTCCTTTCGGTGTCTAATTTGCTAAAGCCATTTTCCCTTTTCTATTTCCAATACCTTTTTAAAGCTATAATTTGAGAAAACCTTTCTCTGCATTTAGAACATGCATCTAGAACTTTCTAGCTACTTTTTTGTCTTGTATATGTCTGTTTTGGTCACTTTTTCTCATTACAAAATGCTAATGAGACTTATCTAGCTTTACCCTAGAAGCTTTTCAAACATCAGCATCCCAGTTTTTTTCCTAGACATTTGTTGTTTCAGACGAGTTGGCCACTGTTTGTTAACAGAATTCTAACTGCCCAGAAAAATCAGTAACCAGATACTCTGTGATCTGTTGAGGAAACCCAGTAGTACGGGGTAATCCTTCCTTCTTTTCCATTTTTTATAGGTCAGGCCTAAGTGAAAGGTCTGGAGGTTACAAAGTCCTGTCTGTTGAATAAAGGAAAATGGGCCTCTCTCTTCATTTCATTATTTCCCTTCAGGATTTCAACGATGAATTCTCAGATCTGGATGGAGTGGTACGGCAAAGAAGGCAAGACATGGAAGGATACAGCAGTTCTGGATCCCAGACTCCTGAATCTGAGAACTCTCGAGGTCTGGGAGATTTTTGTATCTTTACTGAAATTTAATTCTCCACAAAACATCCTTAGCTTAACCAAAAACCAAAACCAAAACCAACCAAAAAACAACACACCTTCTGAGCTAACAATTAGGAAGGGACTCTAAACAAAGGGTAGTTTGAAAGTTCAAGGAAAAGGAATTGCCTATGTGGTAATACGCATTTAACAAATGTCTCTTTGGGAATTCCCTGGCGGTCCAGTGGTTAGGGCTCCACGCTCTCACTGCCGAGGGCCCAGGTTCAATCCCTGGTCGGGGAACTAAGATCCCACAAGCCACATGGTGTGACAAAAAAGAAAAAAAAAAGTCTCTTAAATAGACATAATATTGGAGTGGTTGAAAGACAGAAACAGGCAATATTTTCTTACCTCTTCTTTAGTAATATTATTAATTATTATAGCTGAATCGTCCCCATGAGTCAGTGAGATAAGGACAGACTGCCCTTATATCATTTTATTTATTTGCTTGAACATTGGATTTCATCCCCAAACCACTCAACCAGCTTGTAAGAAGATCCATTTATATTCTTTGGCCATTATGCATATTAAGGGATTGATTTGCTTTGTGGTTGATCCTGTGTGTTTAAACGCACTGGGGAGAAAGCTTACCCAGCCCCGTTTCATCTTGGTAGATTTCCGTGTGACAGAATCCCAGACAGTTCTGAATGTCTCCAAGGGAGAAGCAAAACCAACTCGGGCAGATGCCCTTGTGAACAGAGTGCCTGAAGGAAAAGCCAAGAGTCTCCCTGGGCATGGTAAGGAATGGATTATTTGGGGGGCAGGGGTGGGCATCTGCCTGTGACTTTTAAAGGGCCCTCATGTTTCACTTTATGACTGCCTTTGCTATTCCCTCCCCCTCCCTTCCTGCTGTACGTCTTGGCATGTTAATTCATTTATTCACTCAACAAACCGTACCCAGTTCCATGCTTTACTGTGGGGCATACAAAGGTGAACAGCCTTCGTGGAAGACCTTTCATTATTCTGAATACTTTGAGATTGCGATTCAAAAATTACCAGTAAAACTCACGTTATTTTATTATTATTTACTGATTATTATAATAACTGCTTACCAGCTGTACTGGTTGGTAGGAGATCAAGGATGGGGTCTGTATTGTTCACCAGTCACTCCATCGCAATGCTTGGCACAGAGAAGGCTCTCAATAGATATGTATTGAATGCAACATGTGGGAAGGAATTGTAACTACTGGTTAAAATGAGAAGCGAAGGCTTTGGTTAGTATTTCCTCTGATTTTTATTACCTGGAAATAATTCTGTCTCTCAAGTACTTCTTCCCTATAGGGATACTGCTGCGTGAAGGAGATGTATTATCATTTTAAAACAGAAGCTTTTTGTTTTCCACCCAACAGGTCAGTCAGAAACCATTGGAATCATACCCAGAGTAAAGTCTCAGAAATGTCCGACTCTCCACCATATTCTTATATTCTATGCAATTGTGTAAGTAAGTGTATTTATTATGAATGACTTCATGATTCATTTCACTACAGGAATAATGTCATCACGTTACCAAGAGCCATTGTGAATCTCAGTTGCCTCTAATATGACCCAAATCTTTTAGGGGGAAATTTTTGTCTCCTACTTCAAAACCTTTTTTCTTAAACTCAGGTCACCTTTTCATATTCATCCCCTTCTTATTTAAATAAATAGTGAGAAGGAAGGAAGGAAAAGCAAAATATGCCAAATCCAGCAGAAGACTAAGTTCTGAGTACATACTCTTAGTTAGGAAATTGCTTCCTGAATTATGAAGCATCTTTGTTCATGTTGTTTATTTTTCCATCTATCCCGTGTCCTCTGGATAGAGGCCAAAACAACTTGAAAATGTCATCCCCTTTATTGAAAACTTAGGCATTGAGTTTTTAAAGTTCCCTCTCAGCTTCTAGCCTGTAACTAGCCTGTAGCTTCTAGCCAGTTGTTCTTCTGAAAATAACCTGACCCAGTTCTAGGCTGTTCCTCAGAACCAAGGAGGATCTGCAGTTTGGTTTCCAGATAAAGCAGAGAATGTGAGTCACAAGACCGGACATTCGCTGGCCAGGGCCTTCGACAGTACCTGGTGGGAGGAGAAGCACCAGCTCGGGAATCTACGTTGGCTGGCCTTGAGTGAGACTACTGAAATGCCATTATTTGTAAATTGAGGAAATAGAGAATTTTCAATATCCTTCTAGTTCTAAAGTTTGGTGCAAGCATCAGTCTGTTGAAAAAAGACTTCTGAAGTCTCTGTAGCCAAGTTATTTTGGAAAATACCTTGCCTCAAATGTACAGTGTTGCCTCTGAGGTTACTGTTTTATGAATATCAGTCAGGTCCTGGCCACTAACCTATTGGGAATTTCTCTTTTATCCCTTTCCAGTGTCTGTGCACTAATCATCTCGACCTTCTACATGAGATACAGAATTAATTCTCTGGAGGAGCGGCTGGGGTCACTAACCTCCATCGTGGACACCCATCAGACTGAGTAAGACAATTCCCTCCAGTGCTGTCTTCTGCTTGCTGTTCACATTAGTATAATGTTTGACCTGAGCTTGGCCTCCTTCTTAGCAAGCATTAATTGAGGATACATTCTGTATGAGACATTTTGTTAAGTGTAGATATGGAAAGTAATGAGTAGGAGGGTCCTAGAAATAAATGACCTGACTCTTCATGTTCTTGAGTTGCTATAGTGTCTCCAGTGGTAAGGCAAGAAACAAGCCTAATTTTACATTATCTTGTTCTCTTATCCTAAGACTCAGTTGTGACCTTGGCCCATTTATTAAAATAGTCAAGTTTATCTTCGTACAATGGCAATGAGTCAAGACATTCATAGAAAAGAAGCAATTCAAGTAACTCAGCACATTTCATCATGTATAACTCTTTGTATGAACTCACTTATTTACAAAACTCTTGACCACTATAAAGATCCATGTGACTAGTAATTAGTTGAATGTGTCTGTGAAGATTTTCTACCACAGTATTTTTAACATGCCTAACCTAATTAAATCTATTGACATAGTGGTCTTTCCTTTAAACCCATTTACATGAGGATTTTGACACATTCTCTAAAAAGTAAAATAAAGTATTTCATGTTTAAAGCATACTTTTACCTGAAGTTTTAAAAGTAGAGATATTTCTTTACAGAGTAAGTACTGTGTGCTAGAGATCTATTACAGTAGATCTTTCACACACAGATACAGTTTCCTCTCATATCTTCACCATAACCTTATAAGATAGCTATTATTCCCATTTTACAGATGAAGAAACTGAGACTCAGAGAAATAATTTTAATAGAATCAGGTTTCAGGTCTATGTGACTACAAAAACCTAGTCACCAGTGGTTGCTTATAAGGAACAGCGGAGAAGTGAGTCAGAATATTTTCAGTGTGTATCAGAATCATCTGGATGGCTTGTTAAAACAGATTGCAGGGCCCATTCTCCAAATTCCTGGTGCTGGCCTGGGGTCTACACTTTGAGAACTATTATGCTATACAATTCTAGGGCCTTTCTTTACAGTCTTAACAGTCACCTAAAAGTCTTGTTCTATGGCTTATGCAATGCTGGTACACAGATTATTTCTGAACCATAAATATACATTTGAACCAGTAATAAGAAGTCTAATGAATGGTTTGGGATAAATTCATACCCTGCCCTTACTCTCTCACGTGTTGTTCAAAATGTTAATAATACACTTAGAGCTAGGAGGTAGCTCTACATTATTGCAAACTATTAGTTCACTATCATATAAGGGGTTGATTTTATTAGGAAAATGTACCTCATGTCCTGTTATCATTTAATTAACGATGATGATGAAGGGGAAATTCCACTAATGGAAGGCAAGTGGAATACTTATTCTACTATTTATAAATAATCAATCCAGGAGGAGATACAATTTGAAAAACAACCATTTAAAGGGAAAATCACAAAGATCCCATATTATATGAGGTCAGGGAATACCCATGACGGGAAGGTCTGGACTGTCAGAATTTCGTGTGGATAGATCAGTACTCTGGGTCTCAGATACCTCGTTTAGAAATCAGAAGATTTAGATTCAGTTTCCTTTTTGGGATCTAAGATTTTGATACTATGGATCAAGGACAAAGAAAAAACTGTTTCAGTACTACTCAATGAAAAACATCTGATTGCTTTCTTAATATTTAGATAATCATCGATAAGTTACCAAGTACCTATGTCTCAAAAATGGATCCTATGTAAAATAAATTAGACCAGTCAATGCCATCTAAAAACTTCACATCTAAAATTAAATTACAACCAAGAAATAGAAAGGAGATACAGACCATGGTTCTTAACCTTAACATGAAAATCTAATGGTTTTAGAGCAGCTCTCTGGGAAAATGTACACATATCTCTAAATTTCCTACAGTTTTAGCTGGTATAGGACCCCAGTGGACCTCAGAGTAAGAGCCCATGCCTTTAACAGTCAAGTGGTAAATAGTGAATACATCGGTTATATTACTAGACAAGGGCAATTATGTTTGTACGGCAGGTCTCAAAGAAGGAACTGCAAAAGTCACACATCAACAGAAATTTGATTAAAGGCATTCCTAAACATTATGAAAGTTCTAGTGTAAATGGTTGCTTCTCCTATAAAACAGTACATACATGACTGAGAAGAGCAGTAAGCCTTGCAAATGCGTGCAGTTGTGGGCAGAGAGAGGGTATCGGGAGTTAGTAAAAGTAGTCTAAGAAACTGCGTGCTTGAGAATAATTGTCTGATATGTGTTTGGAAGCTGAGGCGCAACGTAGCCACTTAAACAAAAATATCTTAAGAGATTTCCAGCTAAGCTTTGAAGACTTAGTCCCCTAAACATCTAGTCTGAAGTTGAGGATTACTGCAGGGCCTTTCTGATGTCAACAAGGTAAATGCACACTGTCTTCTATTATAACCTAGTTTTCTGGCCAGATAAATTTAAAATGTGTTCATTCCACTTCTTTCTTTGCCATCCCTGCCCACAGTAATTCTTCTCTGTGTTCTTACAGACAGACAGCACCATCCAGCCCAGGGTCGCACGTACAGTTAAATGTGGAGGTCCTGTGCCGAGAGCTTACAGCCAACATAATGAGACTAGAAAAGGTGACAGGTCTTTTTCCTGGGTTGGGGGCGTTGCAGTAGTGCCTGTCCACTGCCACAGGGCAGGGCTTACACACGCATGGCCGTGCAACAGGCCACCTAAATGACCATACGCAGCCAGGGGATTTTCCACTGAGAAATAGGTTCCAACCTCATCTTCCTTGTTGGTTGACCTTGTGGTTTTCCCCCTTGGTTAGAAATCATTCTCTGTGCCATAGGGCCCAAGGGTAAGTGTCGGCTGACGCAGGGCTCGGGGAGGGGCACGGTAGGGAGTGCCCCCAAGCAGAGAGGGCAGCCCCCAGCTCCACCCAGGCTGGTTGTCGCCATACAGAAAATAATTGCATTCAGTTTCTCTATGATACATGCCATTGTTCCCACCTGACAAAAGAAGCCAAGTTTCAAGTGAACTTGCTCCAGGAGACACACCCAGAAAGTTGGCAGAACCGGAATTTGAACCAGGTCTGACTCCAAAGTTGTGCTTCGAAGCCCTCTGCTTTTACTCCTCCTCAGAATCCAACCTTAGGCCTGGGGGATAAGGCCACTGAATAGGGAGGTGAACAGGAGAAGGTAGACACCCAGAAATATCCCCAGAGTTAAACCTAGTTAACATTTCTTTTAATTAATTTATTTATTTATTTATTTATTTATGGCTGTGTTGGGTCTTCGTTTCTGTGCGAGGGCTTTCTCTAGTTGCAGCAAGTGGGGGCCACTCTTCATCACGGTGCGCGGTCCTCTCACTATCGTGGCCTCTCTTGTTGCGGAGCACAGGCTCCAGACGCGCAGGCTCAGTAGTTGTGGCTCACGGGCCTAGTTGCTCCGCGGCATGGGGGATCTTCCCAGACCAGGGCTCGAACCCGTGTCCCCTGCATTGGCAGGCGGATTCTCAACCACTGCGCCACCAGGGAAGCCCAAACCTAGTTAACATTTTTTATTTCTCCTTTCAGCATGTCTGTCCCTGTCTCATGCTTTATTTTGACCCTTATCCTTAAAGGAAAGGTTTAGAGTGAGTTGTTCAATTCGAATTGCTGCTACAAATGCCAAGTATTTGGTGGCTTTCCACAATAGTGCAGTTATGCTCACTTGGGAAGAAACGTGAAATACAAATGAGTCAAATTATGCTTGTCTTGCAATACTAAATGGTATCTAGCATTTAACCACTGAAGTATGGACAGCAAAGGAGTCTGCATACTTCTGTTCTAAACTAAGGCATGACAGATAATTCCCACTGAATCATTGTATTGGTGGGCAAGCTTGGAAATTTTCTCTTTTAAATCCACAATCAAGCTAGAGAAGGTATGGGATAGCAACCAGAACTGTTTTCCTTTCTAAAATGTCAGTTGCTAAGAATTGAAGATAAAATTTTTTTGATGAAATGCTTAGAAATGTTTGGCTTCCACGCTGACCTAGAGAATGGGGTGGTAATTTTCTCTCTCGTTCACTCTGGCAACACAATGGTGTTCTTTGGACTGGACGCACACGGAATCCTGCTGCCCTCCTGGGCATTTCTTCCCACTCCCCTGCCGGGCCCAGCTGGGACACCACTTTCTGTAATGAGGGACAGGAAAACAGGAGAGCTCGTCCACAACAGGCAGACAGCTGGCCATGTCTTGTGCAGAGCCCAGCTACTTGGCTAGGAGGCCTATAGTACCAGCAGAAACCTGTGTCCCAAAGCAGAAGCAGGGAAGAGGGGATTTAGGGTCAAAATGCATGTGTTGAAGTTGTAAAAAGTCATAAGTTGCACACATTGTTCATAGGCATCGTAGTATAAAAATAGTCACCAGGCCACACCCATGTGCTGTTGCTAGGTCTGCACCCCCAAGCATCCACCCCCACAAAGGGAAGCTGGTAGTAACGCAGCAGCGCATGGTCGGGGGACAGCAGCTGTGTGCTGCGGGAAGGTCAGAGCCAGGTCTCAGCTCTTTCTACTAAGTACCAGCAACTTCCTTCTACTCTCCTGCAGGGACTGGTCACGTCTCAGCCTCCTGATCTGCCCACTTGTAACTTCCCCATTTCTGTTCATAGCATCACTGCCCTTTCAGTCATCCTTTTCACTTGCCACTGATAGATTACGCAGGACTTTGTCAACTAATTAGTCTAGCTTCAAGTGTCTCCTCAGTTTCTCTAAGATGGGCACCATTAGGCCATTCTGACCCCCTCCTAATCTAAGAGTATGAAGTCCAATCTCATTATGGTTTGTATTTGCATTTTCCTAATTACTACTGCAGCTGAGCATCTTTTCATATATATATTGGCCATATGGATTTCCTTCTGTAATATTCCTTCTGTAAATTGCCCATTTATCTCCTTTGTTTTACTTTTGGGGTTTTGTCTTTGTAGGTGTTTTACATATTTTGGATATTAGTCTTTTATTTCATTTCTTTCTCTACCTTCCCACTCCTGCTTTTCCATTCATCTTTGGTCCTGTGGGAAGATAGGGAAGATATGAAGTAGGAATTAGGGGGATGAAGGCAATGCCTTTTACAGGTAAAGAAGTAAATACTTATTTTCTTAGTACTGGGAATGGCATTAATGGTGGAGCAGTGCAGAAGAAAGAGCATGAACTTCGGAGTCAGATGTCTGTTCTTTTCCCTACTCTGCCACTTACTGTGTGACTGGTCTTGTTATGTAGCATCTCTGGCCCTTAGCTTCGTGTATAAAACCTGCCTCTGTGTGTGGTGGTGCGTGGTCAAGGTGAGCACACATGATGTTCCTGGCACATACTGATTAGATCTCTTCCTCTCCACTTATCCTGTGTATGCCTCTAGGACATCACAGAATGTTCTTCCAAAAGAAGACTATGTTCTCTTTTGTTCCACAGGGTTCCCTACTCCCTCACAGTATTGGTTCTTAAAAATTCCTTGCTCTGAATTCTTTAAAGTTCATTTACCCAACAAACATTTACCAAGCACATTTTCAGTGCCCAACACTATACTGTGGTCTTAAGATCCACAGATAGGCAGGGTCCGTGGGAAATGTTATATCTAATAGGAGTGTTAAACATTATTTGTGGTGTTTGTCCGATTCAGACCATCACGTGGGCTTTGTCAAGCCCGGTTTCCCATTGTCTCTGAATGCATTTGGGTCACACCTGGTGTTGCCAGGGCTTTTGTTCTGTTTCTCTTAGTCTCTACGGACATTTTCATCTTTGTGCCACTCTTTCATTTTTAGCCTATCTTTTTTCATTTTAAAGTGGTTTGTCAAACAGAATTCTATGCCACAGTCATGCATTTATTTGCCTGATCTAAATTTAACCCATGTGTAGCTTTTTATTCAAGATAGAAGAGATTAAGCTCAAGCATTATATAGACCATAGCAAATATGCCCTTAATATACTCCATTCTATGTAATAACAGGAGCTTTTCTCTTATTTCAAGATACAAAACAACTTACAAAAGCTACTTGAGAATGGTGACTGACCAGCCAGAAGCTTGGACCAATGCAATACCTCGCACTTCCCTTGAAGTAGGTGCTCCCCAGGCATTCTGGTGGAGCGCTCCCTGCTGGCCAGAGGAGCGAGCAAATGGGCAGCCCCAGCCATGCTTGCCCTTGGAGGTCACCAGCTCAGGAAAGGGGGGAAGGGGAATAATTTTGGTTCCTGTGCAATAAAATTTGACCTTGACTCTCTGAGGAAGTTTTCAGGGCTGCTGCCTGAAGAAAACAGATCCATCTCCGGAGGTCTCAGGAAGGGCCTGGCAGACTTGGACGATTGTGGTTCAGTGGGTTATCGTGACTGTGTCAGTGATACTGACATATTCCTCCACTCCATGCCTTTTCAGTCCTACCCACCTGCCTTTTCTCTCCTGTACACCCCTCTTAATCAACCTTCAAACTAAGGGATAATATCGTGTGCCAACAAACTCGACAGGATCCTTTAAAGAATTTGCCATGACTCTCCCAAAAGACAAAAAGAAACAAAAAAGCCCTAATGGACAGACTTGCTTCAAACAAATAACATTTTAGTTTTTGGTTTTTTCCCTTCTGCTGTTATGTTCTGGTTTAAGTCACTTGTATATCTTAACTTCTCAGTTGAGTATTGGCAAGAATATCGGGCAAAGTGGATTAAACTATCTCATTTTATGTTTTGTTCCTCTAATAACTAATAGGACTGATTCTCACCCACCCCAGGTCAAGAATTTGTGAGACATGAGACTGAAGTACTAAATTAACTTACTTTGAAACCAAAACTAATCTTTAAACCAAAAAGTATGATAGTGATTTGATGCAGGATGAAAAACACTGCATTTTTAAGATTGTAGGTGGACTGTGTGTGTTTTGAAACAGGATGTCTGTAATTAATGCTGAAACCCATCTCAGCATGATGATAGCATGCTTTTCTCTTTTGCTGACTAAAATATTTAACTAGTGGTTTTGCTAACTTCTATTTACCATATGGGTTGGCTGGTTTTTATTAATAATTATTTAGGTACCCTAATATCTGTAATATAAAAGATATTCTGTTTATCTATGATGCATTTTATAATCATTTCTATGAAATGTATTTTGTTTAATCAGATAAGCTAATAAGTGAATTGGTTACATCATTTGTATTTGTTAGCCTACTGGACAAGAATTGTGCCTGGTGCACCCCTAGCTTTTAATAAATACTCATTGGTTAAAATGCCCTGCCAATGCTGTATTTTGTCAGTTTGTAAATTCTTTTAACAGAGACAATATGCTTTTTAACTGCTTCTCACCTTCTCTCTACTACTTCCAACTCACCCATACTTCTTTCCTCCCAACTCACCCATACTTCTTTCCTCCCAAGTATTCACTTCCGAAAAACTGATTTAAGTTCTTGGGTTGCAACGATATAGGGGAAAGAAAAATGAACTTTGAAATAAGAAAACCAATGCTTGATTCCTGGGTCCTCATTTTATGAGTTATGTGACTGTAAGCAAAATATTTGGTCATTTTCCCCCATTTTATTGATGAGGATAAAAGTACCAGGGGAAAGTGTCATTGTGAGAATTAAATGTTACAAAGTTTCTAAAGCACATCGCCATGTGAGGCAAATTGTATACTCTCTTAATAGGAACCATATTCATTATTTCTTAAAATATTTGCATGTCTGACAGTCCGTTTTTATAAAAGTTCTATGTCAATGCTTTATAGTTAAAACCCATTAGAGATTCAGGAGTGGGTCAGCCACCTCTGGAGAGAAATTTTACAACTGTGTGAAGCTCCTTTAAATGGTTCAAATTTCACTGAATTAGTAATCTGCTATCCAGGAATTTATACCAGAGCAATAAGCAGAGATCTAGTCAAGGATTTATATACAAGAATATTCTTTGAAGCCTTAACAGCAAAATATTAGAGACTATTCAATAGCAGAGCACTTAAATTATGACACTATTTAGAATGGCATTGTCAAAAAATGGCATAGAAAATAGCATTAAAAAGGTAAGCATATAGAGAGGATGTGGAAAAGGGAACCCTCCTACACTGTTGATGGGAATGTAAGTTGGTATAGCCACTATGGAAAACAGTATGACGGTTCCTCAGAAAGCTAAAAATAGAATTATGATATGATCCAGCAATCCCACTCCTGGGCATATATCCAGACAAAACTATAATCCAAAAAGATACATGCACCCCAATGTTCATAGCAGCACTATTCACAATAGCCAAGACATGGAAACAACCTAAATGTCCATCGAGAGATGAATGGATAAAGAAGGTGTGGTACATATATACAATGGACTACTACTCAGCCTTAAAAAAAAGAATGAAATAATGCCATTTGCAGCAACATGGATGCAACTAGAGATTATCATACTAAGTGAAGTAAGTCAGAAAGAGAAAGACAAATACCATATGATATCACTTATATGTGGAATCTAAATTATGACACAAATGAACCTATCTATGAAACAGAAACAGACTCTGGCATAGAGAACAGACTTGTGGTTGCCTTGGGGGAGGGATGGAGTGGGAGGTTGGGATGAGCAGATGCAAACTATTATATATAAAATGGATAAAAACAAGGTCCTATTGCATAGCACAGGGAAATATATTCAATATCCTATGATAAGGCATAATGAAAAAGAACAAAGAATTATATATATGTATAACAATCTCTTTGCTGTACAGCAGAAATTAACACAACATTGTAAATCAACTATACTCCAAATAAAAAGAAAACTGTTAACTTGGTGTTGTAACTGAACAGGGCCCTATGGAGCCTTCCCATAAAAGACCCACCCTGCCCCCCAACCACGTCCTCTGCCTGCTTGTCTGTAGAAAAACCTTAGCCTCCTAGGCCTTTCCCAAGTTCCAAAGAGTAACTTTAATCAGAGAAGTGAGAAAATGCAGAAATAAGGGAAAACAGTCAAGCAAGACAAAATAATAATACTTTAGCCATTAAACAAAGTGAAGGACCTTTAGTTCCCCCTCAAGGGCTATAGATAATATTGAGCCAGGTCCTCTGAGCTGTTTTGCAGATACTGAAACCCCCACTAGGTGGAAGAAGTTAACTGTGTGCTGCCCACAAACACACAGACCCCAGACCTGCTGGAACAGAAGGTTGATGATAGTGACTCCCAATTACCTCACCACCAACCAATCAGAAGAATGTCCAGGAGCTGATCACACACCCCATGACCCCCTCGCTCACCCTGTCTTTAAAAAACCTTTCCCTGAAAGCCTTCAAGGAGTTTGGGCCTTTTAAGCACTAGCTGCCTGGACTCCTTGCTTGGCCTGCAATAAACACTGCACTTTCCTTCACCACGACCCAGTGTGGTGTGTCAGTAGATTGGCTTTACTGCACGCAGGCAAGCAGACCCAAGTTTGGTTCAGTAACAGTGACAGTAAAGGGAATCAGAACACAAAGATAGCAGGGAAGTAGCAAACTCAGGTTTGGAGGGAACAAGAGCCAAGCGGCTGAAACTACCCAAGCTTAAAAGCTGGGGAGGGGCTGGGTGGAGCTGAAACTCTGCCCTCTGCAGAAGGGGCACGTCAGGTGGCGCTAATGTCTCAGAGGGGGCGTAATGAGGCTGGTTCTGCAAATGCTGGGTAAACTACAACCTGCATCCAGCTGCTGCTCCAGAAAGAAACTGCCAGTGCCAAGCTGAAGAAGTGAGGATGAGGCGACACTCACTGTAACAGGAAGAAGTTTAGCAGCTCTGAGGGAGTAAACAGAAAGGAGCAATCCCTTCTTCCCGTTCAGCGCAGTCTCTCGCTAGGGCCCCTTGTTAGCGGCATCTAACAGGGAACAGCTGGCAAAACATCAATACGGTTTGAAGTGTTGCAACCTTAGCGTCACAAGGCAGAGTCTAGAAGGGAGGGCTTCAAGCTAAGAGAGAATCCCTTAATACTGGCTACTAGCCACCCCGTGGGCTACGCAGCATCCATACACACCCTTTCTATACATATTTGAACTCTCACGCAACAAGAAACACAACTCTGTTTCTAACGAGACGCCACTCTACTTCATACAAAGGAAGACAGTCTCATTCTTACTTGAAAATGATGAGATGCAAAGTCCCAACATTGGTTGTATCCACCTCTGCGATTCAGCAACTTCCACAAGCTGCTTGGAGACCCGGCCTACAACCTCCACCCAACCTCTTCCGCTTCCTCCACGAGTTCCCTGCTTCCCCCGGGTCCCGCCCCTCCCCGCGCACAGGTGTTTGGCGGTTCAAATCTTCAGTGATCAAGAAGCCTCGAAAGGGGGCTGAGGATTTGGTTCGCTTCACGGTGCACATCTCCGCGCTCGACAGCCCCCAACTCAAGGAGTTCTTCCGGGATGGGGAGGTGACACGGTCCTCCGAAGTGTCCAGAGACCTGCACATCCTGCCAACCTCTCTGATCCCCATACCGCCCCCTCGATGAGCCCGGGCCCTGGGGCCTTGATGAGTCCTGGTCGCACCAGCGGCTCCCCCCCCGCAGAAAGGAGGGGAGTGCAGAGGAGGGGCCTCGATGTGTTGGAGGTGCCAACGGACCATCCCCCACGCCACGCCCTCACCATCCAGACCTGCCATCTTTAACTGTGGGAGCACCAAGGAGGCGTCCCGTGCCCCTGCCAAGCCCCGCACACCAAGGCTGCACTTGCCCTCTTGGACCCCTTTTCCAAGGCAGAAGGCTCAGGCCTCAGTCCTACCTGCATAAGTGAGTTGGCATTGATGCAGAGTCCTAAAGGCTGGACCAGGGACCTTGGGAAACAGGAAGGCAGGGAGAGGAAAAGGAAGGAGGGCCCGCCCCACCTTTCTGAGCCAAGCTACAGAGCTCATCACCCAGGGCTGCGGGAGGAGAAGGCAAGCACCTACCCTGCAGCTCTGCAGGGTTACCGGGATGGGGTGCACACCCTGCTTCAGGGAGATCCCAGTGACTCATCCCCTGCCCTCAGGGAGGGTGTGAGGAAGGCAGCCAACTAGCTGAAGCGGCAGAGGCAATCCTGCACATGTACCTGTCCTAACTCCTGCCTGAAGAAGGAGTTGCCCCTTCCCCAGGACTCCAGCACTGCCAGCCACCTCCTTCTCCTCTCCCTGGTGCCTGGCCCTGTCTCCTGGTCTTATAATTCTAGGGGCCATTTCTAGATGTAATTGGACCAAGAATGGGAAAAATAATGAATTCAAAGCTCCCCAAAGAGTTTTAATTAAAAATAAAATAATAATTAAAATTAATTAATAAAATTAATTAATTTTAATTATTCCTCAAATGTGGTCACAGTGCCATCTGAATATTCTATTCTCTAGTGACTAAATTGTAAAGTTAGCCTCCAACAAAACTTGAGTAGAATATTAAAGGGAAGGAGGGACTTCCCTGGTGGCACAGTGGTTAAGAATCCGCCTGCCAATGCAGGAGACACGGGTTCGAGCCCTGGTCCGGGAAGGTCCCACATTCTGCAGAGCAACTAAGCCCGAGCACCACAACTACTGAGCCTGAGCTCTAGAGTCCACGAGCCACAACTACTGAAGCCCATGCGCCTAGAGCCCGTGCTCCGCAACAAGAGAAGCCACCGCAGTGAGAAGCCCGCACACCTCAATGAAGAGTAGCCCCCGCTCGCCACAACTAGAGAAAGCCCGCACGCAGCAATGAAGACCCAACGCAGCCATAAATAAATAAATAAATAAATAAAATTTAAAAAAATAATAAAAAATAAAGGGAAGGAAAAGAGAAAAGAAAATTGTTACTATAAACAAATTTATAATACATATCATACAAATGCATACACATATATACACACACGAAGAAAGGAAAATATGCGTAGCTGCTCTAGTCTTCATTTCTGTAACTAATCGTAAAGATATATTTATAATCTTCTTCCATCTTCCACTACCCATTTCATCTTTTCTTTGCCCTCAGAAAGAACCTCAGCTGGTCACAATTCTTTACCTGGTGAGGTGACCCAAATCTTTATTCCTGAAGGGTCTGAATTCCCAGAGCCTTTCTCTCTCTCTCTTCTTCCTCCCCACCCCCCTTTGTTGTTATTTGTGGTGGTGGTAGTGGTGGTGGTTGCATGTTGGTTCAATGTCTTTAATAAACCAAAAGAGATATTTGGCAGTCTTAGCTTCCAATTCAATTGAAACATTTGTCCGTTAGGAACCAACACCTCCAAACCAGCAGAGCTCAAAATGGCAGGGATGGGAAGCAAGACTCCCATAAGTAGATTATTAGCCATAATAGTGTAAGGAGCTACTCTTAACTCCAACCTCGACTCTTGGACCCATGCCTATAGGAGAGGCACACATGTGTTGGTTTCTTCATCCTGTAAAATAAAACCCCATGCTTTCAGGGTGTCTCTCCTAACTGGTAGCCTAACAGGGCCTTCACGAGGCCAAGTCACTGTCTTATTAAGCCAGCAGCTGCTAAGCAGTGGAGTATGTGGTAAAAACCAGTGGATTCTGTGGGCGCTAGCCCTCTGCTGAAATTCTTGTGCTGTGAAATGAGCTTCTTGATCAGAAGCAATGTGGTGTGTAGTGAAGTCACCATGATGGTGAGTAAGGCAGAAACATTATGGACAAGGAAGGCAGATCAATATCTAGAACGCATATCTATTCCAAAGAGAAATCTTTCCCCTCCATGCTGGAAGAGGTCCCAAGCAACAGTCTTGCCACCAAGTGGATGGCCACAGAGGAATGACACTCTATGGAAGGCTGTTGCCAGGTTAGGCACTCAGCTGGGGCATCCTTGGTGAGGGGAAGTTTGTGAGGTGGAACCCAGAACAAAACTTCATGATAATATTTATTCTCTATTTAAAGATTAAAATCTGAAAGGGCTATTTTAGATTGAACAAGGACTCTAGTTCTTAGAGTTGCCCTTTGAAAAAATAAAGATATTCACAGTTTCCGGTCTGCCTCCCCATCAGCATTGGACTTGTTAAAACGCTGTTTATTAAGTGGATGCCCAGTCAGGAAGTCAGTCCAAGCCAGTCAGCTGTCAGGGGGGTGTGAAGAAATTTCCTAGATTGCTTGGCATTGAATGGTTCTGCTGACCACTTTAGGGGAGAGCAGTGGTGAGTGAGTAATGTGCATCTCTTCCACTGCACATCCCCTCCTTTTTAAGGCTGTGGCAATTTCCATTCAAGGGTTAAAGCCGCCCATGGGGAAATTAAGCCATTTCTTGCTAAACGAAGAAATAAGAACAGCAGTCACGTGATGATGCTGGGGCTCTGACACGGTTGATCTGTGTAACGTTGCGTGGAGGATGTGATACGCTGTCGGCTTTACAGATAGGTATACGTGACCCAATTTGTTTGCTCCAGAGAGGTAGTTTACTGACAGAAGAAAAATGAAGGCAGAGTACTGATTGCACAATCAAATCCGAGTGGCTGCTGAACAGAATAAAATGCTGTGTAAATCCAGAAGCCACCCTGGAGTAAAGAAAACTAAATAACAAGGAGGAAGAGGGATTCACTAGAAATGGGTGATTTCTACTTACATCTCCCCATAAATTTTTTTAACCTTTGGTAACTAAAATAGGTATGGGCTCTATCTTGTTAGTACTACTTAAGGTATATATTTAATTTTCTTAAATGCTCTTTAAATTTAATTTTATGGGTTTGATTTTAGGTTGCAAACATTTAAAATCTGCAGCAGTAAGTTCTGAGTTTTGCCAGTTCTTTCACTGTCATGTAATCATGTAATCATATAATCATGCCAATTGTACGACTGGCAGTCATATGAAGCAACTGTAAACCTTTCTGAGCAATTGATTCATTTCTACATTTGAGAGACAGAGTATTAAATTGGGTGGTAATCCAACTATGTCAAGTTGTAGTCTCCAGAAGAAGAATCTCTATATCAAATTGTACACTCCAGAAGAAGGATTTAGCCAGGGAAGGAAAGAACATGACTGGCTCCAATCAGAACTAGATCTTCCATTTCTGCGTGGAGCCTAAATGAAGGTTAAAAGTTTGCTAGCCTCAGATGAAATGGCAGAGTAGGAAGACCCTGAGCTCACCTCCTCCCATGGGTGCACCAAAATTACAACTATTTACAGAACAACTATTGATGAAAACAACCTGAAGACTAGCAGAAAAGATTTTCCACAACCAAAGATATAATGAAGGAACCACAGTGAGATTGGTAGGAGGGGTGGAGATGCAGTATAGTCAAGGTCCACATCCCTAGATAGGCAATCCACAAACAGGAGGACAATCTCAATTGCAGAGGTTTTCCCAAAAGAGTGAGGGTTTTGAGCCCCGCCCCGCATTGGGCTCCCCAGCCCAGGGTCCTGCGCCAGGAAGACAAGTCCCCAGAACCTCTGGCTTTGAAGGCCAGAGGGGCTTACTTTTGGGAGAGCCAGAGGGCTATAGGAAACAAACTCCACTCTTAAAGGGCTCATGCAAAATTGCACATGCTCAGAGACCCAACACAGAGGCAGTAATCTGAAAGGAGCCTGATCAGACCCACTTGCTCATCTTGGAGAGCCTCCCAGAGCAGCAGGAGGCAAATGGGACTCCCTTAGGGACATAAATACTGACAGCAGCCATTTTGAGAAGGTTGTTCTATGACAAGGACACTGGTTCTGGAAAGTGCCCTTTTGGAGTCCTCTCCAGCCTATTAGCATCAGGGCTTATCTGCCCACCCGCTGGTCAGCACCTGTCCTGGAAACCCTAGGCTGCACAGCCACTTGCCCCTGGACCCAGCCCTGTCCACCAATAGGCCAGCACCAACCCCAGGGCTCCCTGAGATGTGCAGCCAGCAATGCCATGACCCTGCCCCACCAGCAGGCCGGCAGCTTTTGTATGAGGCAGGGCCTGGCAGCCAACCAGACCAGGGGCCAGCCCTGCCTACCAGGGCACTAACAGTAGTCAGCCACACCATAACAGATGGGCCCATGCAGCCAACATAGGGGGCAACCCTAGAGCATATTAATCTGGCGACCTGAAGGGAGTGTGCTGCTGGGCCCCATAGGATGTCTCCTACATAAGGACACTTCTCTAGGATCAGGAAATGCAACTGATCCACCTAAAACATAGAAATAAAAACAGAGAAATAGGCAAAATGTGGCAACAGGGGCTTCCCTGGTGGCGCGGTGGTTAAGAATCCGCCTGCCAATGCAGGGGACATGGGTTCGAGCCCTGGTCCGGGAACTAGATCCCACATGCCGTGGAGCAACTAAGTCCGTGTGCCACAACTACTGAGCCTGCGCTCTAGAGCCCACGAGCCACAACTACTGAAGCCCACACTCCTTAAAGCCCGTGCTCCTCAACAAGAGAAGCCACCGCAATGAGAAACCCACGCACTGCAACAAAGAGTAGCCCCCGCTCACCGCAAGTAGAGAAAGCCCATGCGCAGCAACAACGACCCAAGGCAGAAAGGAAGGAAGGAAGGAAGGAAGGAAAGAAGGAAAGAAAGAAGGAAAGAAAGAAGGAAAGAAGGAAGGAAGGAAGGAAGGAAAGGAAAGGAAAGGAAAGGAAAGGAAAGGAAGAAAGAAAGAGGTGACAGAGGAGTGTGTTCCAAAAAAAGGAACAAGAAAAAGCCCCAGGGCTTCCCTGGTGGCGCAGTGTTGAGAGTCTGCCTGCCAATGCAGGGGACATGGGTTCGGGCCCTGGTCTGGGAAGATCCCACATGCCGCGGAGCAACTAGGCCAGTGAGCCACAACTACTGAGCCTGCGCGTCTGGAGCCTGTGCTCCGCAACAAGAGAGGCCGCGATGGTGAGAGGTCCACGCACTGCGATGAAGAGTGGCCCCCGCTTGCCGCAACTAGAGAAAGCCCTCACACAGAAACAAAGACCCAACACAGCCAAAAATAAAAATAAAATTTTAAAAAAAAAGAAAGGGGCTTCCCTGGTGGCGCAGTGGTTGAGAATCTGCCTGCCAATGCAGGGAACACGGGTTCGCGCCCTGGTCTGGGAAGGTCCCACATGCCGCGGAGCAACTAGGCCCGTGAGCCACAACTACTGAGCCTGCGCGTCTGGAGCCTGTGCTCCGCAACAAGAGAGGCCGCGACGGCGAGAGGCCCGTGCACCGCGATGAAGAGTGGCCCCCGCTTGCCACAACTAGAGAAAACCCTCGCACAGAAACGAAGACCTAACACAGCCAAAAATAAATAAATAAATAAAATTTTTAAAAAAGCCCCAGAAAAAGAACTAAGCAAAGTAATCTACCCAATAAAGAGATCAAGGTAATGATCATAAAGATGTTCAACAAACTCAGGAGAAGAATGAATGAATACAGTGAGAAGTTTAGCAAAGAGTTTGAAACTAAAAAGAAAAACTAAACAGAGCTTAAGAATACAGTAACTAAAATTAAAAATACACCAGAAAGAAAAACAGATTCAGTAGATTGGATGATTCAGAGGAACAGATCAGTGAACTGGAAGGCAGAGTAGTGGAATCACTCAAGGTGAACAGAAAAAAGAAAAAATAATTTTAAAAAATGAGGATAGGGCTTCCCTGGTGGCACAGTGGTTAAGAATCCGCCTGCCAATGCAGGGGACATGGGTTCGAGCCCTGGTCCCGGAGGATCCCACATGCCGCGGAGCAACTAAGCCCATGCGCCACAACTACAGAGCCTGTGCTCTAGAGCCCGTGAGCCACAACTACTGAGCCCACATGCCACAGCTACTGAAGCCTGGGTGCCTAGACCCCATGCTCTGCAACTAGAGAAGCCACCACAATGAGAAGCCCGCACACGGCAACAAAGAGTAGCCCCCTCTCACTGCAACTAGAGAAAAGCCTGCGCAAAACAACAAAGACCCAATGCAGCCAAAAATTAATTAATTAATTTTTAAAAAAATGAGGATAGTTGAAGAGACCTCTGGGACAACATCAAGTGTACTAACATTTGCATTATAGGGATCCCAGAAGGAAAAAAGAGAAAGGGGCAGAAAAGTTATTTAAACAAATAACAGGTGAAAACTTCCCTAACCTGGGAAAGGAAACAGAAGTCCAGGTCCAGGAAGCACAGACAGTCCCAAATAAGATGAACTCAAAGATATCCACACCAAGATACATTGCAATTAAAATGGCAAAAATTAAAGATAAAGAATCTTAAAAGCAGCAAGGGAAAAGCAACTAGTTACATATAAAGGAACTCCCATAAGACTACCAGGTGACTTTTCAGCAGAAACTTTGCAGGCCAGAAGGGAGTGGCACAATACATTTAAAGTGATGAGAAGAAAAAACGTAAAACCAAGAATGCTGTACCTGGCAATCTACTCAGATTTTAAGGAGTGATAGAGTTTTATAGACAAGCAAAAGCTAAAAGAGTTCAGCACCACTAAATCAGCTTTACAAAAAATGTCAAAGGGAGTTCTCTAAGTGGAAAAGAAAAGACCACAACTAGAAATATGAAAATTATGAAAAGAAAAATCTCATTGATAAAGGCAAACATGCAGTAAAGGTAGTAGGTCAACCATTTATAAAGCTGGTAGGAAGGTTAAAAGACAAAAGTAGTAAAATCACCTCTATCCACAATAAGTAGTTAAGAGATACACAGAACAAAAGGATGTAAAGAATTATGTCAAAAATATTAAGCATGGGAGATGGATAAAATTGCAATGTTGTTAGAACGTGTTTGAACTTAAGAGATCATCAACTCAGTTTCCATTTCATTACTTGTGATTGGTCTTTTCATATTTTCTATTTCTTCCTGGTTCAGTCTTGGAAGGTTATACCTGTGTAAGAATTTGTCCATTTCTTCCAGGTTGTCCATTTTATTGGCATAGAGTTGCTTGTAGTAGTCTCTTAGGATGCTTTGTATTTCTGCGGTGTCTGTTGTAACTTCTCCTTTTTCATTTCTAATTTTATTGATTTGAGTCCTCCCCCTCTTTTTCATGATGAGTCTGGCTAAAGGTTTATCAATTTTGTTTATCTTCTCAAAGAACCAGCTTTTAGTTTTATTGATCTTTGCTGTTGTTTTCTTTGTTTCTATTTCATTTATTTCTGCTCTGATCTTTATGATTTCTTTCCTTCTTCTAACTTTGGGTTTTGTTTTTTCTTCTTTCTCTAGTTCCTTTAGGTGTAAGTTTAGATTGCTTATTTGAGAATTTTCTTGTTTCTTGAGGTAGGATTGTACTGCTATAAACTTCCCACTTAGAACAGTTTTTGATGCATCCCATAGGTGTTGGATCATCATGTTTTCATTGTCATTTGTCTCTAGATATTTTTTATTTTATAAATTTATTTATTTATTTATTTATGGTTGCATTGGGTCTTCATTGCTACGCGCTGGCTTTCTCTAGTTGCGGCGAGCAGGGGCTACTCTTCATTGCGGTGCATGAACATCTCACTGCAGTGGCTTCTCTTGTTGCGGAGCATGGGCTCTAGGCATGTGGGCTTCAATAGTTGTGGCTTGCAGGCTCTAGAGCACAGGCTCAGTAGCTGTGGTGCATGGGCTTAGTTGCTCCACGGCATGTGGGATCTTCCCAGACCAAGGCTTGAACCCGTGTCCCCTGCATTGGAAGGCAGATTCTTAACCACTGAGCCACCAGGGAAGTTCATCTAGGTATTTTTTGATTTCCTCTTTGATTTCTTCAGTGATCTCTTGGTTATTTAGTAACGTATTGTTTAGGCTCCATGCGTTTGTGTTTTTTACGTTTTTTCCCTGTAATTTATTTATAATCTCATAGCACTGCGGTCAGAAAAGATTAAAAAACTTCCAGCAAACAAAAGTCCAGGACCAGATGGCTTCACAGGTGAATTCTATCAAACATTTAGAGAAGAGCTAACAATAATCCTTCTCAAATTCTTCGAAAAAATTGCAGAGGAAGGAACACTCCCAAACTCATTCTACGAGGTCACCATCACCCTGATACCAAAACCAGACAAAGATACTACAAAAAAAGAAAATTACAGACCAATATCACTGATGAATATAGATGCAAAAATCCTCAACAGGGCTTCCCTGGTGGCGCAGTGGTTGAGAATCTGCCTGCCAATGCAGGGGACACGGGTTCGAGCCCTGGTCTGGGAAGATCCCACATGCCACAGAGCAACTAGGCCCGTGAGCCACAATTACTGAGCCTGCGCATCTGAAGCCTGTGTTCCGCAACAAGAGAGGCCGTGATAGTGAGAGGCCCGCGCACCGCGATGAAGAGTGGCCCCCGCTTGCCGCAACTAAAGAAAGCCCTTGCACAGAAACAAAGACCCAACACAGCCATAAATAAATAAATAAATAAATAAATAAGTCATTAAAAAAAAAAATCCTCAACAAAGTACTAGCAAACAGAATCCAACAATACATTAAAAGGGTCATACACCATGATCAAGTGGGATTTATCCCAGGGATGCAAGGATCCTTCAATATATGCAAATCAATCAATGTGATATACCATATTAACAAACTGAAGAATAAAAACCATATGATCATCTCAATAGATACAGAAAAAGCTTTTGACAAAATTCAACACCCATTTAGGATAAAAACTCTCCAGAAAGTAGGCATAGAGGGAACCTACCTCAACATAATAAAGGCCATATGCAACAAACCCACACCAAACATCATTCTCAATGATGAAAAACTGAAAGCATTTCCTCTAAGATCAGGAACAAGACAAGGATGTCCACTCTCGCCACTATTATTCAACATAGTTTTGGAAGTCCTAGCCACGGCAATCACAGAAGAAAAAGAAATAAAAGGAATACAAATTGGAAAAGAAGAAGTAAAACTGTCACTGTTTGCAGATGACATGATACTATACATAGAAAATACTAAAGATGCCACCAGAAATTACTAAAGCTAATCAATGAATTTGGTATAAAGTTGCAGGATACAAAATTAATGCACAGAAATCTCTCGCATTCCTATACACTAACAACAAAAGATCAGAAAGAGAAATTAGGGAAACAATCCCATTCACCATTGCAAAATAAAAACCTAGGAATAAACCTACCTAAGGAGGTAAAAGACCTGTACTCAGAAAACTATAAGACACTGATGAAAGAAATCAAAGATGACACAAACAGATGGAGAGATATACCATGTTCTTGGATTGGAAGAATCAATATTGTGAAAATGACTATACTACCCAAAGCAATCTACAGATTCAATGCAATCCCTATCAAACTACCAATGGCATTTTTTACAGAACCAGAACAAAATATCTTAAAATTTGTATGGAGACACAAAAGACCCCCAAAAGCCAAAGCAATCTTGAGGGAAAAAAATGGAGCTGGAAGAATCAGACTCCCAGACTTAAGACTGCACTACAAAGCTACAGTAATCAAGACAATATGGTACTGGCACAACAACAGAAATATAGATCAATGAAACAGGATAGAAAGCCCAGAGATAAGCCCATGCACCTATGATCAACTAATCTATGACAAAGGAGGCAAGGATATACAATGGAGAAAAGACAGTCTCTTCAATAAGTGGTGCTGGGAAAACTGGAGAGCTACATGTAAAAGAATGAAATTAGAACACTCCCTAACACCATACACAAAAATAAACTCAAAATGGATTAAAGACCTAAATGTAAAACCGGACACTATAAAACTCTTAGAGGAAAACACAGGAAGAACACTGATATAAATCACAACAAGATCTTTTTTGACCCACCTCGTAGAGTAATGGAAATAAAAACAAAAATAAACAAATGAGACCTAACGAAACTTAATAGCTTTTGCACAGCAAAGGAAACTATAAACAAGAGGAAAAGATAACCCTCAGAATGGGAGAAAATATTTGCAAATGTATCAACAGACAAAGGATTAATCTCCAAAATATATAAACAGCTCATGCAGCTCAATATTTAAAAAACAAACAATCCAATCAAAAAATGGGCAGAAGACCTAAATAGACATTTCTCCAAAGAAGACATACAGACAGCCAAGAGGCACATGAATATCACTAATCATATCACTAATTATCAGAGAAATGCAAATCAAAAGTACAATGAGGTATCACCTCACACCAGTCAGAATGGCCATCATCAGAAAATCTACAAACAACAAATGCTGGAGAGGGTGTGGAGAAAAGGGAACCCTCTTGCACTGTTGGTGGGAATGTAAACTGATACAGCCACTATGGAGAACAATATGGAGGTTCCTTAAAAAACTAAAAATAGACTTACCATATGACCCAGCAATCCCACTACTGGGCATATACCCAGAGAAAACCATAATTCAAAAAGACACATGCACCCCAGTGTTCATTGCAGCACTATTTACAATAGCCAGGTCATGGAAGCAACCTAAATGCCCATTAATAGACGAATGGATAAAGAAGATGTGGCACATATATACAATGGAATATTAGCCATGAAAAGGAATGAAATTGGGTCATTTGTAGAGACATGGATGGACCTAGAGACTGTCATACGGAGTGAAGTAAGTCAGAAAAACAAATATCGTATATTAACGCATATATGTGGAATCTAGAAAAATAGTACAGATGAACTGGTTTGCAAGGCAGAAATAGAGACAGAGATGTAGAGAACAAACGTATGGACACCAAGGGGGGACAGTCAGGGGGTGGGTGGGAAGAATTGGGAGACTGGGATTGACATATATACACTAGTATGTATAAAATAGATAACTAATAAGAACCTGCTGTATAAAAAATAAATTAAATTTTAAAAAAGAAAAAAAATGCTTTACAATCCACCTTTTATTTTTTTCTTTTTACAACTGATAAGCCAGTATTGAAACATTATTTTTAACTAAAGTCCATAGTTTACATTAGAGTTCATTCTTTGTGTTGTACAGTCTATTAGCTTTGACAAATGCATAATGTTGTATATTCACCATTATAATATCATAAAAAATAATTTCACTGCCCTGAAAAATCCCCATGCTTCATATATTTGTCCTTTCCTCCCTCCCTCCCTCCCCAGCCTTTGGCTACCAATGATCTTTTTACTGTCTCCGGTTTTGCCTTTTCCAGGATGTCATATGGTTGGAATCATATAGTATTGTAGCTTTTTCAGACTGGTTTCTTTCACTTAACAATATGTATTTAAGATTCCCCCAAGTCTTTTCATGGCTTGAAAACTCATTACATTTTATTGCTGAATAGTATTTCATTGTATAGATGTACCACAATTTGTTTATCCATTCACTTATTGAAAGATGTCTTAGTTGTTTCCAATTTTTTTGTAATTATGAATAAAGCTGCTATAAACAACAAAAAAAGAGATCATCAACTTAAAATAATCATGTATATATGTATATGTTGCTATACATAAGCCTCATGGTAAGCAAAACCAAAAATCTGTAATAGAAACACACACAAAAAAGAGAAAGGAATCCAAACATAACACTAAAGATAGTCATCAAATTACTAGGGAAGAGAACAAAAGAAGAAGAAAGGAAAAACAACTACAAAAACAACCAGAAAACAACTAACGAAATGGCAATAAATACATACCTACCAATAATTACTTTAAATGTAAATGGACTAAATTCTCCAATCAAGAGACATAGAGTGGCTGAATGGCTACAAAAACAAGACCCATATATATGCTGCCTACAGGAGGCTCACTTCAGATCTAAAGACACACACAGACTGAAAGTGAGGGGATGGAAAAAGGGATTCCATGCAAATGAAAACAAAAAGAAAGCTGGGTAGCAATACTTATATCAGACAAAATAGACATTAAAACAAAGACTGTAACAAGAGACAAAGAAGGACATTATATAATGACAAAAGGATCAATCCAACAAGAAGATATAATAATTGTACATATATAGGCAACAACATAAGAGCACCTAAATATATAAAGCAAATATTAACCAACATAAAGGGAGAAAGTGACAGTAACACAATAATCTTAGGGGACTTTAATACCCCACCTACATCAATGGACAAATCATCCAGAAAGAAAATCAATAAGGAAACACTGGTATTAAATGACACATTAGACCAAAAGGCTTAATAGCTATATATAGAACATTCCATCCAAAAGCAGCAGAATATATTCTTTTCAAGTGCACATGTAACATTCTCCAGGATAGGTTGCATGCTAAGCAACAAAACAAGTCTCAATAAATTTAAAAATACTAAAATCATATCATATAGTTTCCAACAACAACAGTATGAGACTAGAAATGAACTACAAGAAAAAAAACACAAACACGTGGAAGCTAAACAATATGCTACTAAACAACCAATGTGTCACTGAAGAAAACAAAGAGGAAATCAAAAAAATATCTGGAAACAAATGAAAACGGAAACACACAATCCAAAAATATATGGGATGCAGCAAAAGCAATTCTAAGAGGGAGGTTTATTGTGATACAAGCCTACCTCAGGAAACAAGAAAAATCTCAAATAAAAAATCTAACCTTACACCTAAAGGAACTAGAAAAAGGAGGATAAACAAAACCCAAAGTTAGTAGAAGAAAAGAAATCATAAAGATCAGAGCAGAAATAAATGAAATAGAGACTAAAGAACAATAGAAAAGATTAATGAAATACAGAGCTGATTCTTTGAAAAGACAAACAAAATTGATAAACCTTTATCCAGACTCATTAACAAAAGAGAGAGAGAGAGAGAGAGGGCCCAAGTAATAAAATCAGAAATGAAAGAGAAGTAACAACCAACAGCACAGAAATACAAAGGATTATAAGACATCACTATGAACAATTATACACCATTAAAATGGACAATCTACAAGAAATGGATAAATTCCTAGAAATCTACAACCTCCCACGACTATATCAGGAAGAAATAGAAAATATGAACAGACTGATTATCAGTAACAAAATTAAAACAGTACTAAAACTCCCAAGGAACAAAGTCCAGAATCAGACAGCTTCACAGTTGAATTCTACCAAACATTTAAAGAAGAGTTAACACCTATCCTTCTCAAACTATCCCAAACAAATGAAGAAGAAATGCTTCTGTATTCATTGTATGAGGCCAGCATCACCCTGATACCAAAACCAGACAAAGACACCACAAAAAAAGAAAATTACAGGCCAATATCACTGATGAACATAAATGCAAAAATCTTAAGCAAAACATTAAAAACTAAATTCAACAATACATTAAAAGAATCATACACCATGATCAAGTGGGATTCATTCCAGGGATGCAAGGATGGATCAATATCCACAAATCAATCAATGGGATATACCACATTTACAAATTGAAGAATAATATTCATATGACCATCCCAATAGATGCAGGAAAAGCTTTAATTTTTTAACATTTCATTTATTTATTTTTGGCTGTGTTGGGTCTTTGTTGCTACACTCAGGTTTTCTCTAGTTATGGCGAGCGGGGGCTGCGATGTGTGGGCTTCTCATTGCGGTGGCTTCTCTTGTTGCGGAGCACAAGCTCTAGGCATGCGGGCTTCAGTAGTTGCAGCACATGGGCTCAATAGTTGTGGCTCACAGGCTCTAGAGCACAGGCTCAGTAGTTGTGGCACACGGGCTTAGTTGCTCTGTGGCATGTGGGATCTTTCCGGACCAGGGCTCAAACCCATGTCCCCTGCATTGGCAGGCGGATTCTTAATCACTGTGCCACCAGGGAAGTCCAGGAAAAGCTTTTAACAAAACTCAACATCCATTTTTTTAAAACTTTTATTCGAGTATAGTTGATTTACAATGTTGTGTTAGTTTCATGTGTACAGCAAAGTGAATAGGTTATACATATACATATATCCACTCTTTTTTTTTTTTTTTTTTTAAGATTCTTTTCCCATACAGGGCATTACAGAGTCAACATCCATTTATAATAAAAATTCTCCACAAAGTGGTTATAGAGGGAACGTACCTCAACATAGTAAAGGCCATATGGGATAAGCTCACAGCTAACATCCTATTCAATAGTGAAAAGCTGAAAGCATTTCCTCTAAGATCAGGAGCAAAACAAAAATGCCCACTCTTGCCACTTTTACTCAACATAATATTGAAAGTCCTAGCCACAGAAATCAGACAAGAAAAATAAATAAAAGGAATCCAAACGGGAAAGGAAGATGCAAAACTGTCACTGTTTGCAGATGACATGATACTATGTACAGAAAATCCTAAAGACACCACAAAAAAACTATTAGAACTAATATACAAATCCAGTGAAGTGGAAGGATTCAAAATTAATGTACATAAATCCATTGTGTTTTCATATACTAACAACAAACTAACAGAAAGAGAAATTAGGAAAACAATTCCATTTACAATTGCATCAAAAAGAATAAAATATCTAGGAATAAATCTAACCAAAGTGGTAAAAGACCTATACTTGGTAAACTATAAGACACTGATGAAAGAAATTGAAGATAACACAAACAGATGAAAAGTTAGACTGTGTCCATGGATTGGAAGAATTAATATTGATAAAATGACCATAATCCCCAAAGCAATCTACAGATTCAATGCAATCCCTATCAAAGTACCAATGGCATTTTTTACAGTATGAGTACAAATAATTCTAAAAATTCTAAAATGGAAACACAGAAGACACCAAATACCCAAAACAATCTTAAGGAAGAAGAACAAATCTAGAGGTATCATGTGCCCTGATTTCAAAGTATACTACAAAGCTATAGTCATAGAAACAGTATGGTACTGGCACAAAACAGACACATAGATCAATGGAACAAAAGAGAGCCCAGAAATGAACCCGCACTTATACGGTCAATGAATCTACAACAAAGGAGGCAAGAATATACAATGGGAAAAGAGTGTCTCTTTAATAAATGGTGTTGGGAAAACTGAACAGCTACATGGAAGAATCAAACTGGACTACTTTCTCACACCATATACAAAAATAAACTCAAAATGGATTAAGGGCTTAAATATAAGACATGAAACTATAAAACTCCTAGAAGAAAACATAGGCAGTTTGCTCTTTGACATCAGTCCTAGCAATATTTTTTTGGATATGCTCCTCAGGCAAGGAAAACAAAAATAAACAAATGGGATTACATCAAACTAAAAAGCTTGTGCACAGTGAAGGAAACTATCAACAAAACAAAAAGGCAGCCTACTGAATGGGAGAAGTTATTTGCAAACAATATATCTGACAATGGGTTAATATCCAAAATATACAAAGAATTCATACAACTCAACATCATAAAAACAATTTAAAAATGGGCAGAGGACCTGAATAGACATTTTCCCAAAGAAGATATGCAGATGGCCAACAGGCACATGAAAAGATGCTCAACATCACTAATCATCAGGGGAATGCAAATCAAAACCACAATGAGATATCACCTCACATCTGTCAGAATGGCTATTGTCAAAAAGACAAGAAATGACAAGTGTTGGTAAGGATGTGGTGCTCTGTTAGTGGTAATGTAAATTGGTGCAGCACTATGGAAAACAATATGGAGGTTCCACAAAAAATTAAAATTAGAACTACCATACAGTCCAGCAATTCCACTCCAGGGTATTTCTCCAGAGAAAACAAAAACACAATAAAAGAAATATGCACCCCATTGCAGCTTTATTTACAGTAGCCAAGATATGGAAGCAACCTGAGTGCCCATCGATAGATGAATGGATAAAGAAGACGTGGTATACACACACACACACACAATGAAATATTAGTCATAAAAAAGAATGAAATCTTGCCAGTTGTGACAACATGAATGGACCTAGAGGGTATTATGCTAAATGAAATAAGTCAGGCAGAGAATGCCAAATACCATATGATTTCACTTATATGTGGAATCTAAAAAACAAAACAAATGAATAAGCAAAACAAAACAGAAACAGAGATGGATACAAGAACAAACAGTTGCTTTCCAGAAGGGAGGGAGATGGGGAAAAAATGAAATAGGTGAGGTATAAACTTCCAGTTACAAAATAAATGAGTCATAGAGATGTAATGAACAGCATAGGATATACAGTCATATTGTAATAACTTTGTGTGGTGACAGGTGATAACTAGACTTGTCACATAGATCATTTCATTTTGTAACATATAGAAATATCGAATCACTGCGTTGTGCACCTGGAACTAACACAGCGGTATAGGTCAATTATACTTCAATTGTAAAAAAGTTTGCTAAATGTCATCTGAGGAAGCGGTGATGAATATGAAATAAGGACACCTGTAAAGCCCCTGAAGCTATAAAATGGCGTTAAACTGCAATAAGATGATGACACTTACAGGGCTGCATTTTCTGAGATGAGTAACCTTAATGGCCTGAATAGATTTGTGTGAAAGGCCGCCAGCTTTCTGTTTGGTTCTGCTCCAAGTAAATATTCCCACATGACCACACCTGCTACTGAGGTGAATGTATAGAAATAGGAACATGGTCTTCCTGGAAAAAGAGGAGGCGTATCTATTTCTAAATCAATATTTTTATATTCTTTTGTTCCAGTACCATCAGGCTTTTTACATATGAAAACTTCCTGACATTTGAATAAATGTTAATAAATCAACCCATGGTGTTTATAAAGAACAAAGTAAGTCACTCCCATCCTCTGCTTCCAACTTCACAAACACTACCTGAGACAGTGAGGTTAAATAATTTTCTAGATGCCAAGCAACTAGGACTGACCAAGGGGACTTGCTTTAGACCATTCAGTTTCCTTTCAAATCTGGCGGCTCATCATGTGGATGTTTTTATTCATACACACCTGTGCTATCTAGACCCTGGTTTGAGGAAATGAACAAGCATGGAGCTTAGCTTTTCCTTCCATGAAGTTGATTTTCATTAAGCATTTAGGATCCCATAAACACTTTATGTCATGTTTGATAGTTTTATTTATTTATTGGAACTTGGCACCAATAATGAACTCAGCACCAGACAGTATACCTAGACACAGTAATTCCCTGGTAAGACCCTAATTTAAACAGCTAGGACACTAACACTGCCCAAGTTCGAAACACCTGAAGCGTTAGCAGCTCATTTTCCTAGGTATTTAAGTTTCATCTACCTTCAAGCTGTCACAGGTACACTGTTCTCCTAACTTACTCTGGGCCTGGAAAAAGCACAGGACTGCTGCAACAAAAGTGCTTATTATCTGCCTCTCTTTCTCAATCTGATTCTGTGCCCACAGGCCCAGTCTGAGGAGGAATTCCTTGATTATTGGGCTGTTCTAGTTAGCAACTCTGCCCTTCTCCAGGGATTAACTCACAATGGGATTAAAGGCATTGGCCCTCCCACCAAAACTGTGCGGCTCAAGGAACGCCAACCTCAGAATCCCAGGGAGGTGGATCCTGAGACCCCCATCAGATCTCCTGAATTAAAATCTCTGGTGATGGGTTTGGGAATCTAGCGCCTCTCACTTACAACAGAGTAAAATGGTTAAATCCAAATGGGTGCTGGTTGTGAACGATGAGTTCCTTTACAAATGTAAAGGAACATTCACTGCAAGCAAAGTCCAAGTGCATGTGGTATGAGAAATAGAAAGAAGCAGCTAACACTGCATTCAGCTCAGGTCAGGCCCTGAATTCTTTTAGGCCATCCCAGATCTCTTTGAGCCCTGAGAACGTGACCCAGGACTTGTCTTTACAGTTGCACAACACACTGTTATGCCTATTCACAATTTATTAATGGCAGGAGTAGGTCTAAACTAGCATCAATACAGAGCATGATTAAAATGTTCATTGAAGGATGCCAGAGCACACTTCAAACCAGAAATTTCACTGATGTAAACTCAGTAGTGCATGTCTAAAGCAGATCATAAACTAAGAGCATCTCTGGAGATAAGGAAATATTTGTGTTCCCAAATCAGAGGCAGAGGTCCTTCAAACCACTCCATCGCTGGCTCCCCAAACAAGGAGGCTTTCATACCCTAAATGATGAATCAGGTCAGTTTGTTCTACTTTGCATTCCTCTCTGTTCTGCACATGTGGTGAAATTTAAATAGACTGCATCTGCATCAACGAAAATAAATTTCTGGTGAAATTTATATGTTAAGAATCCTGAGATGTCTTCTCTTCTTGTTCAGAAATGAGAATGCACTGAAAAAGGAAGTTGGCTTCACAATGCAGAGTGAACCTCAGAGAAATATGACTCAAACTTTTTTGAACATACTTCATTTGGGGGACAGCTTGCTCACCTCATCATTCCAACTTTCGCATGGGAAAAAAAAGCTTGATAACAAAGAATTAAAGGAGAGGAGCAAATCAATCAAAATGATAGCAGTGGAGCATTACACAAAAACAAAATAATTACCAAAAAAAATCTTAATAGTAATTTTACAAATACATTATTTAATACAAAAATATCAACACCTCCCAATCATGGCCAACTTATGTGATGACTGATCATGAGGGTGATGGCATAATGTACCATCCCTACCATGAGTAAAAGGTGGTGCTATTATTAACTTCACTAGGACAGCAGTTGTAAACCGAAACCCTCCCAGGAGATCCAGGACTTATGGTCACCCAAGTGACAATTCAAGAACAACACATCCTTTAAGAAAAGTATGGGTATTGCAAGCATGTAGATGTGCACTTGCTCGGTAGAGATTTTGCAGCATTACTGGTGGTAAAATACTGAACACAAGGCCTTGGAATTTTCTAACAGCAGGCTGATTCTAGTGTCCAGACACCTATGACAGTTCTGGCCTTCCTGCACCTCAGAAGTTTAGGTCAACCTGACTTCAGCCCATGAGGGTTCCTATTTGTAACTGCCTCACCTCTCATGTCACTCAGTTCCAAATATTTCTTAATTTGGGCTTCTTTTTAAATTTATGAGTTCTTTTTAAAGCTAAGATTTCTTTAATAATATTTGGTTTCCAACATATGAGATGTTTAAGCTATTCTTCTGTTACTGATTTCTAAGTTATTGACAATTATAGTCAGATAACATAGTCTGGATGATACTGTTCCTTTCGGAATCTATTAAGGTATATTATGTGGCCTACTGCATTTTATCAGTCAGAGTTTTCCAGAGAAACAGAACCAATAGGATATATACAGGTATAAGAGATTTACTTTGTGCTCATGGAGATTAAGAAATCCCATCATGGGGGCTTCCCTGGTGGCGCAGTGATTGAGAGTCTGCCTGCCAATGCAGGGGACACGGGTTCGAGCCCTGGTCTGGGAAGATCCCACATGCCGCGGAGCAACTAGGCCCGTGAGCCACAATTGCTGAGCCTGCGAGCCTGGAGCTTGTGCTCCGCAATAAGAGAGGCCGCGATAGTGAGAGGCCCGCGCACCACGATGAAGAGTGGCCCCCGCTTGTCGCAACTAGAGAAAGCCCTTGCACAGAAACGAAGACCCAACACAGCCATAAATAAAATAAATAAATAAATAAATTAGCTTTAAAAAAAAAAAGAAATCCCATCATATGCTGTCTGCAAGCAGGAGAACCAGAAAAGCCAGTGATATAATTCAGTCTAAGTCCAAAGGCCTGAGAACCAAGAGCTCCAATGTCCAAGGGCAGGAGAGGATGGATGTCACAGCTCAAAAACAGAGAGCAAATTTGCCTTTCCTCTGCCTTGTTATTCTATTGGGCCCCAAGGATTGGCTGTCCACCCACCCACACTGGTGAGGGTGATCTACTTCACTCAGTCTACTGATTCAAATGCTAATCTCTTCCCAAGACCACCTCACAGACACACCCAGAAATAACATTTTAGCAAGTATCAGGGCATCCCTTAGTCTAGTCAAGCTGACACATAAAATGAACCATCATATGAGTGGTTTATTTTTTTTTTTAATATTTAGTTTTTGCTCAAAAGGATGTATTCTTCTGTTTGACAGGTTTACTGCCCCCATTTTTTACTTCCTCTTGGTACCTGTGTTGCCAATTCTCTGACTGTGGGTGCTGGTGACCTGGTTACCACTGTCTTCATTGGTTTCCTCAAAAGATCCAGTATAAGTTTCTGGGCATATAAATGTACTGATATAAACGTGGTAATTTGAGGGGTCCCAGGGAAAGCATTCATCATGCACTGTCCAGACTTGTGCTATTGCACAGGTTTTCCTCCTCTCCCGAGATCTCTCAGAGTCTGCCCTTTGCCGAGGTCCTTGCTCACACTATGTGACCTTCCCAAGCACACACCACAGGCAGCAGGTCCTCCAGCCAGCCAGCCTCTCCAGCCTGGAGGCCAACCTTCTGTCCCCAAGGGTGCTTCATGCATTGCCTCCACAAAGATGAAGTCCCCCCTACAAGGAATTTGCTTGCCACCTACAAAGTGAATAAGATTATCTTCATAGATTGCACCAAATGATAATAACTCTGAATACCACTTTATTAGGTAACTTAAGAACTTCATTCTCAGTCAAACATACTAAAAGGGATCACAGTATGCCATCCCATTTGGGCATAAAAATTATTTTGCACTGAAGGCTTTTGAGTCCCTGAAATCCCTTATCTACCAAAAAGCAGAGCCTCCCAAAAGAACTCAATTGTCATAAATCCCCTCCCTGAGAAGAACTCTAATCTAATCACACCCAAACAGACATTGTTGCAAGACTAGCATATCGGGCTTCCCTGGTGGCGCAGTGGTTGAGAGTCTGCCTGCCAATGCAGGGGACACGGGTTCGAGCCCTGGTCTGGGAAGATCCCACATGCCGTGGGGCAACTGGGCCCGTGAGCCACAACTACTGAGCCTGCGCGTCTGGAGCCTGTGCTCTGCAACAAGAGAGGCCGCGATAGTAAGAGGCCCGCGCACCGTGATGAAGAGTGCCCCCCCACTTGCCGCAACTAGAGAAAGCCCTCGCACATAAACGAAGACCCAACACAGCCATAAATTAATTAATTAATTAATTAATTAAAAAAATATATATCTTAGATTATTAAAAAAAAAAAAAAAAAAAAAGACTAGCATATCTCCATCTAGTCTCCTAAGGGTCCATTTATCTTTCCAAAACTTCATATGTTTTCCCCTGAATGCCTTTTCTCTCCCTCCCTTTCTCCTACTAAGCTAGGTATATAAGACTCCAAGTCTAACTGCTTCTTTGGGGTTTTCACTTTTTTTCTGTGAAGTTCCTCATACATGTAAAATTATTTACATCAGTAAAATCTGTATAGCTTTTCTCCTGTGAAGCTGCTGTTTATCAATTTAATTCGCAGGTCTCACAGACTAAACCTAAGAGGGTAGAGGAAAAGTTTTTCCTCCTCTACAATGTCAAGTAAAGTCCACGGAAATTCATGCCATTCATCCAGTAGAACAACAGCAAGAAGAATTTTGCATTTTTAGATCAGAACTGGCCCAGCCAAAGGGCATTGATATTCTTGATATTCCCAGGAGTTCTTGGAAAAGAGATATACCCATGACGACAATATTCCTAAACCCAGTGACTTGTGAGCTCAAAGGCAGTTATCAAGTGTTAAGAGCATAGATTCTGGAACTCACATCTCTACATTCAAATTTTTCTTCTGTGACTTACTAATAATGAGGCTTGGCAAAGTTCCCTATCTTTTTGGCATTAGTCACATTGCCTGCAATCGAGATAATGACTCACAATTCTGCAGGTTTGTCGGCACCATTCAGTGAGATAACGAGCACAATAATTCAGTAACAGGGTCACCGAGTGCTTGGCATTGCTGCTGTTGATGGCATCATGGGAAGAGAGGCTGAGCTTCACCTACCAGGAATATAATATGCATAAGTCCCCCTTTATGATTTTTTTTTTTCTTGATTAAGGATCACTTGTAAGAGCAGAATGACTGATGTGCCCTACCCTCCCAAAAAAAAGGATCACTTCTGTTGGAATTGAGCAGCTCATAATTGAATGTAATTGAAAACAAACCCGAGGTTTCTCCTTATGAGTGACAAATTATATGAACATTGTCTTCCTCACGCAGATAGTAACAGGAACTTGTTACAAAGCTCTTTTTTATATAATATGCCTTCAAACCAAAAAATCTGACCAAAAACTTCAAATATCTGGCCAAAAAAATTCATTCCCATATTAGTATTAAAGTTTTACAGATGAGGAATCTAAATTCTGAGACTCTAGATGACTTTCCCAAGGGACTAAATGGCAGGGAAACACACTTGAATCCAGGTGTTCTGATTCAAAATCCCAGCCTATGCCTCTACCATATGCCATGCCTCATGAGTTTATCCTAAATCCAGACTGTAAAGCCTTTTTTAAAATAAATTTATTTATTTATTTATATTTTTGGCTGCGTTGGGTCTTCGTTGCTGAGCGTCGGCTTTTCTCTAGTTGCGGCGAGCGGGGGCTACTCTTCGTTGCGGTGCACGGGCTTGTCATTGCAGTGGCTTCTCGTTGCAGAGCACAGGCTCTTGGCACGCGGGCTTCAGCAGTTGTGGCTCGTGTGCTCTAGAGCGCATGCTCAGTAGTTGTGGTGCACGGGCTTAGTTGCTCTGTGGCATGTGGGATCTTCCCGGACCAGGGATCGAACCTGTGTCCCCTGCATTGGCAGGCGGATTCTTAACCACTGCGCCACGAGGGAAGCCCCAGACTGTAAAGCTTTGAAAAATCTCATAACCACTAGGGGAAAAAAAAAAAAACTAATTCCAAAAGACTCTAAAAATTAAAATTACTGTAGACTTTATGTTATATCATATCTCATTAAGCACCAAATATGTCACAAACCAACAATTATATGGACAAGATTAATACGACCAGTCTTTAAATAACTCAGTTTGCATTTTTTGTTAAATAAGAATTTACATTTTGCGTCAAGTTATTCAAACATCTTCCAGAAACTTTGAAATAAGTTTGATTTTGATCTTGTTGGGACAACTTGCCTTTGCAAAGTGTTGGGCCCAATAACCTTTCAAAATCCATTTAGTGCAATGATCCTATGCTTCTACTGAGACCTGAAGTTTAAGTTCAATTGTATAACCAGTATTTGTGATTATAGTGTTGCCACTAGTAATTTGCATCAGTATTATTAAGTTTAATGCACATAGAAGGCTGCTATTTTAAGGGGGGAGCAAATTCATCACAAAGTTATCTTTCATAAGAACTAATTGATGTCCACATAGTATTTTGAAATTATTATTTTCTGGATTTTAGGGAAATGTAAATCAATTCATGTATTACTGGTATCAAAAATCTCATATGAATCTGATCCTAACACATAAGATTTAAATATCCAGATTCTATTCCAAGCATCCAGGACATTTTGTTTTGAGCTTAAAAATTCTCTGCGTCTCCCAGATAACAATGAAATTGTCATTTGCTCCATTAGTTTCTACTCTTACATAATTCACTCACATTACCTCAGTTATCCAGATTTCAACCCTCCAGAATTCCCAAGCAATAAGACTATCGCAGACCCTGATAGTTCAAAGAAAGCAAGCAGTGGTGATAAAGAGGCAAAAATAAACCAAACAATTAAAAAGAGCAACAGCCCAGGGTGGGGGGAGGGGAAAAGGAGGAGGGATAAATTAGGATTTGGGGATTAAAATGCACACACTACTATATATAAAATAGATAGCCAACAAGGACCTACTATACAGCAGAGGGAACTATGCGCAATATCCAGTAATACCTGATAATGCAAGAGAATGTAAAAAAAGAATATATATATGTATAACTGAATCACTTTGCTGTACACCTGAAACTAACACAACACTGTAAATCAACTACATTTCAATAAAAATTTTTAAAAATATATATAGATCAAAATACAAAAAAAAAAAAAAAAAGAGAGAGAGAGAGAAACAGCCTGAAGAATAATTAGAAACACAAGTTTTGGAGGTTTATCAGAAGAGAAAGAGCATTCTGGTTTTCTGATGACCAGGCCTGGCTCTCTGTATAAAGGCCATAAAGCAGTGGGGAAACAGAAGATGATTAGACAAAAAGAGCAAAGGAAATGAGAAACGGCTGTTGCTGGAGAGCAAACAGTGAGGGTCGGGGAGCCAGGCAGCGTCCACTCAGCAGAAAAGAGAGCACAGGCGCCCCACTGAGAGGGTCCCCCTCTCTGAGTGGATCACCCAGGCTTCTACCAGCCCTGTGGGTGCCAACACCAGAGCAGGGAGGTGCCCTGAACTTGGCACACAGCTTGGAGGCCAACCAGTGCCCCCTTCACTTTGGGAGGAAGGCTGGGAGCCAGACCCGGCCCGGAGAGACCTCAGACCACAATGCAAGTCTGAGCCCAGGGAGGAAACACAGAGAATGTTGGCTGGAACCATCACAAAGGGTGGGTTAGGCAAAGCCATCAAGGAGTCCTTAGTTCAAAGTGGCAAACAAAGGAGCTCCACGTGGCCCAGGATTGGGTCTGCCCCATATCCCTGCCACGCTCAGTAGGCTAGGAGCAGCCGTGGGCACCTGGCCTCAGGGAACCTTGGTGACGGATGTCACAGCACAGTGGCTGGGGCCCTTGGTCAGTGATGCTTTCTGCAGCTGGAGGTTTGCAAAGCACTTCCTAGTGGCCACCATGTCCCCCACCCCATTTGACAGGTAGTGAAACTGAGTCACAGAGAAATTAAGTAACTTCTCAAAGGTCAGGGCTAGTTAGTTAGAGGAGCCAGGGATTTGATGCTCTGGTTCCAGAAGCCATGTTGCTGACCACTATGCTAGGCTGTCTCCTGTCTAAACTCACATTTTCTGCACCTTCAGAAACTGTCCAAAGTTCACAACATTGTCTTTAACAGACAACCGCACATGCTTCACTGGGAAAACAGCATTCAAGGAAAAGAAGTTCTAATAGTTTCAACAGATGTCCAGAAAAGCACAGTTAATATGTTTACAAACGACCAAATTAGGAGATTATTTCCCAAGCCTAGATAGAGCAATCTAAAAACTTACACATCCAGAATGACTCCTGGGCCCATAATATGGGATAATTGAAATTATCACTCTCTTTTTTTTTTTCCATCCCACCCTCTCTCCCCCTTGGCAACCACAAGTCTGTTCTCTGTCTGGTCACTATTCCTTTTTAAGAGCACAAAAACATCAGTAAACTCTACTATTTCATTAGGTTCCTCAAATCTTAGAATATCTGAAATATGTTTTCATTATCTAGGACTGAATGAGACCAAACTCTGAATGAGAAACCAGGTAAATAGTCCTGTATCACTGGATGAGGCTTTTCTTTGAAGGCTTGGAAACATGTCTCGACACCCTAAGTTTACTTCCTAAAAGTAAACATTTCTAGAAAAGGTTTCCTTTTCAGAGAAGGGACTACAGAATTGAAAGCCCTGGCAACAAAAGCTGCACAAGGGCTGCCCGGGGCCTTCCATCTCATCTCGGGCTGAACTGAGTCCGCCTGCCATTTGCTGTCCGGCCCCAGCTCTGGAGGTCAGTGCGGGCACCCTCGGCTCCTGCAGCAGCACAGGGACCCTCATCTAATTCCCTCTGAGGCCGGGATTGCACAGCCAGCACCCAGTGCCCTGGAACCAAAGACGTAAGGAACCAAAGCTGCTCCTCATTTCAGCCTCACACACAGGAGTTCCAGGGGCCCAAACTTCCCATTTCTTTAGAGTCTCCTGGGAGTAAATCCATTAAACTGTTCAAGAATCCATTAGAGTGTTCAAGTGAAAACTCTCTGGATTTTTCTAATGGTGAGTTTCCTGTTATTGGGCGTTGCTTCTAAGTTATCCCAACTAAGTAGAGTCTCCTGCATCTTTGGAAGCCATTCAGTGGAGAAAATCCACGCTCTGGCTTCCATCCATCCATTCAGATTCTGCACCCGAGAGCGCCCATTTGGGAATTACCGCTTCCCGAGATTCTGAATCTTACAAATGGCAGGTTTCTTGTCCTCTTTCTGGGCCTCAGATTGCTTTAATAAAATATATTTCAAGTGTCTTACTCCTTCCACATGGGACAGACAACCAGGAAACTTAGGTTTTACATAAAGAAAATGCACTAAAAGCAAAAACCTCTTTGTATTAATTTGATGTTTTTTTCCTTATGAAAATTCAGGAAAATACCTGCCAAGAATACTGCTCCCAAATCCTCTAAATCTCAACCTGGTCTGAATTTGCAGTGTGCGTGGCCACCCCCCACCTGCCCCAACAAATAAATCCACACCAATCACGGAACGTACTGGGCTCATGAGACTACAGCTGGAAACAGCTGTCCCATCTCAGATCTTAGGTTTCACCAAAAAGTGGATCAAGCGGGGAATTCCAGCTGGGTGGGGATTGTGAGTGGTTTTTCCCCTCAGACTGTGTGTGTGAGAATGTGGAGGTGTCTTTTTCTCACTATCAACCAAGCAAAGCTTTCCAACGCACAGACAAACCTGAAAAGGATTTCTTTTCTCTGACACCTGTGTAAACCCTGGGAAATCACCCACCTATTAAAAAACATCCCTGGCTTATTTTGTTTGTTTGCTTTGTCTTGGGTAAACCTGCCATCAAGTACCACCCAAAATACGCCAATCATTTTTGCTGTACTTGCCTCTCAAAACATTGTCTTTTTCACTTGAGTCTATGAAGTTTGACTAATCAGGACTGGATATTGAGATTCTCAGTGCCGAAACTCTGAAAGCAACTCATGTCCCAGGCTGGCACATGCCATAATCCCTGTGTCCCTTTTGTTGATTATCAACTGACAATAGTGACAATGACAAAAAAGAGCCTAGTGATGCAAAGCAAACAGACTATCTCCCCAAATGCCCCACTGATATACCAGCTGAAGGGCAGAGGGGCATATTAATTTCTCAGAGAAATCAGAGTATCACTCTGACTAAATATCGAGTTATGTGAGATTCTGAAGAAAATAAGAGTAGATGGGTAGATAATGTTATTTTAAGGTGTTACAATTTAACTAATGGTATTAATACTGTGTACAGGACTTCCCTGGTGGTGCAGTGGTTAAGAATCCACCTGCCAGGCTTCCCTTGCGGCGCAGTGGTTAAGAATCCGCCTGCCAATGCAGGGGACACGGGTTTGAGCCCTGGTCCAGGAAGATTCCACATGCCGCGGAGCAACTAAGCCTGTGCGCCACAACTACTGAGCCTGCACTCTAGAGTCCGCGAGCTACAACTGCTGAGCCCGTGTGCCACACTACTGAAGCCCATGCGCCTAGAGCCCATGCTTTGCAACAAGAGAAGCCACCGCAATAAGAAGCCCGTGCACCGCAATGAAGAGTGACCCCCACTCACCGCAACTAGAGAAAGCCCGCGCACAGCAACAAAGACCCAATGCAACCAAATATAAATAATAAATAAATTAAAAAAAAAAAAAAAGAATCCGCCTGCCAATTCAGGGGACATGGGTTCGAGCCCTGGTCCGGGAAGATCCCACACGCACAGCGCAACTAAGCCCGTGCACCACAACTACTGAGCCTGTGAGCCACAACTACTGAAGAGTAGCCCCCGCTCGCCACAACTAGAGAAAGCCAGTGCACAGCAATGAAGACCCAACGTAGCCAAAAATAAAAATTAAAAAAAATATACTGTGTACAAATTCAATTTTATCCTGTGTCTGGGCTTCAAAGAAGGCAGGAGACCGGCCAGTAACAAAAAAGAATCTTTTCCTGTCAGGAAAATGCCCATTTGTGGGTTTTTACTCAGTTCTAGGGGAACTACTTTCATAGATGCATACACAGGAAAGTGTCAGCTTTTCTTTTTCCTAATTTGTTTTATGTTGGTAGGAAAAGCTAGACTAGTTCTCTCTCTTACAAAGGCAGTAAGGGAGCAGGCAACAGGCTAGGGCTACCTAGGTAAGGACACTCGTGCATCAGAAAGACTATGGACCCAAAACACAGGTATAGCTAATTTCAAAGAATAAGTCACAAATGATTATGGGTACAGAATTATTCCATTTTTGCTTTTAAAACTACATATATAATTAATGTCCCATGGGACAGAATTCCAGCTCTCTTCCTAGTCCCTGAAAGTGTGTACCACGGGTCCCAGTCCACACCCCCTGCCTCACTCCAGACCAGCCACACCGGCCTCGCCTCCCTCCTCCTGGAAAGGCTGTCACATGTGCCAACCCCCTTCCTGCTGGAGGGGAGGACAGCCTGCTCCTCCACCGTCTCAGCTTCTGTAGCTGGGGCCTACGAACTGGACAGACAAAAGAGAGATTAACAGTTACAATTCCCGAAACGGCCAACCTGATGACCCAATCTGCTTTGGGGGCAGGGGCATGCAGAGGTAAAAGTTCTTATCTTAATGTTCCATGACTCCAATTAGATGGAGAAAGTTCCCAACTTCATGATTGTCTGAGCTTAATGGGAATTCCTGCAGGGGGTGGGGGGGGAACATATTACTCACTTAAAACTGAAGGGAAAGCATTTTCTCATGGAGCCATGGCTCACAAACCCGTTCATCTAGAGGTATAGCTCACAGACTGCCCCCTCCTCACTGTCTGCACGTCACCATAGCCACCACTCCTTGAAAAAAAAACAGAATTTCCTTGTTCCTTTATGGTTAAGGTAAGTGAAACATAGTTCTGTTCACCTAGAGGTATAGCTCACAGACTGCCCCCTCCGCACTGTCTGCACGTCACCATAGCCACCACTCCTTGAAAAAAAACAGAATTCCTTGTTCCTTTATGGTTAAGGTAAGTGAAACATAGTTTAGACAACCAGTCTATATAGGAAACAACTAGTTTACAAAATAAGGAAACATACCATTGTCAAGAAGTTCTTATTCATATGAGCTACATTAGACTAGGCAGTAAAGAAATTCAAATCCTATAAAGGACACCAGGAAACAGAAATTGCTTCCAATGACATAAACGTAAAAGGGGAAAATCTTAAAAAAAAAAAAAAAAAAAAGTAATTGTTTGCTCTTTCCTTATGCCTAAGAGTGAAAAACACCAAGATGGGTATATCAGACTTCTTGCTTTGTTGCCAGTTGTAGGTGCACAGCTATTTTCAGCCTAATAGGACACATCAATATGTCAACATTTAATGTACTAATTTGTTATTAATATTTCTAATCCAAAGGCTAAGAAGGAAAGAGGGGACATGATCCATATTGGTGAGTGGATAAATATGAAATAAATTACCAAAGAAAATAACCTCAGCTGAGGCTGTTATAAGATTCAGAACACCTCTAACTGGCATGGTTTTCTATGATCATCCCAGCTAGATTTAGGTTTCTAATCCCAATCTTTCCCTCAGAAATGCAAATGTTAAACCAACATACCTGTTACAATTAGGTGTGGCTGCAAGTAATAAAACGCCAAAATTACAACAGCATAAACAAGACAGAAGATTATCTCTCTGTTTCAGAAGAGCCTAGGGGTTGGCAGTCCAGAGCTGCACCTAAAAGTCCTCAGGAACCCAAGCTATTTTCACACATGGCCACACCTTGTTGCAAGAGACTAGAAGATGCTGTCTGTCTTTATTCCAGGCAATTGTGCCACCACAAGAGGGAGAGGATGGATGTTGGATTAGGAAATGAGCCATCTCTACTACATCCAAATTCTACCAAAAACGTGAAAGGGATCACAATATGCCACCCCAAAATATGCCACTTTGGCAGAAGGATTCTTTTGAGCTGAAGGCAGTTGAGAAAAAGCAGACACAGGAAAAGCTCTCTGTCCATCCCCCCCCATCTGCCTAAAAGCTTAACTTGACTTGTGAAGGTGTCCTCCTCTCTCATACCCGGAAGGAAAGAACAAACTTTATCACCAGAGGTAGAGACAGCACTCAGATGAGTCTGCATAAGCTAAACCTTACTAGATAACCCTTGTCTTCCCTGTTTCCCCCGTATACTTAGCATCCCACAATTTACTACCCCTAGAAGCCCAAACCCTTTTCCTTCATCTTGTCACTTCTCCACAATTTATTGCCCTTGGTTAAAGTGGAATGTAGGGACTTCCCTGGTGGCACAGTGGTTGAGAATCCGCCTGCCAATGCAGGGGACACGGGTTCGAGCCCTGGTCCAGGAAGATCCCACATGCTGCAGAGCAACTAAGTCCTCGAGCCACAACTACTGAGCCCACGTGCCACAGCTACTGAAGACCATGTGCCTAGAGACCGTGCTCCACAATGAAGAGTTAGCCCCAGCTCGCCACAACTAGAGAAAGCCCACGTGCAGCAACAAAGACCCAATGCAGCCAAAAAAATAAACAAACAAATAAATAAATAAATAAAAATTACAGGTGCATCATAACCATGGGGGTCCAAAAAGAGGGAGAAGTTAATTTCATATTGGGGTGAGGACGATCATATAAACTTTTCTGTAACCTTCCTTATTGTTGTTAAGGAACACAGAAGAAAAAGAAATAACAAACCAGAAGTAGACCTTGTAAGTCCAACAATAACCCTGAAGCGAATTTCCTGTAGTGATTCTTTGACTATGAGCCACAGAGCGGCGGCCCTATGCTGCTTAATAGTAAACAAAGGACAGCCAGGGAGATTTCGCTGGAGGAAATGGTCTGTCCAGTTAAAAAGCCCTTTTTGTTTCTGGAAGCTACTAAAAATCCAAGCCCTCCAAGTCATTTAGGCAACTTAGAGGGAACAATTGGGCTTTTCCCTTCTTCAGAGGATGTACTTTACAGAGATGAATCCTGCTGGGAGAGAAAGAGGACAACACACTGACTAGGTTCTTTATAAAGACCCAGGACTGAGGGGATGTCGTGACTCTAGTCACTTAGCCTGAGCGGCACGTAGGCTGTGACATCTTGATGGGGGTGGGGACCCTCTGTGGTGGGGAAGCCCTGGGAGGCCTGGGGGAGAGTGCTGCTGGGAAGGCCATAGCAGCCGCAGCCAGCGTGGCTCTGAGCTTTTGTGAGAAAGAATAAAATGAAATCCCTCAAGGAGGAAAAAGAGGCAGTGTGGTCACGAGAAAGTCCTCGGTAAATGTGTAGAGGTCAAACAATACAAATGGGGAATGCAGGTTCAGCTTACCTGTATTCACAGGAGATACTGGAATGAGTTGCCACTTACTTGGCAACTAAGGCAGACTGCAGAGGTAGGCAGAGGTGAGAAGACGTCTTCTCTTTGACTCCTTGCTCAGGGCGAACTGCGGGAATAAAAATTCACTGGGTCATTTCCACAGGGTCTACAGCCCAGAAGCTGTAGAAAGTTCCTGGTACTTTTTCCTTAGAGGTTCTTTTCCATCCCAAGAGGTTAAAATCATTTGATCACTCTGTTTTGGGGTAGCCAGAGTCTGGATTTAAAACACCAGGAAATATTGCAATGATTATGCATAATTTTTTTTAAGTTGGGGCAGATCATTACTTCAAGGCAAGAAAGAAAAACCTTCAATGAATTGTCTTGGTTATTCTTAACACAGTTTGTTATATTTTTTAAATGAAAGCTGTTAATTCTGAGGGAAGTAGTATAAAACTAACATCTGAATCTCCAAGTTGCAAATTGAAATAAGACAAGATGTATCCCTAAGACACTGGCCCCACATGTTATCCCCAGAAAAGAGAAGGCAATGTATCATCTCCTCCCCAAAAAAGGACATGGGCAAAGCCTCTCTCACAGAACATGAGGCTCACAGGCTCTGTTTGAGATCATGAGTGAAGCGCATTTCCTGGCTCACAGCTGAATGCCCTCATGTTAATTGCATACTTAAATGATCCCTAAACTGGAGAATATGTCTCCTCTTTCCACTCAGAAGATTTTCGCAGCTGAAAGGGGAACAATTTGAATATGAGTTCACCAGCTCAAATCAGGTCAAAAGGAGAGAAATTCAGTGGTATGGCATTTGGCCCACTGCAATCCAAGATCAAACCAGTTCCAGTCATGGTTCTTGGGTTTCTCTCAGAAGTCCTGGGCTAAGACTTCCTTAAAGAGACTCTGAGCTCATCAGAGAAAGCACTGGAGATCCCACCACAGCTACAGGAGCCCAGCCTAACATGCTTCTCTCTGACCATACACCTGAGACATGCCCATCTCCTCCTCCTCCTCCTCCTTTCCAGATAGGTGTCTACTCTAATAGCCCAGGTCCCGGACCTGCCAAATAGGGGCTAACCCTCCAGACTATGTCTTCTCCCCCAGACCCTATTTGCCAAAGGAATGACCTCTGAATCAGGGGTGACCCCCATCGGTCCCCCATCGGTCCAGACCGCTAAGCCTCTCTTAATTAAATCAGAGCCCTTGGGCTGGCCCACGCCTAGACCAGCTCTACACAGAACACAGGGAGCTCCATCACTTCAACCAATAATACCAGGTGTCTATTACACTTTACCCAGAAAGTTCTTGTATCCGATATTGCATTTGTATTTTACAATAGTTCTGGGAAAAGAAGTATGGTAGGAAGATTATGCCCATTTTACAGAGGAAGATGGGGGTCTTAGAAGAGATGTGGATTTCCCAGTGTTACACGGTCCAGAGCTGGGAATCGAATCCAGCTCTTCTGACAGCCCCAATGTGATAGATTAAGAATCCACTGAGTCAGAGTAGAAAAATGGAGCAAAGAGGTAATGCAGAGGAAGCTCACATCTGGTTCCTACCCAGCCCCTCTCCCATTTCCCACTTCTCTTTCACCAGCACTGACTTTTCCAGGTCCCACTCTTTCCATTTGGCCTCTTGGCTCCCTACAGGATTGCCAATCTTTGCCAACCCTTCCTCCAACTGTCTCATTTGTCCGAACTTAACTCTTCCACCTCCCACTCTGTCCTAACTAACTTTGAAATTTCCCTGACTGGTTGCTTTTGGAAGCTGATTACTTCTATTTTTTACCAAAGGGATGAATAACGGATAGCCCTGGGAAATGATAGCAGAATCTAAATGAATTCTTAATTGGCTGATCATCAGATAGCATAAGGAAGTAAAATGACATGCGACAGAGGATATTCCAGACAGTGGGAGGAGGAGAATATTTTTAACAAATACTGTGGTGGAAGCTGCTAATTTTCCCCCAGGATCCATTCTGTCCTCTCTCCCTCTCTCAACATAATAGAACACCCCAGTTTTGTCTGAGTACACAGCTCCCAAAAATAAAGGTTTGTTTCTCAACCTCCCATTTGGCTATACAGTAAGTGCTATGTGACTAAGTTCTGCCAATGTGATGTGAGTGGAAATGAGGTATGCAACTTCTGGGTCACACCTTTAAGTGGAAGAATGCCCTCCCCTAATTATGCAGGTGGTAGCAATGAGCCATCTTCACCAAGCAGAACGGCAACCAGAAGAAGCTTAAGGCCCAGACACCATGGGGTCGCCAGTCCACCCTGGACTACTTACACCTGGACTGTTAAATAGGAGAGACAAACTACCTTGTTGAGCCTTCATTCTTTGTAGTCTGTTAGAGGAGATAAAATCATATCCTAAATAATAGCAGGGCCCTTACCGGAAGTCTATAGGCTGTTTCACTCTTCGTGGTAGGAACACTGTCTTTAGCCAAGGGTTAGAGTGGGACAAGCCTGATTCATCAGAGCCTAAAGAATAAAGCCATAGAATCCTTGGGCTGGAAGGAGATGGGTGAAACTGGAAAAGATCATCCGAGCTGTGGCCCACCTGTAGCTAACTGGCGTGCACAGCCTCCACCTAAAGAAATTTAAATTTGATTTTTTCTGAAAGCTAACTCCCAAGGATGACTCAACCACTTAACAGATTTTGGCCCATGGGCACCAATTTTTTTTAACTTCAGATTTGGTTCAGACTATTCATTTTGCACACAAGAGAGCTAGGGCACGGAGAGGTCAGATTACTCCTCTAAGAGCATCCATCCCCTTAGAAGAAGAGCTGTGCCTAGAACTCAGGTGTTCCACCTCCCAGACCCGTGCCACCCATTTATCCAGCTGAACCCCTGGGCAGCTCAGCCCCGGACAAACAAGCAAGGTGGGGGAGAGTCAAGTAACATTTTAATTCTGACTAAAAATTCTACATTTAAGGAAAGGCCAGTTCCTCTTTCTCTACCTCATTTCTTCCAGAACAGTTCAGGCCTAAAGCCATTAGGTGTGTGAGAAGGCTGTCCTCACGTAGGGGCAGCTATGCATAGGGTGCCTGAGTTGGGTGAGGAGGACATCAATGTGGGAGATGAGACCAGCACCCTCAGAACCAGGTGAGGGAGGTGTCCTCAGAAGGGTGAGAAACAGGTTATTCCAATGAGAAAGTACATCAAGGGTAATGAGAGGCAGTTTCTTACTATCAGAGATAAGAGCTGCAAATGCTGAAAGGGAAAAAACCAAAATGAACCCTGTAATGTTGGGTTGGATGTGGAAGTTTTGATGTGAACTGGCTCTCAGTATAAGCAGATAGATTCAGAAGTAAATACAGACATACTTGTCTGTACAGTTGACCCTTGAACAACACGGGCATTAGGGGTGCTGACCTTCTGCAGAGAAGAAAATCCACGTATAAACTTATAGTTGGCCCTCTGTATACGAGGTTCCAATTCTGCAAGTTCAACCAACCATGGATTTTGCAGTACTGTAGTAATGACATTGAAAACAGTCCCAGTGTAAGTGGCCCATTGCAGTTCAAACCTCTGTTGTTCAAGAGTCAACTGTAGGGGGGCTTCCCTGGTAGCACAGGGGTTAAGAATCTGCCTGCCAATGCAGGGGACACGGGTTCGAGCCCTGGTCCGGGAAGATCCCACATGCCGTGGAGCAACTAAGCCCATGCACCACAACTACTGAGCCTGTGCTCTAGAGCCCGCGAGCCACAACTACTGAGCCCGCGTGCCTAGAGCCCGTGTTCCATAACAAGAGAAGCCACCGCACCACAACGAAGAGTAGCCCCCAGTCGCCGCAACTAGAGAAAGCCCGTGGGCAGCAACGAAGACCCAACGCAGCCAAAAATAAATAAAATAAAAAATAAATTTATATTAAAAAAACGTCAACTGTACATGTATTTCCCAGCTCTGTCCTCTGTGAGGACCTAGGAGCAGTGACATCTTCAAGTCAAGAGGCATACCTACACCAGATCTTGGCTCCTAAATACGGTTCTTGACTAAATGGAATCAGGGCTCCTGGGAGAAATGGCTGATTCCAGGGCTGGAGAAGGAAAAGTATAAGAACCACCTGAGACATCTTGTTTCAAATAGCAAAGAAGCACCCAAAGAATGGGGACACATCCAAAGAACACAGAAGCCAGCTTGAAGGGAATCCTGCTGGCCAAATCAGGGACATCGAAGTACATTCTGAGCATCCAAATAAGGAATGAAATAAATGGATTATAACTTACTGGATAAAATAGGAAAAGAGACAAATAAGTGGATAAATGGAAAGTTTGAGGGAGAACTGAACATATAGGTAGTTTCAAAGTGCCTCCCTACAAGACATATTTATAAAGGAGAAACACTTTACAGTGAAAAAAGCTGGTGGACACCACTCTAGTCAAGATATCAACGGTAACATGAGTAATAGACAAAACGCAATCATGCACCACCTGATGGGACGCAGTTAGGGGAACACGGCACCATTTCTGCAATCATACTGCTAAAGACGTACAACCTGAACCTAATCATGAGGAAACACCAAGTTGAGGGTCATCCTACCAAGTCAGTAGTCTATAACTTCCAAAGTATCAAGGCCATAAAAGTTAAGAGACTAAAGGAAACTAAGGAGATATGACAGCATGGCTCCTTTTGCTATAAAGGACTCTACTGGCTCAAACGACAGGTGAATGGATATAAGAATTAGAACGTTAGTAACATCAATTTCCTGTTTTTGATGCTTGTACATGGTGATGTAGGAAAATGTAGTTTGTGGGAAATATACGTTAAAGTATTTGGAGTTAATGCGGAATCAGGTCAACAACATATTCTCACTTTAGGGGGGAAAAGTTCCTTGTGCTGTACTTCCATTTTTAAGTTCGTGATTATGTCAAAAATAAAGAACAATACAAAAGGAAAAAGGAAATATCAGCGATTGAGAAACAGGCAGGCAGGGAAGGAGGGCACTGTAAGAGCTCCACAGTTTCAGGGACTGCAGTTCCTATCACCAGAGCACTAACCTGGAGCCAGACTGCTTGGGTGCCAATTTCAGCGCCCATCGTTTATCAGCGGTAAGACCTGGGGAAAGTTGCTTACCCTCTCTGTACCTGTCTCATTAGTAAAATGAGGATCATAATACCTACTTTGTAGAATTGTTATGAGAATTAAATGGGTTTATATTTAAGTGCTTTGAAAAGTGCCTGGACCATGGTATAAGTAAAACACAATGTCCCCTGGAGTTGTTAAAAATGGAGTAACCTCACACATATGCTTACTGTGGGGAGGGGGGGAGTGGATGGAAAATAAAGCTTATTTAATGTTTTAAATTTAAAAGACACTACTCTGATTACAGCCATCGTTTTTTCTCTGATATTTCAGGGCTCATGTTTTACTTAAGCATAGTAATCAACTGCAGCAGAGATGATCCGTGTAATCAAACGGGAGAAGGGAAGGCGGGTAACCAGCGGTGCTGGAATGGAAAGCAGCTCAGAATAGTGGGACACTAGGGTTTCCCTAGTGGTGCAGTGGTTAAGAATCCGCCTGCCAATGCAGGGGACACGGCTTCGAGCCCTGGTCCAGGAAGATCCCACGTGCCGCAGAGCAGCTAAGCCTGTGCACGACTACTGAGCCTGAGCTCTAGAGCCCGTGAGCCACAACTACTGAGCCTGTGTGCCACAACTACTGAAGCCCACGTGCCTAGAGCCCGTGCTCCGCAACAAGAGAAGCTACTGTAACGAGAAGCCCGCACACCGCAATGAAGAGTAGTCCCCGCTCCCCGCAACTAGAGAAAGCCCGCACACAGCAACGAAGACCGAACACAGCCAAAAATAAATAAATTAAATAAATAAATTAAAAAAAAAAAAAGAGACTCAGTTTAAAAAAAAAAAAGACTGGGGCACTGAGCTTAGCACATCTGCCTGCTGAATGCAAAACCTTTTCCACGGTAACTTCCTGGAGAGCAGAGTCCACACAACTCTCGGTCCTGCCCAACTGAGGCGCTTGCTCTGACCAACAGCACCACCTACAGGTCAACACCATGAAGACAGTTTGATAGTATCTGATTCCTGGCCAGATTTCTAGAACCCTGGAATTGCCAGTGAAAAAGCCTTCAACCAGCAAATAGCAAACATTGAGGAATTATTGGATGTGTTCCTATTTTCATACCTAATCTACCTTGGAAAATAAATGGTCTCTGCGATAATTTACACGAGAGAGAAATCCAATTGACAATGACTAAAATTATAAACTACATAGGAATAAACTTAAAATAATTTTGCTAAGAATCTTAAGTATTTTAATTCAACATACATACCATATACCTAGATTTTAAAAAACATGAGTATTGTAAATTGGTTCTTTCCTATTTATAAATCTGTGATCCCGATAAAAATCTCAAAGAACTTCGCTTTTCAGAAACCTGAAAAATGCTTCTAAATTTCACTTAGGAAAATACACAATATTTAAAAGTGCAAAATACCCCAATAACAATAGCAACATTTATTGAGCTCTTACCACTGCCAGGCACTATGTTGCTTTTGTAATTTTTTCCTTTAATCTTTACAGTTGTTTGGGATGGGCGTTATTACCATCCTGTACAGTGGAAACGCTAATCACAGCCACTGAGGTCCACTGTGGGAGTTGGGAACTCTGGCAGTATGGCTATAACACCGGATGCAGGCAGGGAGGGGCAGACAGTCACAAGGGGCTCAGTGTAACCAGTAACCAGCAGTACAGGACTCCCAGCACCTTAAATCACATGGCCAGGAATAACACACACAAATGTAAATTTTAACTTCTGTGGTTAAAAATACTAATAAGTAACTTTCATTAAGTCAGTAAAAAACAAAGAGGGACATGTAAAGGCAAAATTTTTTAATAAACATGATGACAAAAAATGTCCTTGTTGCTAGAAACATGTGTAGAAAACTTGTGAATTAGTTTCAAAGAAAGCTTTCAGAATCAGTTTAACTTGACTTCTGTACCTAAGATTAGAGCTGCTGGTCCCCCTCTCACCAGTGTACTAGAGATTATTATTCCATATCGGCCACCATGGAATGGCTTTAGCAAATACACAGGAGGATGGAGAGCCTCCTTATTGGAGAGAATAAATACCTGATTGGAGAGAAATTATAAATGTAAAAATTGAAAAAACACCAACACAGCTCGTGTTTTGAAATACTTGTTAAAAAATAATATGCTTGGAAAAAACAGGATATAAAAAAATAGTTCAATCGAAATTAATCTCAATTTCACAAAATGAAAATAGTCAATTACTACATGGTTTCTAAAAACGTTTTAAATAGTGCTTTACTTTCTTCAGACACTATGAAAGACACTAAAGACAGGGCTACAATACCTAACATTGTGACTTACAAAGAAAAACCATAGCAAGGTTTTATTAAACAAATGCCCAAACTGCGTAATTTTCTTAAGCAACTGCTTGTATTAACCTTGTATTGATACACATATACTTTTTATCTATTTTGTACTTCAACACATGGAAGGAAACTTGGCTTTCAGCACAATCCGTTCATGAGATATTTAAAGAGTCCCTAGTTGAATAACGGGAAGCTCACAAGTGTGGGGTTTGTGTGTGCTGGGGAGAGGGGGGTGGTGGAAAGGGGGTTAGGAAACGTACGATTCCAAGCACCTGATTCTGACATCATTTTTTTGTTGGTTTGAATTTTTAATCAAAGTTATACATTCTCTTGATTTAAAGAGTCAAATAGCTCTACAAGACTTGTCATGGAAAATAATCCCTCCTGTCTCCATGCCCCACTCCCCATTTGCCCTCTCCTGAAGCAATGATATTTTCAGAATTTAGCTCCCTATCTTTTATAAGCCTATGCTCCTATTTCTTGCTTTTGTAATTTTAGGCATTATTGATTTTCCACTACAGAACATAAACTGCCTGCCTCTCTGACCTACCTTCAAACCCTGAACTCTTCCTGCCAACATGCTCTCAGAAGGCCTATCGTCCATGTTTGGCTTAATATTCAAGGTTGACAACAGCATACCTGGGTGAACACTAGTCACAGCTGGGCCATGGAACATGTTATACCTTTCCTTCCCTGATAAATTTATAATTGCTTGGTTTTTTCATTTGCTTGCTTCTCTGTCATAACTCAACCCCAAATTCTTTGCCAGTTGTCTAAATCTCTCCACACATCCTGACACATCAGGTCATCTACAGGTGTCATCTTCTTGCAAGGCTTCTGTCCCAGTCCAGTCTGGCAGGAGTCGACAGGGTGGTGGCTGCTGCCCATCAGGGGAGTGAAGGCTGCCAGGAAGACAGAACTGCAGGAGCCAGCGTGAGCTCGACAGGGCCCTGGGCTGAATCACTCCAGTAGCTCCCAGGCAGCTTCTCAAGAGAAGGAAGTGGACTCCCAGGAAAGAAAAAGTGAACTATGCTGAGTTCACTGCGAACACATGCTGCTACACACTTGGTTATTCTGAGAACAAACCTAAGGGCAACTAAAGAAGCCTAACAGCTAAAGAAGACGGTCTGAGGTTGCATAAGAAATCCAGACGTGCTCTGCATAGAATTCCACACAGTCGTCCGCAGGTGCAAGTTTTAGGTAGGGCAGGAGCAAAATCTCCGTCCACCCCCCAAATTTCTTCTGTGGTGACACAAGCCATCCTGAGCGAGAAAAGCTGTGATAATGATGAAAGCCCTCAGACATCTTAAACAGCAAGTCGTTCCACAGGGATACTGTGCTATGGTCCTCCATAAACAAGGGACACTCCCTTCAATCACACCCTTTCCAACACCTGCTGAGGACGGTGACGTGAATCATTACTTGCTACCGATTTCTTTACTTGCTCAGGAGACGTTCCTGCACCTCCTGACGAGACTTCTATTGTCTTCCCTATTATGTTCTGTACTTTTCAAATTCCTACCATGGCATGCACTATTTTTTTCTAAATTATAAAAATAATGCTAAAGTTAAAAAAAATCAGTAACTACTAGTAACATAAAAATCCATCTAATCTACCTTTTATTACTTAAGGCTATGTCATGAAAATTTTTATTTTTTAAAAAAGTCTCTTGATTTAGGCTTCAGAAGCATAAGGGATTAACCACTGTCAAATTCAAAATGATCCATTTATTCAAGGCAAATACTAATTTTCTTCGTCTTCTTCAGAAGAAAGAGATGCAACAATGCCTGAAACACTTGAAATGTCAATTGAAAGCAACTTTACTGAAACTTGATTCCTTGGGCCAGAGGCAGGTCCTTACTGTAGTTGATAGTACTAAGGGGGGGAAAAAAATGAACAAAATTAAATGAAGGATAGTATACATGTAATAGAGGAAATTTTATGCCATTAAAAAAATGTGTCAGATCTGCATATATTAACAAGGTCAAATATTCAAGTTATAAGTTAATGAAGAAAAAAATTAGGATACAAAAAAACGTTAGTATAGATCCAGTTTTATAAAAGAAAAAAAATGAGAAACACAAAATTCTAGAAAGACACACGGCATATGTGTTAGTCATGGTTTTCAGGGCACAAGAATATGGGGATTATAACTTCATCTTCTTTATGTCTCTCAATAACTTGTACTGAATTAGGAGGAAAAATACAGATATTCCCATTTTGATAGAAATAAAATAAAACTATAATAATTTGGAAAATAAAAGATTCCCTCTTAGTCAGCCATCTGGCTTTTCTCCTGCGAGGAAGTGTCTCCATCAGACGGGTTCCAAAAAGGCTGCAGCTACATGCTTGGTCCCCTAGATCTCAAGTACACAAGAAAAGTAAAAGGAACATAACTGACTTCAACAAATGGGAATCAGGCAAAGAGCATGCATGTGTCTGAGAGTAAACAAGCCATAGCCAAAGCAACTCAGAAACTCCTGATATATACTTGAAATTTGCTAAGAGTAGATCTTAAGCTCGTTCTCTCGCGCTCTCTCTCACTCACACACACACACACACACACACGCACACACACACTGTTGGGAGGTAAAGGATGTGCTAACTTGATTGTGGGAATCTTTTCACAATGTATGTGTATGTCAAATCATCATGTTGCACACTTTAAATGTATTACGATTTTATTTGTCAATTATACCTCAATAAAGCTGGAGGGAAAAAAAAATTCCTAACAGACATGAAGTTGCTGAGGAGACAATGAGTGAAGGTGTAGGAAACCCCCCTCCCCGAGAGGTTCCAGAGCCAGTGAGAAGCAGTAAATGAGACAGACGGTGTCCTGGGTTCCTCACCCTGTGCTCCTTCTACAACCTAACACGACATGGGCCTGACCCCACACACCATTTTACTGCCCTTGGATAAACTGATTTCTACCAAAGAGGGAGGGAAAAGAAAACAAATAAAAAGCAGCTCCTAGACAGAACATCACAGCAACAACAGGTTCCCTTGCCAGCTACCCTTGTGCTGGGTGAACATGCTAATCCACTTTCAAAGCTTGTGCTCACTATTCCCAGAGCTGTATCCCCCAGCTCGCTAGCCAGGCCCGCAGCCCGCCTGCCCACCTCCATGTCCTACTGCCCTGGCAGTCTGCAGGGGTGGTAATTGTACCCAAGGAAAAAAACTGAAAGGACAGCCTCTTCCACTTTCTCCTGCTGGTTGACCCCAAGTGTCCTGCTCCTGTGCTATCTCTAGACAGAAACCACTACTGAGATGGTTTCACAGTCAGGCGCTGGGCACTAGCTGAAGCTGGACAGATGGGTAGGAAAAAAATAGCACCAAATAGATGCTCTGGCAGGGGAGAGCTGTGGAATGTTAGAAACATAAAATCAAGAGAAACTGCACGAACACAGAGCAGACAGTAGGAGACTGTAGAAGCACATTCCAGAGGCTGTAAAGCCAAACCATTTTCCCAAAGCCTTTTCTTACCAAGTAGATCTTCTCATGTACTGTTTCCAGGCATCACTACCAGACTCCCTGCCACCGCCAGTGTGCTTCTCTCCTCCTAGAGAAATACACAAGCAGCTCATGAATCTCGTGCAGTGCCTCTGTGTGGGTTCCTACTCAGGATCACAGAAATGAAGACACCAGGAGACCAGAGCTACCTGACCAGCTACCTTACAGGTAGCCAGAGTATCCCCTCTGCAAACAAATAAATAAAAGACAGAGACCAAACCAAATGGGAAAAAGGGAACTAAATTGGAAAATAAAGTAAAAGGAATTAACCAAAAAAACAGAAATGTCAGGAAGCACCTTAAAAAAAACCTTACCATTAGACCAAGGTGTTAAGAGTGGAAACCTCTGAACAGTGGAAATGTAATTTTATTTTCCCATTTATGCTTATCTGTATATAATTTTCTACAGTATAAACTGATTTTATAATAAAAATTTTTAAATGTCATATTAATATTTTTAAAGGTTACAAAAAGATAATGATTCCATAAAACAAGAAAAAGGTACTGTTTAAAAGTGTGCCATCAAAGCACACTTAGTATCATTTTTAGTAAGAGCAAAGGAGAAAAGAACAACAGAAGGGTTAGAAGAAAAGTTTGAGGAAATCTCCCAAAAAGACTAACAAGATGGAAAATAAGAGGGGAAAAAATAACACAATTAGATAATTCTTCAATAGATAACATTCAAATAATAGGAGTTCTAGAAATTAAAATACAGAAAAATCAAAGGGAAAAAATTGTCAAAGAAACACTATCAAAACAAAATAAAACTATCAAAAACTTCCCAGAACTAAAAACTGTGAGTCCCAATGCTAAGGCCAATTACTGGCCCATTGACTGTCCAACAAAAATGTTTACCACGATCTCCATTGAGGCATATTACTGAAGAATTTCAGAACATCAGACATAAATAACAGACCCCAAATTTTTTGAAACGGGGGAAAAAAAGATCAGAAATCAAAGTGGATTGGGCTTTTCAACCACAGTAATGGAAACCAGAAGACAAGTAAGTTATAGCTTCCAAAGGCTGAGAAAAACTTACAATCTGTGCAGAAAAGACATAGCAGGTCTGCTTACAATGTTGCTGGCATCTGGAAACTTGTAGGCTAAACAGTTCCCTACACTGTCTCATTGAGCAAACAATGTGGTTTATGTTAAATACCTGCTTTCCTTCAGGGAGTCTGGAATTTGGGTGCTTAGGCAGAGGTTGCCTGTGTGACCGACCCCCAATAAAAGCCTTGGGTACTGAGTCTCTATGCTTTGCTGGTAGACAATGTTTCACGTATGTCGTCACAACCCGATGCAGGAAGAATTAAGCACATCTTCTGTGACTACTACACCGGGAGAAGACTTAGGAGCCAGATACTTAGTACCTGGTTTCCTCTAGACCTCACCCTGTGCAGTAATGTCTCACAGGAAAAGAGAGGGAGGGTTTAAGAAAGTTAATCTATGACAACAAAGGGTCAGTATATAATGTCTAAAGTTGTGAAAGAGCAGTTAAAGCACATTACTTAGAAAAACTGAAGTAAATTCAAAGGTCAATTTCCTTTTTCCTTCAGTAAGAATCTCAAAGTAGCTGCCTCTGGGAAAGGAGGAGGAAGAGCAAAGTATGGGGCAGAACTGCTTTTCCCATTATGAGACTTTTTAAAAACTTTAGAAATTAACCGTAAAGGCTGAAATAAAAGAGTCAATTGGAGAGAGAAGGCATGGGCTGGAAACAGGGATTGAAGGCCTACAGAAGGAACAGACATTCACTTAATAGTGGAGCGTAGAGATAAAAGGCTAAACTGAAATCAGGAACGTTTATCAATGTCTGTACGCTGAATAGTAATTGCCCTCTGCTTTAAAATGTATTAAAGAATGCTTCTAATTATTTAAATTTTTACAGGTGTTAATGTATGTTTGTTTTACTTCTCTGTGTGTATATATATATAAATAATGCAATCTGTTTTTACTATATTTTGGATAATTTTTAATAAGTTAATATATGATTGTTGGGAAGGCCTTTTAAAAAAAAAAAAAAAAAAAACTTTTACTATGAGTACTAAGTTTAAGCATCAAGAGCCCTAGGCTCATTAAGAGAAAAGAGGAGCTGGGCCCAATGAAAAGAAACAACTCAATATTTTATCTAAGATAAAAGATAATGTGTAATATTTACTATGCCCACTTTGCAAATAAAAACCAGAATTTTTCATGTGAAATTTTCTGGCTTTAAAGCAGAAGTTCTTAATCTTTTTGGGGTCTTCAAGCGTCTCCCAAGAAAACAGATGCCATCTCAGGGGTTCACATAATTCAGGTGAAGGGGCCCTGTTCTAACATGATGCTGCATCTGAGAATAAAATGCAGGATCTTGGACAACAACTCTGAATACAGAGCATAACTCTCTCGAGCATGTCAGACCTGATAAGATTATTATTTCAGTGTCTTGGTCAAACTTTTCTAAAATACTGGTGCTTTTTCTTTGCCGCCTGTTATGGACTAAATTGTGTTCCCCCTGCCCCAATTTCACAGGTTGAAGCCCTAACCTCCAATTCCTTAAAGCGTGGCTGGCTGTATTTGGCAACAGGGCCCTTAAGGAGGTAATGAAGGTTAAATGAAGTCATAAAGGTGGGGTTTTAAGCCAATAGGACTAATGTCCTTATAAGAAGATAAAGAGACACCAGGGATGTACGTGCACAGAGAACAGGCCATGGGAGGACACAGGAGGAAGGCGGCCATCTACACACCAGAAGAGAGGCCTCAGGAAAAACCAAACCTGCCAACACCTTGATCTTGGATTTCCAGCCTCCAGGAATGTGAGAAAACACATTTCTATTGTTTGAGCCCACCCAGTCTGGTATTTTGTTATGGCAGCCCCGGCAGACTAATAAACTGCCCAACATGAAAAAGGAGAAAGGATTCTCTACATACCAAATGCACCTCCAATCTCAGCGCCACTCGTTGGAATGTTGACGTTTACAATGCCACAGTCTGATCCTTTTGGGCTGTGTGTAAAAAGGGAGGCAAAATAAAAGCAAAATATGTGAAAGTGAAAAGAAAAAGGAAAAACACACACACACACACAAAACAAATGTACAGAAATGAATAAATAATCCAAACAAAACCTCTAAGACTCTCAATGCTAAACAAAAGAAAAAAAAAATAGGGGACTTCCCTGGTGGTGCAGTGGTTAAGAATCCACCTGCCCATGCAGGGGACACGGGTTTGATCCCTGGTCCAGGAAGATCCCACATGCCACGGAGCAACTAAGCCCGTGCGCCACAACTACTGAGCCTGTGCTCTAGCGCCCTCAAGCCACAACTACTGAGCCCACGTGCGCCTAGAGCCCATGCTCCGCAACAAGAGAAGCCACCGCAATGAAAAGCCCTTGCACCACAACTGCTATGAAGTGTAGCCCCCACACGCTGCAACTAGAGAAAGCCTGCACGCAGCAACAAAGACCCAACGCAGCCAAAATTTAAAAATATAAATAAATAAATTTATTTAAAAAAATATTTTCACCTATGATGGCTTCATTTTCTTTTTTTATAGTCCATTCACCACACAACTCAGACTTACATAAGTTTTCAAAATAGACAAAGTTATACCCAAGCCAGCGAAAGATTCTGCCCAAATCCTTGGTAAAGATGCTACTTGAAAGTCCCTGTTTTACTTCATTATTCCATGCAAAGACCTCGTCTTCATTCTAAAAGGACAGACATTGAAAGCTGTTAGATGATACACACTGTTCAGGTCCAAATTGACTAATGGTAAACTCATTTTGTGAAACTTACCAGTATAATTTTAGTGCACAAAAGGAAACTAAGGAGTCAACATCTTCCTAATTCTGTTTATTTTATACCGTGCTTTGTGGGATTTTCCCCTTACCTGAACTTTGAGAAAAACATATGAGTACATTCTTCCATTCAAGCCACTACGTATAAGAGCTGTTATTTACTGAGCTCTTACTATGTGCAACACACTGACCTAGGCATTGAGCATGCATTTATACATTTAATCCTCACCCAATGACACAGGCTCTGTATTATCCCTAATGTACAGATTAGGCAAGAGAGGCTAAATGATTTGCTCAGGAACTCACAGTCAAACACACAGACACAAGACAAAACATGAAATTACACTCTGTAGTCACATTATGTGAAACAATAATAGACAACTTAAAGCAAGATTTTAATTAATGCAATCATATAATTGCAACAAGGTATAAGTTTCATTATCCTTTAATTGTTAATCATGGCACAGCCAAGCCTTGATTCAATCTCTAGACATCTGCTGGCATGGTAGGGCCTGTCACGTGCTGGGAAGGAGACCCTCTAGTTACCTTTATCTGTTAAAACCTCTGCAGCCTGTCCTCTGATACAAGTTGTAATTGTATGTCTACAAATTGCCCTTGTATTTTCTCATTTTGTCCACTGATACTTAGCACTCAGACTACTCAGACTATCAAACTACCTGGTCCCTTTTGTGCAGAAGCTAACTTCATAGTCCACACAGCTCAACTGTATCAACACAGCTGATACAGGTGATGAGGGCCACGTTCTCCATAAATTTCAATGTTGGCCCTCTACTTGTCTTAATTCCCCTGGCAGCTAGCTTATGCTCTATTGTTAAAAGTGTTCATCTCATCATAGTTTGTCCTTAACCTTCAAATCTTTACTAATCGGAGTGACTTTCTAAAACCTCCCTAAAGGCTGAGTGAAATTTAATATGCCTTTATTTTCTCCTAGTCTTCTCATTTGTTTCAACGTTGAACTAGAGAAAAGAGAGAAGAAATCCATTTTTTTACCTTGAATTTAAAGACATAAAGAATCGGGGCAAAAGTCTCTGTGTGTACAATGGACGCGTTGTGGTCAAGGCCTGTCACAATTGTCGGTTCTACATAATTTCCAGGGCGATCCATAACCTGCAGTAGAGAAAGGAAATAAAAACAAGAGCATTTTGTTTTCTGGTTCTTGGAGTCAGAGGATACCATCTTTGTTTATAATTTTGAGAAAAAAAAATAAACACCATTTATAAGTGAATTATTTCTCCAAAATAACTTCCCATCATGAATGAAAATTTTCTCTGCCTCTTATTGGTTCCAACTTAGTTGGTCAGGAAAAAAATAGTAAAAAGGAGTCAAGGATAGAGAGCTGTGCCATGCATCATGACCAAGTTACAGTGAAAAAACGCTGTTACAGGTGGTTATTTTTAACTTCACATAATTTTAAAAGAGGTAATCTATACCTGTTCTGTTACAAACTGTATTGTGCCCATACCCACACCCCCAAATTCTTATGTTGAAGCCTTAAACCCACCCCACTCCCATTATGACTAAATTTGGAGATAGGACCTTTAAGGAGGTAAAGTTAAATGAGGTCATGTGGGTGAGGCCCTAATCAGATAGAAATAATTCCTCATAAGAAGAGGAAGAGACACCAGGGGCCTCCTCTCTCCAGGCAGGGAGGAAAGGCCATGTGAGGACATGGAGAGAAGGTGGCCGTCTGCAAGTCAGGGACAGAGGCCTCACCAGGAAGGATCAACCCGGCCAGCACCTTGATTTGGGACTCAACTTCCAGAACTGTGAGACAAATTTGTTGTTTAAGCCACCCAGTCTGTGATATTTTGCTATGGCAGCCCTAGCAAACTAACACATTAATACAGAAATCAAAAGCTCTAAAAGGGTATACTACAGACACTCTCCTAACTAACCTCCACATAACTAAATTACTAGTTCATCTCCACTTAACTTCTATAAAATATTCTGATGCCTGTAGCAAGCTGCTTGGCTGGTGGTCAGCTCTCCAGGGTGACTGTGTAATTCTGCTCTCACCCTCTGAGCTGTACGTTTACCAAGAGTCATCTGTATTTACTCCCAACCCTGTATGTGGCAGCTGTATTTGTTATTACAATACCATATTGCATTATGTAACTTAAGTAAATATTACACAAAGGGGAAAAAAGAGCTACTTCTAAAGATTAAGTTAAATGCTTTAAAAAACTCAAGGTAAGTAACAAAAAGTACAAATACACATACACATCTCTATCCAATGAGATGTGGGTATGTCAATGTTGAGAGACTAGGGAGAAGGATTCTGCTTCTCAGAGAGCTTTGCAAGAGACTCAGTTTTCAGTGATTTTTAAAGAAGTGAAAATAAATTGTAGATAATAAATTATATGTATAGCTTATTCAAGGATGAAGACAAATTCCTATCATACATGAAGAAAACGCCTTGAATCTACATCTCAAGAATCAAACAAATATAGTGTGAAATGAAATTCATATTTTATGGCAAGACAAGAAAAATTTAAACATCAAAAACTTTCTCTGCCCTATGGCCTCCTCTCTCCCCTCAGCTGTGCACTGTGTATCTGTGTCATGCATCAACCAAACCTCCCCATCGGCAGAAATACCTGTTCAACCATAAACAGCAACATTCTCCTAGCACCACCAAGACAACTCCTTAAAAGATAACACTCCTTATCTTGTAAGGGGCCATGATGACGCTTAGATCTAGATTGTGTAAACTGTCAAAGATACGTCATTCAATGTACAGCCCTCTGTCTAAAAAACTTACATAACTGCCTTGACTTCTAACAGGCAGAACGGTTCTCGGAGCTTTCTGAGGTGCTGTTCCCGGGTTATAATCCTCGATTTGGCTCAAATAAAAATTTCCATTTCTTTCTTAAATCAACTAATTTTTCGTCGACAATAGTAATACGTGTTAAAAATGCTTTTGGTATGTATTTTTTTTTGATTCCCTGCCTTAAATGACTTAATAATCACTACTAAATACGGATTTTAAATTGCACTAAATACAGTCTTCCGTACCATGAAAAAGAGGTCTCCCTTCCATACAAATTCCCAGGGACTCAATTCAAAGGTAACCCTGGCTCTGAGTTGTGTCTTTCCAGAAATGTTCCATTCATGTTACATTGTCATTCTTTAAAATATGTATTTCCCGTTATAAAAGGGATGGAGAAAAGAAAAGTGGCAGTCAGGCACCCTTCATCAATTTACCCAGAGCCCTGCTTGTGCGAAAGGAAAAGAAAGAACCTGTCACTCCTGATCTCAAGCTGTCATTACCTTGCCACCACAGACCACGGTGCCACCTTCTTTCTTTGCTTCCTCCACTGCTCCAAGAAACATGCTCACTGCCTGTTTGGTGTGGAGTGGCCCATAGAGAACATTAGCTGGAAAGAAAAAGGAATGCTCTTCATTTCACCCTAACTGGCATCATTTTATAATTAAACAGCTTTCCCAATGAACAGACCAATCCCTTCATATATCCCCTCAGTTTAGAGCAGGAGTCAGCAACCTTTCTCTGCAAAGAGCCAGACGGTAACTATTTAATGCTTTGCGTGACATGTGGTCTCTGCCACGACTACTCAATTCCGCCAACGTAGTGCAAAAGCAGCCACAGAAGATATGCAAAAAAGAAGGTATGGCTGGGTCCTCATAAGCTTTCTATACAGAAACATGGAGGGCCAAATCTAGAGAAAGAGCTATCAATTCATCAGAGTACTGCAGTAAAAATATAGGCTGCTTATTCATTACAGGGTGATCATTCTCTTAAGAACTTCACAGAACCAGCAGTCGGTGAACAATTTAAGGGGAAGAGGCTGATGCTCCCTCTGTATGGCTGCCAGAAACCAGAGCATTAAAGGCGACTGTGGGACAGAGGAAGAAGGAAGATACAGGTAGCCCTCAGTGAGGAGGTGGGAAGGGCTGGGCAAAGAGCATTTCCAGCAGGGCAGAGACTGGAATGTCCGGAGCACTGAAAGAAGGTTGGAGAAGCCAGAGCTCAGGGAGCAACGGGGCAAATGGTGCACAGCGGGTCCAGAAGGCGGGCGGGGGCGCGGCTGAGGTCAGATCACGAAAGACTGTGAGCTTGCAAAAAGGGTCTCAAAAGGCATCCAAGTTTTAGTCAAACAGCAATGAGTGTTTTTAGCAAGAGAGTGAATTATTTAATTACATTTTAAAAAATTACTTTGGTTATGGTGGAAGGCAGAAGTGGAAGCAGAAAAGTCAGGCAGGTGACTCTTGCAACCTTGCATGAGGGAGGATGGTGGTATCTGGGAGGAGGAAAGTGAAGAGGGAAAAGCTTCTCAAACGCATCCCATCTCAATACCATCTCCCAAGCTCACCCACCGGCCCACGTCAAGCACTCAGATCCTAACCTAGGAGCAGACATGTCACCCCAAATGCAAAATAAACTGCTTTGTATTCCCTCGGGCCGCTCAGGAAAGGGAAAAAAATAAAAGTAGAAAATCAGAAACTCTTATAACACCATCTGTCAAAAAGGAACATCTTTGGAATCAACCAGATACTCACAGTCCCACGGGTTCCCAACACGGATCTGTGCATAGGCCTTTTTAAGTTTATTAACAACTTCATCATGAATGCTTTCATGTAAAAACTAAATGAAAAAAGAAACATTCAAGGGATTAGTACATATAAATGGACTATTAAATAGCACATATAAATGTACGAAATTGTTAAAAATACACAATTTTTTTTTTCCCCCAGCCTTTTTTTTTTTTTTTGGCCGTGGTGCACAGCTTGTAGGTCTTAGTTCCCCAACCAGGGATTGAACCCGCACCCTCAGCAGTGAAAGCACGGAGTCCTAACCACTGGACCGCCAGGGAATTCCCTCAATTTTTCTTAACAGTACTGATTTATACAGTTGACCCTTGAACAACATGGGTTTGAACTGCACGGGTCCACCTGTATAAAAATATTTTTCGAGAGTAAATGCTACAGGACTACATGGTTCCCAATTGGTTGGATCTGCAGATTTGGAAGAACCATGGATACAGAGGGCCAACGATAAATCACAGAGAGGTCCATAGAACTGGAATGGATTTTTCTGCATTCCACTACAGTCCCTACAAAAATTGATTTGGGTTATGACTAACAGTATCCTCCAATATTTGACACTAATTATAAAGCATAGCTATGTGTATTTGCTCCAGGACACAAAGGAAAAATAAAGGTTGACCAGATAAAGAAATGCTTGACTTTTATGTCATTTCATAGTTTACCATGTAATTAAGATTATAATCTTTGGGAGTACCCCTGCTTCCTTCTTAGCCTTAAGGTAATAAATGTTTAAGGTGAACAAATTCAATAAATTGTAAATACTTTACAAACATCGTAGCTTAGATATTCTATTGTAGTAGGCAGATAAGGTACTTTACTAACTGGTATAAGATGATGCCTTTAGAAAGTGCAGGCTCTGGGTTTCTGCCGGTTAAATCCGCAGAGCAACATTTAAATAAAGAAATAAATAGGAAAAAAAAAAAAAAAAGAAAGTGCAGTAAGAGAACGTTAGAACTATCCCTGTAAAACAAGCAAGTTCATACCGCAGTTCATACCACGTCAACTGAGTAATATAAAAACAAAGGAAAGATTGATATTCATTCATTGTAAAATACAGGAAAAACTGAATATGAAAAGTTATGGCAAAAGTAAAGACTTAATTTCCCTATATTTCTTATCTATTCTAATTAATTTAGATTATGTCAACCTTATAAAGAATTTGTTCATACTCATTGTGGGCGAGAGGAAAAACCCAAAGCCAATTCCTCCATAATTCAATTGTAAACTGTTTATTTTTTTTTTAATTACAGGAGGAAAACTCAACAATAATAATTTTTAAAAAGGCAATTTAGCCAAATTTTCTACCTAATCAAAACTTGTTTGGCCCAGTTTTTCAATAGCATGAGTCATGAAAATCAAGGTTGTATCCCACACAAAAACATTTTAAAATCCAGCTCAAATCTAAGTGTGGAGATTAAACTTCCCAAACCCCGAACACGGAAGCGAAACCACTCTCCTCATATGCACTTAATATTAATGTGTCCTATATATATGCATGAAGACTTATACACTTATATAGAGAGAACACACATATATTTACTATCCAATAAACTACGTCACATCAAGTCAAATCTAAGTCTTGACCTATAGGCCAAAAATTTTTAATTTTTTAAAATATTTTACTACTTAAAATGTTTTTACAAGAAAGCTAAGACTGTCTACCTTTTAGCAAATAGTTGTGAATTTTTCAAATGTTTATCTTGCTGTATTCTCTAAGTGACATGGGACTTTGTCCATATTGTTCTAGGTGTAGGACTGAAAGCAGGTCTCATCACCCACGTCCAACTCCAGTCAATGAGGACTGGACCACGTCCAGCTTGGGGAGGTAAGGCAGAGCCCCTCGCTGACCAGCAGCATCTGCCACGAGCATAGAACAGAGCAGCAGGGCCACATGTTTGCCAACCACATCCAGGGAATACACGTTTCTAGCAGCGTTTCTACGACACCTCCTTAACAGTACAGTGTGTTGAAAAGCAGCGCTGGAAGAGGAGGACACTCTCACGGGCCCATGCAGACACACTCACCAGGCGCCTCGCAGTGGTGCACCTCTGGCCGGCTGTCCCCACGGCTGCAAAGAGAGCTGAGGGAACGACTAAGCTGAGGTCCGAATCCTCAAAAGCTTAGGGAAGCAGAAACACACCCATCAGTGTCATGAGGCAGGCAGACAAGGTACTTTACTAACTGGTATAAGATGATGCCTTTAGAAAGCGCAGTGAAGAGAACGCCAGAACTATCCTTGTAAAATAAGCAAGTTCATACCGCAGAGGCAACTTTTCTCCCAAAGAAAATGATATGAGAATAGAGCGATGAGCTCCCCCTCCTCTGACCTCTTCATCTTTCACCTCTCTGAAGTTTCTGATGCTGACTGAGCCTTCTCTGCACCTTCATGTGGTCTCTTCTCTAAGAGCACCACCGTCTTTGTCAGTTTTACTTGCCTCCAGTCTCAACCCCACCACCCATTTAGATGGCAGCTTCCCTGGGTCCATAGAGAAGTCAGTGGGATCCTTCTGATTTATTACCGCCATCAAACCAAGCTCTCCAACAACCTCTGCACCCTCATCTGCATCAGTCCATTCCCTAAAATGCCTCTTGTTCTCCCCGCTACAGAAGCTTTTTCAAATGCCTCAAACCCCTCCAGCCCTTTACTCCTGCTCCAGATGACTTCACCATTTACTTCGAGGAAAATCTCAAAGTGATCACACACAAGGCCCTTTCCTGCCTCCTCTGCATCTCTGAAGAGATCAGTGCAAAATCACTTTCAGATTGCTCTCTACTTTTGTCTATTCCTTCCTCCTCCTCTTCTGCCCTCCGAAGAAAAAACTAGCATAGTCTTTACAAGGTTACCCTTCCATCGATCCACTGTATTACTTATAATTCCTTCCTTTCTATCCCTTCCAGAAACTTACAGTCCCAATTCCCTCTTACATCTTCAATTTTCCCCTGTCCAGTCTAAGAGCATTCTCAGACTAGCATGATGGTTAAGAAGGTGGATTACACAACCAAACAGACCAAAGTTCTTATCCATCACCACCACTTTTTCATTGTGCTATTTTAACTTTTTAAGCCTCAGTTTCCTCATCCATGAAATTGGATAATATTATCTGGGGTACTAATGGACGATAGTAAGGAGTTTTAGGAAGAGAGCTATGCTCTGGGGTCTGATTGCCAGGATACAAATGCTGGCTCTGTCACTTCAGGCACATAATCATTTTAAGCCTCGGGGTGTAACCTTCAAATGAGATTAATAAAGGTATCTGCCTCATGGGGTTACTTTGGGGATTAAATGACATATTGCATATGAAAAAACTGAGTACAGTGCCTGGCACATACCCACTGATCAATAAACGCTAACTATATTTTCTAATCAACTCTCTCTTTTACAAAATCAGAAGTTCATCCAAAACAAACCCTTCACCATATAATTTTTATATTTCTGGTGTACCCCACAACACATAAGCATTTAAACATGATGATAATGATGGCAATATACAATTAGCAAGTTTTTACCATAAAATTCATGATTCTATGAAGCCTCAACCAACTGATGTTCATTATATTATCCAGAAGTTAGGCTGGTAGACTATTTCCTTTTGTGTCAAAAAAGTGAAAAAGAGAATTAAATAATCTCCAAGACTATAGGTAAATGATAAAATGCCTTAAGGAAGTGTTCCTTCCCAATGTAAAAGCACTCAATACCCCACTAAAGACAAACTAATGTTTTTGGAAAGAGCAGGTCACATAAGAGTTACTTATTTATTCTAGAGAAACATGTGGCCAGTTTTCAAAAAACAGAAGGAAAATAAGAAACAATGACACATTAGAAAGTCTCATACACAGATTCTAAGCCCCAGGTAACATTTTCCGAACATGAACGCCTTTCCCTCCTAGTTATCTCTGCCTTCAAACCATGTGTCCTGTCTCACAAGGAAAGTTCCTAAGCATGGGAATTAGATCTTAGACACACACACAACATAAAAGGGATGAGTTCTTACACAAGTTCTATACATTCAGGATGGCTACTGAAGATATTCTAAACAAATCACGCAAACAAAGAAGAAAAGGCAGCCTTACCTATAATTGCATTGTTTCCTCCAAGTTCTAATAAACTTCTCCCTTTAAAATATATAAACACAAATTAATTCCTATTTCATTGTTTAATGCACACAGCTACACGGCCTCAAATCATAGCCTATCCCAATTGTTTTAATTTATTTTCTGATTTAAAACATAGCATGAACATAAATAAACTGTAACTCAATTAAAAAAAATTTTCAAGGGAAAAAAAAAAGCATGAGCATCACATCAATGTCTAGATTCTTGATTTTAATAATTGTATCATGGTTATATGATAGAATGTCCTTGTTCTTAGGAAATACACAAAACACATTTAGTGGTAAAGGAATACAATGTCTTCAATTTTCTCAGAAGGTTCAAAAATATGTTCTCACAATATATATGTGTTTGTGTTTGTGTGTGTGTGTGTGTGTGTGTTGCTAGAGAGAAAGTGATTTTAAAAATGGTACAGTTGGTAAAACTCATTAAAGGGTATATGGGAATTCCTTGTGTTAGCCATGGAATTTCTCTAAGTTTGAAATTATATCCCCCAAAACTCCAAACAGTTAGTATAAAATGGTGCAGTCACTTTGGAAAATTGTATGACAATTTCCCAAGAATACAGTATTACCATAAGATCTGACAATTCCATCTGTACCTTCCATATCCTTCCAATTCTCTATGTGCTCCCTAACCATGTTCAAAACCACCAACCGCCTCCAGGAAAAGCACCTATAACTTAAGACAGGCAGATGCATCATTTAAAAATTGTAATCCTACTAATGGTACTACTTATAAGAGAACTACAAACTACCGATTTGAGTTAAAAGGAGGGGTAGGGAGGAGGACAGTATCTGCCAGTGGGAGAAGCAGGATTAACGATCTTGAGCACCACTGCACATACTTACTGGCCATTTGTTTATCTTTGAAGAAATAATCTAATCAAATGCTTGCCCATTTTTTAATTGGGTTGTCTTTTATATTACTGAATTGTAAGAATTCTTTATATATTCTAGACACAAATCCCTTATCAGATAAAGGATTTCTAAATATTTTCTCCCATTCTATAGGTTGTTCTTTTCACTTTTTTGATGGTGTGCCCTTTTTAAGTTTTTTTTTTTTTTTAATGTGGACCATTTTTAAAGTCTTTATTGAATTTGTTACAATATTGTTTCTGTTTTATGTTTTGATTTTATTGGTTGCGACGCATGTGGGATCTCAGCTCCCCAACCAGGGATCAAACCCGTGCCCCCTGCATTGGAAGGCGAAGTCTCAACCGCTGGACCGCCAGCGAAGTCCTGATGGTGTGTCCTTTGAAACTGAAAAGTTTTTAATTTTGATGAAGTCCAATTTATCTTTCTTTTGTTGTTTCTGCTTTAGTTGTCATATCTAAGAAACCACTGCCTAATCGAAGGTCACAAAGACCTATTCCTATGTTTCCTTCAAGCATTTTATAGTTCTAGTTCTCACCTTTAGGTCTTTGATATATTTTGAATTAGTTTTTGTGTATAGGGGTAGGTTGGGGTCCAACTTCATACATACGTTATGGTTATCTAGTTGTCCCAGCACTATTTGTTGAAGACTATTTTCCTCATTGAAATGTCTTGGCACCCTTGACCATAAGTGTAAGTGTGCATTTCTGGGCTCTCAATCTATTCCATTGATTTTTCTATCTTTACGCCAGTACACATAGTCTGGATTACTATACTTCTGTAATAAATTCTGAAATTGGGAAGTGAGAGTCCTCTGACTTTGTTCTTTCCAAGATTGCTTTGGCTATTTGGGGTCCCTTGCATTTCATATGAACTTTAGAATCAGCTTGTCATTTCTACAAAGAAGCCAAGTGACATTTTGAAAGGGATTGCATTCAATCTGCAAATTACTTGGACAGTACTCAGCTTGGGCAGTAATAATATTAAATTGTTTCCAAACAGTGAAAATGGGAGGTCTTTACATTTATTTAGGTCTTTTAAAATTTCTTTCAATGATGCTTTGTGGTACTCTGTGTGAAAGACTTATACTTCTTTTGTTAAATTTATTCCTAAGAATTTTATTCTTTTTGATGCTACTGTAAATGAAAGTTTTATGAATTTCATTTTCAGATTGCTCGTTGTTAATGTATAGAAATACAAATGATTTTTGTATCCTGCAACCTTGCCAACCACGTTTATTAGCTCTAATAGTTTGTAAACTTCCTTTTTAAAAGCAATGCCCATATAGCAAAATAGCTGACAGATAAACTATTCGAGTCTCATCTTATGCTAGGGTTAGAGTCTAAATCAGCAAAATAGGCAAAAATTGACCATCAATATTATCCTAGAAAACCTCTTTAGTGAGCCATAAAGTAGAGCATACAAAGCTATGTCTTACAACCCTTTTCAGTCATATATGCATGAAACAGAAATGAGAGAAAAACAGATGTAAGTCTTCTACACCACATTCACTCTAGGTCCTGTACTCTCTCTGGTCCTGTTTAAATTGTGAGTTTTCTTTTTTATTTGCCAAACCAGTCTGATAGAAATTGATAAGTACATTTGATATGATTCTACTATGGTCATTTAGGGAGGGAATGACATCCTTTTCCAAATTATGCTATTAAATCTGCTATCTCCCTAATATTAAGCCACTATTAACTGTACCCTTCCTTTTACTTGGACATTCAAATAAACACGGCTGGTGTCTCCATGGAAAGAAAGGGTCAAGGAAAAAAACCCAACCTTTATTTCATATCCATACCTGAGGGAATTAAAAGCTCGATATAAAGCCAACACTTACCAAACCTCTCCTGCACCATAAGAGCCACTTGTTTTCCCACCTGAGTGCTCCCAGTGAAGGACAGCAGGTTCATTCGCTCATCTTTGGCCATGGCTGTGCTGCAAGGGGAACAGACACGGTCACCCAAGCAGAGAAACCTAGCAATGGTGGCACTCGACGGTGCCAGGCCAGAAAACTCTGAAACCCCTGTCATGGAAAGACAGTCAGTGAAAGACACAAGGATCTATCCCAAGGGAGCAAGGGAAAGTCTTCATGACAATGATTTTCACAAGGAGGACCATACAACAGAACAGGCTAACCCGTTCTGGGAGCTCTCCGTAAACAGAAATCACCACAAGGACGTTGTTAAGGAAGATATTCCTTCTTGTACTGATGGGTGACTGGACAATACGACCGTAGCAGTTCCTTGATGAGCATCCCAGTTATTTTGCAGTCTCTTAAAACTGATTCCTTTAAGAACTAAAAGTTTAGGGACTTCCCTGGTGGTCCAGTGGTAAAGAAGCTGCCTTCCAATGCAGGGGATGCGGGTTCAATGCCTGGTTGGGGAACTAAGATCCCACATGCCACGGGGCAACTAAGCCCACGTGCCACAACTACTAAGCTTGTGTGCCTCAACGAGACAGCCCATGTGCCACAACTACAGAGCCCACGCGCTACAACTAGAGAGAGAACACCGCACGCCACAACTAGAGAGACTCCATGTGCCGCGACGAACAGCCCGCATGCCGCGACAAAGACCCAATGCGGCCAAAAATAAAAAATAAAATTTTAAAAAATATGCAAAAAAAAAAAAGAAGAAAATTTTAAAGACTGTAGGGAAATATCCTAAGTATCCTTCTTGGAAGCTGACTTAGAAAGGCTGTGCTATTTCCAGTTTCTAAGGAATGTAGACCAGACACTACTGATCTGAACCTTCTTGCTCACAGTTCAGTGCTTCAAAGGGCTTGCTGTGGGCCAAGCAAGGCAGCCACAGCATCAGACCAATGCAGGGCTGGAACTGTGTGATGAGACAGTGCATGTGGGCTTCCCAGGTCAGCCCAGCACATGTGAGCACTGACACTCAAGGGGGTTGCTGTGTAAAGCCCTTCTGCACACATTACTGTTATTATCTGAGCTATTCCAAGGCCAACGTGAAGGACTGCATGCCCAAAGTACAAGAACAGAGCAGGTCAAAGGATAGACTATTTGTTTTAAATGACAATTTAGATAATACTTCACTATGCACTCTTTATGTGGGAGTTGTATTTTCTAAATAAAATTTTCTCACTTATCTAAAAAAAAAGGAGTCATTTATTACACCTTTTTGAGACTGCCCATGGAGTACAATAGTGCAGTTAAAGTGCTGGAGGGGGACTAACACGTTCATCACACCTGTAAGGGTCCTAAGACCTGACTCCTATGAAACGCCATCTAATCAAAGTCAAGGCTGCTAGAACCAGCTTTCACCATGGTTCAGAGACAGTAGAGTCCGTTCCAGCTGAAAAGATGCTATGACATTCTCCCAAGTGAAAGCAGCCGGATACAAAGGCCGCATGATTCCATTTACCTGAAACACCCCAAAGAGGCGAACCAACAGGCATGAAGTTGATGAGGGGCTGCCAGGAGAGGGGGAAATGACTGCTAATGGGTACCAGGTCCCTTTGGGGGTAACAAAAATGTTCTGGAATAAGGTATTGGGGATGGTTGCACAACATTGTGACTGACTATTCTAAAAACCACTGAATTGTACATTTTTAAAGAGAGAACTTTATGGTATGTGAATTACATGACGATTTTTAAAAAACAATAAATTAGAAGCTGTGTCTTCAGGGTTCCCTTTTTTGGTCAGCTGAAGAACCCAGAGAAGAGGCTAGGTCCTTGGTGGGGAGTGAGAAACCAGAGCACAATTCCACAGCTTTGCTTTGTAAGTGAGCACGTTGATAAATCAAGCATTAGGAAGCCATGGGCTGCACAGTGGTACAGCAGGGTGTTATTTTAGGATATAAACACCTTACAATAGTAGCTCTGGGCAATGAAAAAGACAGTTCTCACTCATCCTCCAACAGACGCTACACATTAATGAAGTAAAGCCCAATGAGATCCGTAAAAATAATGATTCCAAAAAACCACGCTCACCTCCTGAGCTATATACTGAGTTTTGAACTTCTAGTAAAGATGATTCTAGTTGACCAACCCAAGCCCTTCAGCAGAAAGACACTCTGGGCCTATTATTGACCTACCCAATATCCGCTCCACCACAAGTCAAGGAACAAATCGCACCAGGCAGCTTGTTGTCCTCCAGAACCTTGGCTATTATCCTAGGGGAAAAAAAGCAATTACTAAGGAAGGGAGTGATTTAATTTCTTACCATTTTTTGAAAAATAACAATAAATTCCAACTACATTGACTACTTTCTTTTTTCAACTTTCTCTCCCATCCCTCAAATATCCAGGCTAGATTTTTCCTCACATACTACAGATGAGGTTTTCAAACACTTAAAAAGCAGGACTCTTTTTTTTTTTCCTAAAAGAAACTTAAGAAGAAGACATGCAAAATAAACAAAACATCTAAAGCACTGATCAGGAAGTTCAAGGGATCACGGTTCTCAAGTATTTTCTGCCAAACTATGAAGACACATCTGGTTCAAGATGGTAGACCGATTGCAGGGCTTTTTTTTTTTTTTTTGGCTTCTCACCACAAATCCACTAAAATGATGTTAAAGAAATAAAAAGGGAAATATGGAATAAAACCCACGAAGATGAAGAAAATGAAAGATAGCTCCCATTAGCAAATGAGAGGTTTTGACGCATCTCTGTCAAGCAGAGCCAGCCAGAGAAGTGGTAAAGGATGAAAAGGGAAAGGTTCGCCAAACCTAGACAGTATGCTGAGAAGACAGAGCAGAGGGCACTGGACCTGCCTGCAGAACCCCAGAGAAGTTCAGGACTAGTTTCCACTGGCTTCGCGCCAACCTCTTAGGAAATAGTGCCCTCCAGGCTAAAGTAAGGTGGACAAGCACAGCTTTTTCTTTGTCTGCTTACAACTTAGGCTGTTAGAGTCAAAATGAGAAACACAGTTCAATGCTACTTAAATCTGATTTTAAGTTGTAAAAAATGGCTCCAGTAATTCTGATTTCTCTGAAACAGGGTTCTTTCATTGATTTTGAGCTTCCTGAGGAGCATGGGCCTAAATAAAGAGTTCTTTCGGATCAATCATCCCAAGCTACTGGCTACTTTCTAATTTGCTTAACTTAAATTTCAAAAGGATCCAAATCCTATACCCACTTCCATAAAAAAAGATACCATTGTCATGCCTAAGTAAATTCTCCAATTGTCCCCAAAAATGTCCTTTACAGCAGTTTTCTTTCCTCCACCCAATCAAGGACCACACACTGCAGTTGTCATGTCTGAGACCAGCTGTCAGGCTGTACAATTCTCTCCAGGGACTCAGGGTGTATCTACTATCTGTACAAGTAGCTGACTGCTCCTGAAGGGTAGGTATTTTGCTTTGGCCTGTGGGTAAAGGTTAACCAAACCCTCTTCCTCTAATGCATGAGAATCTGACCTTGGGTTAACTCTTTAGTTTTGTTCCTCAAGTTACCTGATAAATGCCAGAGTATCAACAATGCTACCTAGACAATGTGGCTCATGGTAAAAACGACCCTTGACTGGTCAACTCAATCTAAACTGGAATAAACGACCTGAGAACTACAACTGGGAACCTCATGCTTTTGCCCTTCTCTGAGCGCAGTGACTCCTGTAACTGTACGTCCCTGGTGTGTGGTTGGAAGCCACGTGGATAGAATTGTTACAAGACATTTTAGCTCGTGTGGGGCATTAGGCTTTTAAGCCAGGGCAACCTCCACACCTGTCAGTATAGAGCTCATCTCCTTTGCCCTGAATAAACTGCTACAAAGACACTGAATCAAGAGGAATACCTGATGCTATCCTCCTAGCAAACTATGTTCCTGTCCTATATCCTTCTGAACATATAGAGGTACAATATGTGGTCATTTTATGAATCTGAATATTAGCTGAATTTTAAAAACTCCCAGTGGACGTTGCAGCACCCTTGGTTAATTCCAGCACAATTTAGCATCATTTTACTTATTGTCTTACATTACAAAATCAGATAATATTCTCAATTACCTAAAAAAAAATCATCCATGTTCCTATGAACACCTCAAACCCTTCAAAGGTTTAAAGTAAATAAACAAAGCAAATATTTAAAAGCACAAGGCAACAATAACTTAGAACTAATATCAAAATTAATATGGGCTTCCCTGGTGGCGCAGTGGTTGAGAATCTGCCTGCCAATGCAGGGGACACGGGTTCGAGCCCTGGTCTGGGAAGATCCCACATGCCGTGGAGCGACTACGCCCGTGAGCCACAACTACTGAGCCTGCGCATCTGGAGCCTGTGCTCCGCAACAAGAGAGGCCGCGATAGTGAGAGGCCCGCGCACCGCGATGAAGAGTGGCCCCCGCTTGCCGCAACTAGAGAAAGCCCTCGCACAGAAACGAAGACCCAACACAGCCAAAAATAAATAAATAAATTTATTAAAAAAAAAAAAAAAGACTTCAAAAATTAATAATAATTTAACCAGCTACTAATAACATTTGGCAAGTCAGTTCACTATGTCCACATTAACTTTTTTTTTTTTAAGGATTTTTTTTTTAATTAATTAATTAATTTATTTATTTTTGGCTGTGTTGGGTCTTCGTTTCTGTGCGAGGGCTTTCTCTAGTTGCGGCAAGCGGGGGCCACTCCTCATCGCGGTGCGCGGGCCTTTCACCGTCGCGGCCTCTCTTGTTGCGGAGCACAGGCTCCAGACACGCAGGCTCAGTAGTTGTGGCTCACGGGCGTAGTTGCTCCGCGGCATGTGGGATCTTCCCAGACCAGGGCTCGAACCCCTGTTCCCTGCATTGGCAGGCAGATTCTCAACCACTGCGCCACCAGGGAAGCCCTTAAGGATTATTTTTAAAAATTGCCTGGGGAATCTCATCACTTTTTATCTGTTTTGCATATCAGTGTTCTTCTTAATTTGAACAACTTTGCCTTTAAAGATATTGTTTCCTCAATATCACATATTCTTTTCAAGTAAACACTTAACACACGCTACTCTTTTTTTAGCCGACTTGTCACTTCCTAAGCCAGTGTTCCTAAATGACCTTCCAACATTAAGGACCCTCTTATGTATAGAATCCATCACAAACTCTCTACCAACAATTCTTTAAATCAGAGAATGTAGACCACGCAAACGATGGAACATCAAGGACCCACTGTCACCCTACTTGGGAAGGCACTCTCTTCTATACATTCTCTAAATTCTGGAATGATAAATTAGTAACACTGATTTTATGACCTAATCAGAGTTGTCATGTTTCCAAATAGGAATAAATAAAACAGTAATTTTTTTAACCGAAAGATGAAATACATTTTAGATAGTGTTAGAAGAATCAGTGGAATAATATAATAACCCTTTCTTTCTGCTTTGCTGACTGCCTATTAAACAAAAGAAATAAAAGTATCAGGTGAGTAGAAATCAAGACCATTAACATGATGAATAGTTATAGCATAAAGCCCCTAAGTTGCAAGACTATTTCCTCTCCACTGGATTTGTTTTTATTTTGCAAGTGACAAAAAAAAAAAAATATTTTAAGAGTTCAAGTTCAACATTTATATCAGTATCTGGCATGTTTCCCAACACTTAAATGTATGGCCCTGAAAAAGCTCGACGGCCTAATGATACAAAAATGTTATTACAACCAAAGAAGAAAGAGTTTATCCAAACTCCATGCTAAAGTAAATATGACACTTTCATGTCAGATTAAAAATTCAGTGTCTATCAATCACTCTTTCAAGATTCTTCCATACCCAGAAAGAAGAAAGTCACACATACTTACTTTGTGACAGCTACACTAATGAGGGAAGTTGTTGGAGCTCCTTTCCTTATAAGGGTAAAAAAACAAAACAAAAAAAAGGCAGTTTAATTTGGTGGAAATCATAAATACCTTTTATTTTCAAGCAGAAGTCTGTGTGAGAAAAAGTTCTCTCCAATTAAACAACTGAGCCTAGTAACTGAAAGAGAAATCTATCCTTCAGCCTGGTGCCTCTGGGACCTAAGGAACTATAAAACTTTTATAAATAGAAAAATGGCACCAAGCAATTCTGAACCTGCTTGCTGCACTGATCACAGGAACTGTTACATTAACCTCTGCCAACTACGGAAACTGAGTAAAACAGAAATTAATCAACATGAACTTTCACTGGAAGGCTCAGAGGGCTGAGGAAAACTATACAACTAGCCTTTGGCAACATGGTGCCAGATCATTAATCCTCCCAACTATGCCCTTGCTTTCATACAGTCTTTGAATACCTTCAACTGAATACAACACTAAGATCAGTACATATTAGCGGGACAGATACAAAAGGGGCAAAGACAATTCTCCTGGTTTTCCTGATCTAAGTTCCTCCATTGAACATGAAAGCTAAAAACAAGCAACTGTTTTGTCATCTGTAAATACTGACATTGTCCCAGCTAATTTTTACTATCACATATTTTATAGCGATGTAACATTTAATGCATCAATGGGAATATGGCCAAGTGCCTCAGAATCACTTGGGAATTCACTATCAGATTTTACTGAGTTAAAAAAAAGAATCGAATTTTTAAAAGAAGGTTGTGACGTATCACAAGTTCTTTTTTTCCCTCCTACTTGTTCACTTAGTTTTCTGTTTGTTAGTATAGTATAATAAAGACTATCTGGTTTTCACTCCCAGTTTTCTGGCACACCCTGTATCAACACCGCTTGGAATTTCCCGAGTGACAGAAGCGTCTTTGTCATGCTAATGAGGTGACCAGTGGGCCCGCCCCCAAGATAGCATCAGGATGGGTGCTGGTCATTGGTCACCAGAAAGATCAACCGTGGGGAGGTGAGGAGGGATGAAAACTTAAGTTCAATCACATGTACGATGATTTACTCAATCATGCCAACGTAATAAAACCCCCATAAAAATTCTGGACACGAAAGCTCAGTGGAGTCTCCTGGTTGGGAAGGCGACGTGTGCTCACCTCACAGGGAGAGAGCAGGGAAGCTCTGCGTCTGGGACCCTTCTAGACCATGCCCTATATGTATCCTTTAAAATAAAACTGCAATCATTAAATATTGCGCTTTCTTGAGTTTTGTAGGCCATTCTAATGAACTACTGAAACCAATGGTTCACAGGAACCTCCAGATTTGTAGATGGCTGGTCAGAACTACAGATGTCCTGGAGACTGGGAACATCTGCAGCTTGCATCTTAAGTAGGGGCAGTATCGTGGAAGACTGAGCCCTTAAACAGGTGGAGGCTGACACTGAGTCCAGATAGTGTCAGAACTGAAGTACAGTATGCCTGCTGGGGGTGGAAACAACTGGAAGGAACAGGGGACAAGGCTGTGTCAAAAAAAAGGAGGTCGAAAAATATAAATTTTACCAATGGTAAAATTTGTAATAATTAAAAATCAGCATTTCACAACTACCAGGTGTGACTTAGCTATGTTACTTGAAAGAGTAGTAGAAAACATTTCAATACATTTGCAATACTTTCAGTAGTACCTGAAAATAGCTACTTTTACCATCTAACTACTGGATAAGAAAATGAGCCGTTCTTACCAAAGGCAGGCATTCCCACAGATCATGGCGACGGCGTTGTTCCAGCCATACACCGCCACAGGGAAGTTGAACGCAGTTATGATTCCAACCAGGCCTACAGGATTCCACTGTTCAATGAGCGCATGGCCAGGTCCTGAGGACAGGGAAGGCATGCAACATGCTTAAGCATGTTAATTTCATGCCTGTCAAGGTAATAAGAACAAAGTCTGCAATCTTTCATTTTCAGAACAAAGGTGCACCAGACCAGGTGGGGACTCCAGATGCCTTGTAGCGGATCACTTTACACAGCTGTGGGATGTTGGTACATTAATTAGCATACAACAAAAGCTGTTATTACTACCACATTATCTTATAAACCATGAGGATATCCATTATGCCTCTGCTCATAGGAACTCGGTGTAGATCAGGGCAGTTTCAGTCCCATCTGGGAGACAAGGAAACTTCAGAGAGTAGATGAGATGTGTCCTAGGTGATGTGATTGCCAAGGGCAGGGCATGACCACAACACAGGAGTCACGACTCTCAGGGCCGTGTTCTTGACGTTGCCTGATGAAGCCCTCAGCTAACCTCTCTAAATTCAAAACAAAAGTGGCTCACGTACAGGGAAAAAAGTTATAATAATTATAAAAATGTTGAATGAATGAATTGCACACATCTTTACATACATACAGGAAAACTGACAATACAAATTGAACCATTTGCATTTTATAGACAATCTTTAAACTTAAAGACACCATAATCCCACAAGGGTCTTATTTTAATCAAAGGCAGCTGGAGCAGTGAAGAACCAGAGCAAGGAGTGTGAAGGTTCACAAAACCTGGTTAAAAGCACTAGGAAGGTCACGCTCCCAGCCATCCACCTTCTGGCCATGCTCACACTGCGAGCAAAAACAGGGAACCCACCACTTGCTGCACCTCATTCCCAGGCCCTTCCTTAGTCTAGGAACCCTAATCTCCCTGGAGATGATGTGCTGGTACAGCCTCACAGGGCCTCTTCCTGCAGGGCCTGCCTCCTCTTCTCTGCCCCTCCCATCTTTATCCTCCCCCCAGGTAGGCCAGTGCAGCTCTGATAACATCCCTCCATAGCTTGCCACACTTTGGTGTCTGGATCAGTACTGGAGCTGCCCTCAGGGTAAAGTCCAAACTCCATGAAAAGTCCCTACCCAAGGTTCCCTCTCCACCCATCTCTCCCCCTCACACTGTGCCCTCCAGCAGTGCTGAAGTAACACAGTTACTAATGGCTAAAGGCAATGGCTATTATGTATCTAATTAAAGACAGTAACTGTACATTTGAAAAGAATCCCCTAACTCTTCCTACAAGCAGGGAATTTGCCCGATATTCTAAGAAAAAATAGGAAAATACGATTTTGTAAAAAATTTCTTTTCCTGATTATAAATGTAACACAATTCCCATTTTGGAAACTTTGGAAAATATAGACAAATATAAAGAAGACAATAACAACCATCAATCATTCTGCCGTGACAAACAACCAAGTAACAAAGTTAATACTTTGGCAGACTTCCACCCTGGTACTTTTCCTTGTCCTCATCAAGGTTGGTCCTTGCAGCACAGTTTAACAACCAAAGACTGAAAATACCCTAAATATCCATCTTTTAGGAACTGGCCATCCTTACAACAAACAGACAACCATAAAAAAAGATGAAGGAAGTACCTTATTGGAATAATATGAAACAATTTCTAAGACACATTAAGTAGGAAAAAAGTAGAGAACAGAACATACAGTTTGCTAGTGTTTATGTTCTAAAAGACAGGTTATTTGCCTGCATGTGAATAAAAGCTCTAAAAAGATACACAAGAAACCAGAAACATTCGATACTTCCATGGAGATACTATGGAGTAGCCGGTGGGGAGGACAAAAACCTTTCATCCTTTACCCTTTAATTCCTTTTTAATTTTGTGATATGAATATATTACCTCTTCAAAAAATTAAAATAATTCAAAAATAAGTAAATACAACTTTCCTATAAAATTGGGGGTTGGGGAAAGCAAACTTCATGATTTTTTTAATGCCTGCTATAGACTGCCAAAATTATTTACTCAACTTTTGTCATATGATTTGACATGTAGGTCATTTCTAATGTTTCCTATTAATAGGACAATGAACATCTTCACACATGAACCTCAGTCACATTTCAGATTATTTACTTCAATTAGATTCTGGAAACTGGTATTAAGTATTTAAGGCTCTTTGGATAGATATTTTTCCAAATTGTTCCCCAGACAGACTGGTGACCCACATTGCCAAAAGTCCCCATAAAAGAGTGTCTGTCTCACCCATGGACTTGCCAATTTAAAAAATTTATTTTAAAGTTTAAGCATTTTAATCTGATGTCTTCATCTGTTTTAATTTGCCTTTCTTAGTAAAGAGATTAAAGTTATTATCATATCTATGTACTACCTGAAATTCCTTTTTTGCAAACTGTTCACAGCCAGAGAAATTTTTGGAGCTCTCTGTATTAGAGTATGAAACTCTTAAAAATAAATAAGATAAAATTAAAAAATCTCTTAGCTGAACTGACTTCATTGCTTACTTTCAGAAGGCAGGATGGGTCCCCCAATCATCCGAGATAAGCCAACAGCATAATCACAAATATCCACGTACTCTTGAACTTCTCCCACACCTTCCACTAAGATCTTCCCCATCTCCAAAGACACCTAAAAATACAAAAGACCAAGCCGCATTTTTCCAATAGAATTCATACTCTAAACATTAAATTTATGGTGGGGAAATCAAAACATATTTTGTTTCTGTTTTGCGATGTTCATAAACTTCAGAAAGTCTGTTCTTATTTTTCTGAAGAATTTTAAAACCCAAGAATTGTCTTCACTTTTTCCTGTCCATCTTGTTAATCTTCCCTCTAAAGAAAAGATTTTTGAAATATATAAATTACTCTTCTTAAACATCACAATCTTATACACAGGAGGACAAGATAGCCTTATTCCTCACTCAAAGGACTGTATATTTACTACAAAAATACTTTACCAAGCTTCCAAGTACTTGGATCTTCTCCCGCAAGGCATCACCAATCTGTCTCACTACTTCTCCTCGCTTTGGAGCAGGAATCTAAGAAAATAATGGAATTTTAGTGTCTGATTCAAAGTGTAAGCTCGTGTCTATAACACAGTAAGTATTAGATAAATGTGCAATAAGAGAACAAAGTACAAGCACATCAAAGACAACTGTTTTGATCCCATCAAGAGTGTGACATGGCAGGCCCTAAAACCCATACCAGAGACCAAAAAAATATCCAGATGATACCTTCTTGGTGAGCCAAGGGCTGTGCTAAGTACAGAGAGAAATTCAGATTGAACACAACTTTTTGGGATGGTTCCAGAAAGCTCAGAATGCCTTACATACCTGTAACCCTTTATGATTCCCAGAGGTATTTTCATATGGGTCAAATTGACTGCATGCCCAAACCCTAAATTCAGCTTACTTACAAAGCTGGTATTCCATAATCCATCCAAATAGTACCACTCACTCACCAAATACTTTCTGAGCACCTACATACTATGTGACAACAGTAGTACTAGGCACCGGGGCTAAAATAAGTGAGGCACTCATGGAGCTAATAATTATTATCTAGCAGCAGTCATGGTGCTAATAACGGGCGGGGGGAGGCAACAAATAATTACGAAGTGCCACAAGGGCTATAAAGACCAAGGAAATAAAGAGGGTTCTAAGACAGAGGAAACAGCAGGCTTGGAGGATAAATGGGTACATTACTTTACCTAAAAGGCTGTCAGCCCAAATCTCCAAGGTGAGATTTAAGCTGAAACCTAAGGTTGGGAAAAGTCAACCATAGGAATATTCTTCCCAAGGAAAAGAAAAACACGTAAGAGACCCATGGAAAATAAAAGCCTATCATATATGAGGGGCTGACTGAGAAGGACATTACGCCTACAGCTAGAAGGAGCTTTAAGGAGTCTGAATTTTACTCCAGGTGCAATGGGAAGTCTTTAATGGTTTTTAAGAGGCAGAATGAGATGATTCACTTGAACTTTTCTAAGATCAGTGCCTGATGGGTGTAGAATAAATTGGAGGGGAAAAGAGTAGAAGCAGGGAGACCAGCTAAGAACATGTTCTACTAGCCTAGGCAAAAAATACTGGTGACTGAGCCTTAAGATAGAAGCAAGGGAGACAAAAAGTGGATTCAGAATCTATTTTGGAAGTAGAATGGACAGAACACCCTAATGGAACAGGTATGGGAAATGAAAGCACTCAGGGTGACTCCCAGGTCTCTGGCTTGAATAGCTAGGTAGATGGAAGTAGAATTACAGGGATGAAGATAACTCAGAAGAAGCATCAGGATTTTTTTTGGAGGTGGAGTACAGGTTGGGCCATATTAAGTTTGAGATGTGATGCATGAATGGAGACATACTTTCGCCACCTACGATGTCACCCCTTCTCTCCCTTCCAGCTCTTCCTGATTTATTCCACCTCTCCCTCGAAAGGCAACTAACAGGACCATTCCCACCCCCCCCAGGCTGCAGCCAGTCCCCCCGTGCCCTCCTCACAGAGAGGCCTCCCAGAGCTTGACCGTGAGCTCAGGGCTCTTCTTTGCTCTCTCTCCTTCCCAGATGTACCCCAAATGTCTTAGTATAGCTTTTCTGAAGGGTAGCTTGGTATTCTGTTAACATTTAAAATATCCCCTGCTTTGAATAGGCAGTTCTACTTCTGGAAATTGAGTATATACATAAGTGTGCAAAAGTAGAGGTACAACAGCATTTACTGCAGTGCTGTTTCCAGTAGAGAAAACAGAAATCATCTAAATGTCCATCAGTATATGATTGGTTAATTATGGAATAGCCATAAAATGGAATGCTTGACACTCTCTAAGAAGAATAAAGTATATTTATAATGAAAAACTTTTAAAAGCCATAAAAATAGCAAGATAAGCATAAGTTTACTTACCATATGCATTAAGTTTGAAGGAATATAAAAGATATTAACAGTTGTAATTTCTGGGAAATGGAATCATAAAAGACTTTCATTCTCCACATTTTGTATGTGGATATTTGCCATTTTTACGATACCTGCACACTTTCAGAAACAGTAAACAAAAATTATAACATTAAATGAAGTAGCACAGATCCTTTGTATTTTCTAAGGCATGGAATGGGTTTAATAATGTTTTGATCGAATTTAGCCCACACATTTATAAACTTAGCAAATTGGTTAATTTCAACTCAGAATGGCCAACTCAGTACACATGGCTATTCTAAGCACATTTATTCTATCAGTCTTTCGACCACCACTTACTGCACACGTTCTATGAGCCAGATATTGTGCTAACCCCCGGGATACTAGGGAAACAAGTCAGCTACGATTCATGCCCCCTAGAGCCAATGGTCGAGTGAGGGTGGTAGACACAAAACAGGAGATTACAATTTCATGTGGTAAGCACCGTGATGGAGCTAGACTGCACAACTGGACCACCTATGAGTGTTAACCTAGCATTACTTGGGGGCAAGGAAGTGGGGAGGAAGGAGGCTTTTTAAAGAAGTTTAGAGTTGAGACCTAAGACCTAAAGCATGACTGGTGTTTACCAGCTGAAGAGGTAGAGAAAGTATGGGGGACAGGGAGCATAACATACGCAAAGGCTAAAAGACAAGAGAACACGGTGATTTTGGAAAACTATAAAGACTTCAAAGAGGTAGGAGAGGAAAGTAGGGGCCACACTGCAAAGGACTATGTAAAGGATACAAAGAGCAGTGGGGAAATCACTAGAGGGTTTTATATGGTGTGGAGAAAAATCACAGTGCTTTTTAAAATACCACTCTAGGGCTTCCCTGGTGGCTCAGTGGTTAAGAATCCGCCTGCCAATGCAGGGGACATGGGTTCGAGCCCTGGCCCGGGGAGATCCCACATGCCGCGGAGCAACTAAGCCCGTGCACCACAACTACTGAGCCTGTGCTCTAGCGCCCTCGAGCCACAACTACTGAGCCCACGTGCCACAACTACTGAAGCCCGTGCGCCTAGAGCCCGTGCTCCACAACAAGAGAAGCCACCGCAATGAGAAGCCTGCTCACTGCAACGAAGAGCAGCCCCCGCTCACTGCAACTAGAGAAAAGCAACGAAGCAGCAACAAAGACCCAACGCAACCAGAAACAATAAATAAATAAAATAAAATAATAAAATAAATAAATTTATAAAATACCACTCTAAATGTGGTATAGAAAATGGATTGGAGGGAGAAAAGACTCAGGTAGGAAATGAGGCCAGACAAGAGATGGTGGCTGTCTGGACCACAAAAATAGCAATAGAGAGAAATATAATTCAAAGTGTTTAAGACTTGGTAATTGATCAAATCTCAACCCTGGCTACGCATTAGAACCACCACCCACGGTTTAAACTACATTCCATCCCAGACCACTCAAACCTGGCTTTTTTTTTTTTTCTTTTTCCTCCAGCTTCCAAGATGATTAGTAGGAGCAGCAAGAGATGAGAAGAAAGCCAGGATTAGGTGTGAGGTGAGGGATATGAGGGGGGAGCAGGAAACCAGCAATACAGCCATATTCCCCGTGTGGGCTTGATCAGTCCCAGTGTGACAGGGCATCAGTAACCTCAGACCCTCCTGAGACGGGAAACGAGAGTCCTTATCCCTACACACCTCACCGCGAAGTTAGATTTACAATGAGCATCAAAGGCAGCCATAGGAGAGAACTATGAGCCCTTGGGGAAGTACTACAAAGATACCCACCCATGTTAAAGGGTTACCAAGTATCTGGTATCCTTTTATTCAGCTAGAGAAGGCCCATTCACAGTTCCTGCCATCTCTGGCACTCCTCACCAGAAATGGAGAGGGAAAATGATGACACACACAGCGGATGGAGACAGGCAGAAACAGGTGCATTCAGACTAAACTTAGCTCATGAAAGAAAGCAACAGAGTGAGAAGTCCCAACCAGGTTCCCTGTGGTTAGTTTTAGTCAAGAGAAAGAAATGTTTTTATAACTACCTTTTCATATTTTCATACTTTTTTTTAAGGAAAAAGGAGACAAAGTTCCCTTTGAAAAATTCCAGGTTTAACACAAATGAACTAAATGAAACCGTGGTTTGTCCTCACAGGCAAGGCCATCCAGAAAGGTCAGGACCAAGCAGAAGTAGCCCCACACGAGGGAGCATCCAAGAGGAAAAGTGTATATACCAGGAGGGGATCAAGCTTTGGTCTGTTCTTGTTTGAGAACCAGCAGCCGGGCTGGCAGGAGTCCAGAGGCACAGTTAGGAAAGGCTCTGCTTCTTCCCTAAACTTTGGACTCAATTGCTTAACTCAAATTCTAACAAGTGGGATTCCCGACTGATTTTACCATCACCCAGGAAAGCCACCTGTTCCCACTTAGCACCCCAACTCTACGGAGAGGTCTAACAAGTAAAAGCAGAAATAGTAAGAATGTTAGGTGCAGAGGCTGGCCCGGCTGAGTAACGAGCAGGCACCAAGTAAGAACCTGAATTCAAAAGTAGCAACAACAACAAAGTACAGCACAATATTAAAGAAAGACATCACAATGCCAGCGGCCACCCCCTCAGGCAAAGCCAAGACTAACCTAAAAGCCAGTTCAGGGAAAGACAAGACCCTGAATTCACACAAATCTTTTTTCAAACAAGATTGTATTTACTGTGGGTAAAGACACACGTATAATGGAAGTTTCTGGTCAAAAGTTTCACTAGCATTCAAAATAGCACATGCAAAGAGTGAATCCTAATGCGAATTATGGACTTCAGTTAATACTAATGTGTCCATATTGGCTCACCAATTAACACGTACCACATTAATGCAGGGTGTTAATACAGGAAACTTGCAGAAGTGATGGAGAGTAAGGAACTCTACACTTCCTGATCATCCTTCCGTTGAAGGGGTTCAAGCCACTGCAGAATGGGCCAGTCTGGCATGTTCTTTGGCATTATTTTGAGCTAAAGGCAATCAAAGCGCAGTAGACTCGGAAAAGATTTCCAACTCCTCCTTAACTGCCTACAAGAACTTAGAAAGGGGACCTATACCATGAGCTATCGCCAGAGGTAACTTTTTATATCTGACTTATCTGCATGAGGGAAAACATTTGTTACCAAACACTTGCTCTTCTCACGTTCCTGAGATTTGTCCTCCTCCTCTTTGAAGCCCCAAGCCCCCATCCCTTTCCTTAGATCAGGATGGTATATAAGCCTCAGTTGCCTGACTGCCTTTGGGTCTCATATCTTTGTGTCTCCCCCTCATACAAAATTAAAATTTGTTTTTCTCCTGTCAATCTGCTGTATGCTGATTTAATTATTAGAACAGCCAAAGAACCTAGCAGAGAATAAAATATTTTCCTTCCCTGTAGTTTCACCCTAAAACTGCTCTAAAATATAAAGTCTATTAATTAAAAAAACAAAAAAAGGACAATTGTCCTTCAGTATCCACAGGAGATTGGTTCCAGGACCCCCATGGATTCCAAAACTTGTGGATGCTCAAGTCCCTTACATAGAGTGGCTGAGAACAGTCAGCACTCTGTACCTGCAGATGTGAGACCCGCAGAGGTGGAACCGGCTGACTTAAAATAAGTTGACACAGCTTTGGTCACAATTCTCTATCCTGCTAAGGTGAACTTTACTTAGCACACTGCTTACTTTTGGAAGTGGTATTTTCTTTGTTCAAGGATATTTTTGATTGTATATAATGGAACCCTGAGCATAACTTACAGCCAGAATTAAAGAGATGTTCTTCCTGCTTTGCACAGAGGCGGTCTCTTGGCTGACAATAACCCTGCATCCAACCCAGGGCTCTCCTGGAGAGTCTGCCGTTCCCCAACTCCCCACAGCAATCACGGATTCAGGAGAAAAACAAAAAACCACTGAGGCTCAGCAGTCACAGACCCAGCAGCACATGGTTCTAGAAATCAAGCTCACGGGTACGGAGGTTTGCCCCTGTCTGCAAGCACTTTAAATGATTAACTCATTTAACCCTCACAATAACCCAAGAGGTATGCACACCTGGTCTCCCCTTTTTACAAGACAAAGCACACTAAGGTGAAGTGACATACCCAGGGGCAGAGCTGGGTTAACCGACCGGATATTCCTGCTGCTTCGGGCCTTCAGCTGAAGACCAAAAGGGATATTCAGGGTGGGGGAGGTGAGGGAGGCCTGAGAGATCCAGACTAGGCCAGTTCTTTACTCTCCCCTCCTCCAGACCTAGGCCCTTATCTAGGGATAGCTCAGTGTGGCCCAGCCCAGCTCCAGTCAAAATCCCTACACCAGCTCACAGAACTCCTGGTGGAGACAGACGAAGAAGGCAGAACCGGCCTCAAAGCCTCATCAGACTGTTGAGGAACTGGAGCCTAGGCCCGGTAAGAGGGGCCACTGCCACCACTGCCCTTTGAACCGGGAATGTCGACCTATTGCTAAGATAACCCCAACCCCGATAAAACTGGCAGGGAGAGAGAGAAGGAGCCTACAGGTATTTTTAGCATAGATATTCCTTTCTCTTTGCTTAATTACAAATTCAAGTAACTTCAGTTGGAGAATAAAGTGTTCATAGATCAAGTTTATGCTACATCAGTAGAGTTCTATTCCCTTTAAAATTACCGAATTACTGAAGGCCAAATGTGGAAAAGGCACTACGTTAGGACTACAGCAGAGGAGACAGTCGCAGCCCCCAGGAGCTCCTGTTTCAGCAAAGGGGCACTGGCCTGCTCATCAGATGTCTCTTATTGCACCGTCATTACAGTAGGTAATCGTGCCGTGGCCTCCATACTTACATCTGCCCAGATTCTCCATGCTTCTCTAGTTTTCTTTACGGTTTCTTCATAGTCAGCCATGCTGGCCTAAATAAAGATTTGGAGGGAGACAAAGGGAAAAGGAAAGGGCAGTGATGATCTTCTAAGAACAAAGGTTTTTGGAAAAGAATTGTAAAATCTCTGGTTGACTCTAAGATTTGTGCTTTAAAATGATTTTCACAGCCTACACTTCCAAAAACTTGCTGGAATTCAGTAAGTTAGAATCTGTGCTTTTTAAAACCTTGGTTCTCAAAGCAAGGTCCAGGAGCCTCATCTGTGAGCAATACCTGAGGTGTATTAGAAATTCAGAACCTCAGGCTCCAACCCAGATTTAAGAGGTCAGAACATTCATTCTCACAAAAGTCCCCAGGTGGTCCAGAAGCATGGCCTTCAATGGACCCCCTCCCGAGTCCTCTCTAGGGTTCACCTTTTCTGGGGCGCACACACCCCCATCGAGAGTCTCCCTCAGATATTCTTAAATGTTACATTAAAAAGAAACATTATTCTTTGACTTTGTAAAGTTGTATAGCTCGTCATCACTGGCACAACTCCCAGTGGGCATTTTGCATTAAAAAAAAAAAAACCCACTTACCTGTCGGACTCTTGCAATCGGCTCATTGTTAGCAGGACAATAGGTGGTGATAACCTTAAAACAAAAAGATGATCACCATAAATAGAAAATGTAATCCCAAACTGGGGGAGCAGATCAAATGGGGGAAGGAAAAAAAAGACTAAGACACAATATTCAAACTCAGAACCTTTACATTAACTTGTTACAAATAAGCGACTCTACAGAGCTCTTTCATTTTTGACCTGAACATTCAGAACAACCTTTTCTGCAAAACCCACCTTCACCATTCTAAATATTAGGTATTTAAACAAAAGCCTAAATGTAATCCATTATTTTGCCTCTTTTTCCATTAACAACAGACCAAAGTTACAAGTTTAACTTATTCCCTCTCTCCCTTACTCTGCCTGCCCTCTGGTAAGGGGTGAAATGGCCAAAGCTAGACAACCATGGGAAAGGCCTGTGTCCACACAAACTGGAGAGGTCAATTATAAAGAAAAAACCCAGGTGTAGCTTTAAAAAAGGCTTTCAGGAGAGGGTATTTATCCATGAATCTAATGATTGGATACCACAGGAAAAACAGGCTGAAACCACCAATGGAGGAGGGGGGATTTGGGGAACAATTAAAACTGCCTGCGTCTCCTACAGTCACAGATAACTAAAAGATGTGTTTCCTCTAACAAAGCAGGTTCATTCAACAAACTATCAGAATGTTACATAACATTTTCTTATAAAAGCTTTCTTTTGTGTGCAGCTCTCAAAAAAATCTAGGTGATAATAACCTAATCTTTCCATCCTAGTCTATAACATTTTATTGAACATTAACTGGGTGTCAAGGACGGTGTCAGGCTCCGGAAATAGAGAAACGCTGAAAACCCAGCCCTCAAGGAAGCTCAGAGCTCAATGAAAACATGATAGGATTTCAGCAAGTCCGAGCTTGCATTCCAAAGGATTTCAGAAAAGAAAATAAAACTATACTGTAGAACATTACCTGTGGCGCACCTCACATGTGAGGAACCACAGTCAAGCACAAAATTCCGATAATTTTCACCGCTAAGCGTGTGGCATTTCTCACTAGAGTGCAGAATTCTGCCCCACGGTTTCAAGTATGCGTGGGAACTTCAACCCCAACCAGCTCCAAAATGAACTCGATTCTCCATAACACACGGGACCTAAAATCTAACGGTATTTTTAAGACAGTCTACGTGAGGAAACTTTTACTGTGGACTTCAAAACTTCCCACCCAGTACAACCGCCGACAGCATCCGTGGGGACTCGAGCTGGGCAGTGCCTGTCCGGCCTCCCGGGGCTAAGTGAGGCCGCAGAGATTGCCCGGGACGCCCGCATACCTCTCCCCGGCCTCCCCAGCTTCCATTATACACGCCCTCGTTTTCCTCGCGGAGCCCCAGCTCCTTCAGCCAAGCATACTGGGGCTGATTGATGAGCAGAGTGGACATGAAGGCGGCAGGCCTGTTCAAAGGTCCCGTGAGCTTGCTCTTCCTTGCAACGTGCACGCAGAACAGGCCGGGAAAGCGCCACATACTGAGCCAGAGAGGCGCAGTGCGCCTGCGTCCCGAGGAGCAGCTGAAATAGGGTCCCGCCCCCCACCCGGAGGAACCCATTGGGCAGGTCCGGGCCCACCCACAGGGTTCGCCCCCTCCCCCGGCGTCTCCCTGCCTATTGGGGTCTTCCGCAGGAGCTCGGAACTGTAGCCCGGAGCTTAAACCCGGCCTGAGACAGTGGGGCTGGGAGGAAGTGAACGGGCTACTGCCATCTGGTGAAAGAAACTGAGAACAGCGGCACCAGCTAGAAATTTTTTTTCAGCAAAATACTGGCTCTAAAATACAGTAGGTTTGAGCAGGCCTTGTCAGACTGAAATGTGTGAGTAATCACCTGGCCATCGTGTTAAATGAACATTTTGATCTGGTGGGTCCAGACTGTGGTCTGAGAGTCGGTATTTCTTTTTTTTTTCTGCTGTATTTTTTTAATCTTTATTGGAGTATAATTGCTTTACAATGGTGTGTTAGTTTCTGCTTTATAACAAAGTGAGTCAGCTATACATATACATATATCCCCATATCTGCTCCCTCTTGCGTCTCCCTCCCACCCTCACTATCCCACCCCTCTAGGTGGTCACAAAGCACCGAGCTGATCTCCCTGTGCTATGCGGCTGCTTCCCACTAGCTGTTTTACATTTGGTAGTGTATACATGTCCATGCCACTCTCTCACTTCGTCCCAGCTTACCCTTCCCCCTCCCCGTGTCCTCAAGTCCATTCTCTAGTCTGTGTCTTTATTCCTGTCCTGCCCCTAGGTTCTTCAGAACCTTTTTTTTCTTTTCTATTTAGATTCCATATATACGTGTTAGCATACGGTATTTGTTTTTCTCTTTCTGACTTACTTCACTCTATGACAGACTCTAGGTCCATCCACCTCACTACAAATAACTCGGTTTCATTTCTTTTTATGGCTGAGTAATATTCCATTGTATATATGTGCCACATCTTCTTTATCCATTCATCTGTCCATGGACATTTAGGTTGCTTCCATGTCCTGGCTATTGTAAATAGAGCTGCAATGAACATTGTGGTACATGCCTCTTTTTGAATTATGGTTTTCTCAGGGTATATGTCCAGTAGTAGGATTGCTGGGTCATATGATAGTTCTAATTTTAGTTTTTTAAGGAACCTCCATACTGTTCTCCATAGTGGCTGTATCAATTTACATTCCCACCAACAGTGCAAGAGGGTTCCCTTTTCTCCACACCCTCTCCAGCATTTATTGTTTGTAGATTTTTGATGATGGCCATTCTGACTGGTGTGAGAGGATACCTCATTGTAGTTTTGATTTGCATTTCTCTAATCATTAGTGATGTTGAGCATTCTTTCATGTGTTTGTTGGCAATCTGTATATCTTCTTTGGAGAAATCTCTACTTAGATCTTCTGCCCATTTTTGGATTGGGTTGTTTATTTTTTTGATATTGAGCTGCATGAGCTGCTTATAAATTTTGGAGGTTAATCCTTTGTCAGTTGCTTCATTTGCAAATATTTTCTCCCATTCTGAGGGTTGTCTTTTCGTCTTGTTCATGGTTTCCTTTGCTGTGCAAAATCCTTTAAGTTTCATTAGGTCCCATTTGTTTATTTTTGTTTTTATTTCCATTTCTCTAGGAGGTGGGTCAAGAAGGATCCTGCTGTGATTTATGTCATAGAGTGTTCTGCCTATGTTTTCCTCTAAGAGTTTTATCGTGTCTGGCCTTACATTTAGGTCTTTAATCCATTTTGAGTTTATTTTTGTGTGTGGTGTTAGGGAGTGTTCTAATTTCATTCCTTTACATGTAGCTGTCCAGTCTTCCCAGCACCACTTATTGAAGAGGATGTCTTTTCTCCACTGTATATTCTTGCCTCCTTTATCAAAAATAAGGTGACTATATGTGTGTGGGTTTATCTCTGGGCTTTCTATCCTGTTCCATTGATCTATATTTCTGTTTTCATACCAGTACCATACTGTCTCGATTACTGTAGCTTTGTAGTATAGTCTGAAGTCTGGGAGCCTCATTCCTCCAGCTCTGTTTTTCTTCCTCAAGATTGCTTTGGCTATTTGGGGTCTTTTGTGTTTCCAAACAAATTGTGAAATTTTTTGTTCTGGTTCTGTGAAAAATGCCATTGGTAGTTTGATAGGGATTGCATTGAATCTGTAGATCGCTTTGGGTAGTATAGTCATTTTCACAATGTTGATTCTTCCAATCCAAGAACATGGTATATCTCTCCATCTATTTGTATCATCTTTAATTTCTTCCATCAGTGTCTTATAGTTTTCTGCATACAGGTCTTTTGTCTCCTTAGGTAGGTTTATTCCTAGGTATTTTATTCTTTTTGTTGCAGTGATAAATGGGAGTGTTTCCTTAATTTCTCTTTCAGATTTTTCATCATTAGTGTATAGGAATGCAAGAGATTTCTGTGCATTAATTTTGTATCCTGCTACTTTACCAAATTCATTGATTAGCTCTAGTAGTTTTCTGGTAGCATCTTTAGGATTCTCTATGTATAGTATCCATGTCATCTGCAAACAGTGACAGCTTTACTTCTTTTCCGATTTGGATTCATTTCTTTTTCTTCTCTGATTGCTGTGGCTAAAACTTCCAAAAGTATGTTGAATAATAGTGGTGAGAGTGGGCAACTTTGTCTTGTTCCTGATCTTAGTGGAAATGGTTTCAGTTTTTCACCATTGAGAACGATGTTGGCTGTGGGTTTGTCATATATGGCCTTTATTATGTTGAGGTAAGTTGAGGGTCGGTATTTCTAACCAGTTCCCAAAGTGATGGTGACCGCTGTTTCCTGGAGTAGCCAAAGGAGGAGGGTTTTTGGTGGAGGAGAGAGGATTTTTTGTTTTTGCCACTTTGTTAAATTATAAATTAGAGTTTTTTAAAGAATGAAAAATATTAAATTGTGGTATTTCCCTTTAAATATCCTGCCTGGGTATATTCTTCCTTTTGAGGAACAAAGACAGTTTTGATCAATTTCCTTTATTCTCCATTTCTTCTATCTTCCTGCAATATTTTTGGGGGGGGGGGTGTGGTTACTTTTTTTTTTTTTTTTTTACTGCAGGTTCTCATTAGCTATCTATTTTACACATATTAGTGTATATATGTCAATCCCAATCTCCCAATTCATCCCACCTCTTCCTGCAATATTCTTTCCACCCCCACCCCACCCCTCCACCATCCCATCTTCCATCTAATTCCACAATAACTGGGCTTACTCTATATAAGGGAAATAGCACCATCTCAATCAGCATGATTTGGGCATGAGTTAAAAATATATACACACTCTCAAATCAATTGAATTAATAAGGTGTCTCAGTGATTCCAAGTGGACTTGCCTTTTGGCCTTCCGCACTGCAACCAGACAGTCATTGTATGTTTCTATACAAAGCCTGTGTTTTCCTCTGTGTCTTTGCCCTTGCTGTTCTCTCTACCTGTAAAACCCTTCCTTCCATCTCTGCATTCATGCTTGAGCTTTATCTGTTCCATCCTTATGACACAAATGATTTCAACAAACCATGTTGAAATCGGCATGTATCAAGCACCTACCAGAAACTGTAGTTAAGTGCTGGAGATACCTGAATGATGCTTCCACTTGAAAATGTTATATTTTTCCCCATTAAGGCAAGGACCATCTCTGACTCATCCTTGCATGGCTCCACAATTCCCAGCATCCTACCAGGCTCACATACATTTATATCAATGAAAAAATGAAACTATAAACACACCTCGGCAGTAGAAAGCAAGGATACCCTGTCCAGCATTGGTAATCTCTATCAACAACCCAGCTACTGTTTTCCATCCACCCCTAGGACTGAAGAACTAATTTCCTTCATTTTAATTCCCAAACATTTTAATGGAGAATTTAATTCTCCTCACTTTCTGGGCTGCCAGTAAGATTCTTTGTACACGTAACCCAACACCACATCCTTCCATTCTCTTCCCCTCCATTTGATTCCAAAAATGAAAAGGCATTTACAGATGCACTAAATTTTAGAAGCAACACATAATGCTCTCAAGGAATGTTAACTTTCTTCTCTTCACTAAGAAGAGAGGTTCATGGCTGTCTCTCTAAACCAGTTCTGGGATGATAGACACCAGCAACTGCCTATATGGAAAACAGGGATTGCATCTCTCTTCTACCTTCTTTTTTCAAAACTCACTTAGCCTGCCAATAGGAGGTCAGGAAAAACCACCAACGATGAATTTTGATGGGGCAAAGCAAGAAGAGATAGAATTAAATGAGTCATATGAAAGCATATTTCCCACTTGAAAAAGAATTAAATGGATCGTACATGAAAGTATATATAAAAACTGCAAAGCCCTATAGAAATTTAAATGTACTGATTAAAGTCAGGACACCTTGAACCAATTCTCTATGAATAAAGTGGAGAAGTTAGCAAACGGCCAATTCTGCTTTTCAAATGACTTATCAAAGGCATCATAGGGTGGTTATAACAAAGACTTTGGAGTCACAGCATAAGCACAAATGACCTGTGCTTGGGAAGTCTTCATGAACACTAGCTGTCTTTGTTCTTCAACAATAGCTGGCCAGAAGGCGGAGGGATTTGATCTGATAATGCATGCTTGCCCCAAGGCAGCAGTAAATTGGAGAAATCACCAAGGATAAAATTTCATTATTGTAAACTCAGAATCTGATTTATCAGGGCATGAGTGAATGACACTAACTATTGCTCTGGGCAGGCTCATATTAATCAAGCTAACCAAAAAATGATGCTGCAACTAAAATGCTGGCTTATTACTTTATGGGAAAAATTATTCTCAGAAAGGACCAACCGTTCACATCCTCTAATCACTGCATTCTCTCCCAGGGTACATACTACCTATCTAGTGGTTTAGGAGCTCAGAATTTAGAAGAAGAAGAGTTATTGATTAGCAGTATATGATTCCTGCATTCAATGGCATCAGGCTAAGATAGTCTCCCCAATGTCCAAATTAAACTGTAGATTCAATGCAATCCCAACCAAAATACCAGAATTGGCAAGCAGAGTCTAAAGTTTAAATGGAAGGGCAAAGGATCTAGAATAGCCAAAACAGTTCTGGAAAAAAAAAGAACAAATTTACATTACTTAATTTTAACAATTATTATAACAATTTTACAATTGTTATAAAGCTACAGTAATCAAGAATGTGTCACATTGGTGTAAAGATAGACATAAAGATCAATGGAACAGAATAGGGTACTCAAAAATAAACCTTCATATATATAGTCGATTTTCAATGAAGGTGTCAAAGAAATTCAAGGGAGAAAGAATAGTCTTTTCAACAATAGTGCTATATTATTTGGATATTCAGGCACACACAAAAAAAGGAACCTTGACTTTTACTTCACGCTAGATATAAGAATTAAGTCAAAATGGACCATAGGCCTAAAGGTAAGAACTAAAGCTCTAAAACTTCTGGTGGAAAACACTGGAGAATGCCTTTAGTGTGAGGGGCTGTTCTGTGCATTCCATGGTGTTTAGCTGCCTCCCATACCACATAGTAAAATGTTAATAATAACATGAAAATGCACTCCTACCTCACACCACGCACAAAAATCAATTGTAGGGGGATTGTAATTCTATGCAGAAAAGGTACAATAATAAAGCTGTCTACGAATTAGGAGACCTGGAATCAAGATGCAGGTCTTCAATAGCTTAGCTGTGTAAACTCTCTTCAGTTGTCAAAATAAATTGGACCAGGTGACTTCTAAATTTCTGTATAGGTATTAAATTCACATTTCAAAAATCTAAATTCATTTTTTTCATACAGTCTAGAGACATATCCTAAGGAAATAATAAAACAAGTTTGTAAAAAGACATGTTCATTGCAAAACACACCATCAGACACTAAAAAATGAGGCTACCTTCATGCAATGGAAAACTAGGGAGTTATTAAAAAGAAGGAGCTAGATCTTTATATTCCGGTATAGAAAGGTGTCCAGATAAACTGCTATATTGTTTTTTTTTGGCCGCGCCTCGCGGCTTGGAGGATTTTATCTCCAGACCAGGGATCGAACCCAGCCTCCAGCAGTGGAAGCGCGGAGTCCCAACCACTGGACCCCAATATTGTTTCTTTTTTAAAGTAGATTGCAGAATAGGAAAAGGTACAAATAACAAGATCCCCTTTACGCAAAAAAAAAAAAAAAAAAAAAATCAAATATTTCTTGACCATCTTTGCACACAAGAAGTCATGTATGTACGCAGATAGAAACAACAGTGAATAAAACTGACATTTTAGTGGGGAACTCGGACAAAAAATTTTAAAAATACACATATGACTATTGATGCCATGAGGGAAAAAAAAGGGTTTGAGAGTGACAGGAGAGACCCTGTTTTAGTGAGGGTGGTTGAAGAAGACCTCTCTGAGAAGGTGGCATTTAATCAGAATCCTGAATCATGAGACAGCATAACCTGTGCAAGAATGGGGTGTCGGGGTGTTGGAGAGTCTGCCAGGCAGAGGGAACAGCAACTGCAAAGCCCTTGGGCCGGGAAAGGACAAAGGGTGCCTGAGGAACAACGTGAGCAGCGCCAGCGTGGCTGGAGAGCCGGAGGGGGATACCAGACAGAGGCACACAGCCGCAGCCCTGCTGGCCGTGCTGAGAACTCAAGCCTTATCGCGCGGAGGAAAGCCCTGGAAGGTCTGAGCAGGGCGGTGACCTCACGTCCCGTCTGGAAGGCTCCCCAGGAAGCTACATGCAGGGTGGATCGCAGAAGGGCAAGAATGGAAGCAGGAAGGCCTGTCCAGAGCATCCAGGCGAGGGTTGTGAGGCCGAGGGAGGAATCCCTCATGGCCGCCATCCGTGCGCATCTTTAGGTTTGCCGGAAACAGGTCGGTAGGGAACGCGCCAGAGTGCTGGGGCAGCAGAGGACTCATTCACCCAGAGTAGCGTTAAGCGAGCGGGTTGCAATGATGACGCAACATCTGCGAGCCTCGACCCAGGCGTCTGGGTCCACCTGCCGCCGGGGCGGAAGCAACCCCCTCGCGGGGGCGCCCGACCAGTCACAGCCAGTCGGACCAGCCCGCCGCCCCGCCGGAAGTGCCCTCTCGGCCCGCTGCGCCGTGCCGCGCCGCGCCGCGCCGCGGGAAGATGGCGCAGGAGGCAGGCGACATGGAAGATGGGCAGCTTTCTGACTCGGATTCCGACATGACGGTGGCACCAAGCGACAGGCCGCTGCAGGTGCCGGTGAGTGCGGAGGGGGGGCGGGTGACTCTGGGCCGGGAGCGCGGAGCGTGGAGCCCGGGCTGCGATGAGGGGCGGGCGTCCCCGGGCCCGGCGCGCGAGCCGGCGCGGCGGGGAGGGTGAAGGGCGGGCGGGGAGGGTGAAGGGCGGGCGGGCGTCCCGCGGCCCGGCGCGAGGAGCGGGGGAGGCTGCCGGGGTAGGAGGCCGTACGAACCTAGCCCGGCGTCTCGCTGCGAAGCGGGGCCCGCGAGGCGGGCTGCCTCCCGGAGGCGGGCTTGCGGCTGTCTCTTCCCCGTAGATTTAGAAAACGAGGAGCGGAGCACCGGAGACGGGGAAGGGCATTTTTTTGCCGAAAATGTAGAACCTGGGGACGTCGGCCCGCAAACAGCCTGTGGCGCTCATGTGCACGCTGAGCAGAAAGGGAGTGAGGACTAGGGAAGAAGTTCATCACTTGCTCAGAGGCCTGGTCTTCCATATTCCCCTGGAACCTAGCTTCGTCATGCCATAATGTGGCACTGGGTTTTGTGTTAGCTTCCCAGGTTTCTAAATAGGCGTTTGTCTTGGCCGCCCTACTAAGTAGCACGCTATTTTGAGAAGGCTTTAGTGCCAGGCTACCCGCGTTCGAATCCTGGCGCCGCCACTGTGTGACCTGTGACAGGGTATTTAGCCTGGTGCCCCCATCTTAGAATAGGAATGATAATAGTACGACAGTAATAGGGTAGCTGTAAGGATTCAGTGGAGCCTGAGTAATGGCTGACAAGCGTTAGTGCCATTATTATTTCAAAATAGGAAGACTTACCTTCCAGACTTAAAATACCCCACCCCGATTTCTAGCACATATTAGGAACGTAACAAATACTTTGTTTAATGTTTAGTTGAAAAACCAAAGGTGATTCCTTTTGCATAGAAATTTCTTAGGAAATCGGTACCAAAATATTTTGTTTTTCAGTCTCTTTCAGTTTGTTTTACATAGATTGACCCATGACTTGGTAAACTTAATGCCACGGACTCTGCAGTTTTAAAAGTAATTTGTCGGAGATTCCTACACATAGGAGTTTACTGTCTAGTCTAAAAGGAACATAGTCACAAAACCATATAAAGGCAGTTGATGTAATTGCATGGCAGGCATCTTTGGAAAGGAAGAAAACAAGTTCTGTTTTAAGTGCTGGTAACAATTATCGTGTATGTCATTTTCAAACATTCTGACAATAACTGAAAAGATTGAAAATCTTCTAAAGGTGAGAATTAAAAGCTTTGGTAATTTTTTAAAAGGGGTCTTAGAACTAAGTGCTGCATTAGCTATGTAGAAATATGAATTTGTGGCTTTTAAAATGGAAATTCCAGGGAGTTCCCTGGTGGTCTAGTGGTTAGAATTTGGCACTTTCACTGCCCTCCCAGGTTCGATCCCTGGTCAGGGATCAGGGATCCTGTAAGCCGCACGGCGCGGCCAAAAAAAAGGAAAAAAAAAAGGAAATTCCATGTAGACCTTTAGAAATGCAGGGACTCAGTTGGTTTCAGAGATCTTTGAAGATCATTTCTGCTTCAGAATGGTCCAGCTGAATCCCTAAATAATTTTTTAAAAAGCACATGGTGTGTGGAGTTAATGTGTTTTATGGAATTGATTGTATTTTCTTTCACTTGCAGAAAGCACTAGGTGGGGACTGTGCAGTGAGGCCCTTCCAGAGTACTGCAACAGTGTGTGCTCCGGTATCACATTATCGGACTGTTAAAAGTGTGGATTCAAGTGAGGAGAGTTTTTCGGATTCAGATGATGATAGCTCTCTCTGGAAACGCAAACGACAAAAATGTTTTAACACTCCTCCCAAACCAGAGCCTTTTCAGTTTGGCCAGAGCAGCCAGAAACCGCCTATTGCTGGAGGGAAGAAGGTTAACAACATATGGGGTGCTGTGCTGCAGGAACAGAATCAAGATGCAGTGGCCACTGAACTTGGTATCTTGGGAATGGAGGGCAGTATTGACAAAAGCAGGGAATCCGAGACGTACAATTATTTGCTTGCTAAGAAACTTAAGAGGGAATCCCAAGAGCATACAAAAGAATTAGACAAAGAGCTAGATGAATATATGCATGGTGGCAAAAAAACGGGATCAAAGGAGGAGGAAAATGGGCAAGGTCATCTCAAAAGGAAACGACCTGTCAAAGACAGATTAGGAGACAGACTAGAAATGAACTATAAAGGCCGATATGAGATCACAGAGGACGATTCTCAAGAGAAAGTGGCTGATGAAATTTCTTTCAGGTGAGCATTTAGATTTGTCTACAAGTGAGCACTTGACCAACTGCCTTCCATTTATGAGAAATAACACAGATTCCAAATACACTGACGATGGTGTTCCTTTTTGAAATTTTTAAATTCAAGGCATGAACTCTAGGCTTATGTGGTTATATGAATATAGCTGGGTGTTCTTAAATTTGGGCAGACCTGATAGAATAATTTTGCAGATTTTTATGAACTTTTGAGCAACTCTTTCCATTTAGTGCTATAGAACTCTTCAGGTAAAAACATATCCTTTTAAATCACGTGGGTTTTTTGGAGTGCTCTCAAGCATTCATGATTTTTTTTTTTTTTTTACTTTATCGAGGCATGGTATACATGTGGTAAAATTCATCCATTTCAAGTGTTGATTTTTTTAGTAAGTTTATCAGTTGTACAACCATTACCATAAAGCACTTTTAAAACATTTCCATCACCCTATAAGATCCCTCATACCATGTGCCCATTTAAACTTTGTTCCTGTTCCTATTCCCATGTAACTGCTAATCTACTTTCTGTTGCTATCAATTTGCATTTTTGGAAATTTCATGTTAATGGAATCACAATATGTGGTCTCTTGTGCCTGGCTATTTTCACTTACTGCAGTGTTTTTCAGATTCGTCCATGTTGTAGCAGGAATCAACAGTTTATTTATTTACATGCACACGCATATGCACGCACACATCCATATCGGCTGTTACCCTTTTGGGAAATTATGAATAATGCTGTTATGAACTTTCACGTACACATCTTTGGACACAGATTTTCATTTCTTTTGGATAAATAGGAGTAGAGTTGCTTGATGTATGGTAAATTTACATTTCATGTATTTTTAACAAGAAATATTAAAAGTTAAAATTTTGGGAATTCCCTGGCAGTACAGCGGTTAGGACTTGGCACTTTCTTTGCCATGGGCCCGGGTTTGATCCCTGGTCGGTGAACTAAGATCCTGCAAGCCGCTCGGTGAGGTCAATAAATAAATAAATAAAAAGTTGAAATTTTGTTTACTTTTTATTAGCTCTAAATCACTAGCAAACAGTGTCACAAATCTGAAAACAGGTAAGGTTCAAGAGTAATATAGCTAGTAGGAAAACAAGTATTTACTTTCCAGGCAAGCCTGTCAATACTCGTACTGGATTTTTTTTTAAATACTGAGGGAGTTTGGAATTTGAGTGCTGGAAAGGAACTTAGAGATTTTGTAAACCAAAGCCTTCACTTTACAAATAGGAAACTGAGGCCCAGTAGTTGTGTGGCTTGCTCAAAGTCACAAATTTAATAAGTGTCAGACCTGGAACTAAAGTCTAGCCCCTTTGTTCCTAGTCTACTGCTCTTTCCACAACAGAGAAGAAACAAAAGAAGCCAGGGCTGGTTAGGGAACTGGTAAGACTTCTGTAATATTAATGCTCCTTCATCTCTATGGAGTATGGGCTCTGATGTCAGAAGTGCTACCTACTTAGGCTCCCTGTGTTTTTACCTCTCAGTGGTAAAATGAAAATAATAATATCTGCTTCATAAGGTTGTTGAGAGAATTAACGTATAATGCATATATAGTTCTTAGGATTGTGCTTATCCCATAATAAGCCTTTGGTAAATATTAGCTATTTCCTTGTTCTGAGGCAGGGAGCCCATGAGGGAAAAATCCAATCCATTTTAAAGCTCTTAGACATCTCTAGAGTTAGGAGAGCTAACTTTTAGAAAGCCTGGTGTATGTTTGTTATTTGTTTTGATGAGAGTAGACTGGTCGTATCTTCTTTTGCTTTTAGGCTTGCATTCCCCTTGCTATGTGTGCATATTTCTTGTGAAATATGCCATAATCCAATAAGGCAAAGTGAAGATGCCAGTTATGAGACTTGAGTTGGAACCTTGAGGGTACGATCTCCTTGGGTGACCCAAGATAGGAATGTTTCCATGTCAGTGATTCCAAGGTTAAATATTGGGGATTTCGGAAAGCCAATGTTATTAGAATGAGAAGTTAATTCTAGCTAGGAACTAAATTGGAGACTAAGGTAGATTTCCTCAACTTTATGCAACAAATAAAGAGTTTAATATTACTTCATTTGTTCCTCATCAGGTTGCAGGAACCAAAGAAAGATTTGATAGCCCGAGTAGTGAGGATAATTGGGAACAAAAAGGCAATTGAACTTCTGATGGAAACTGCTGAAGTTGAACAAAATGGTGGCCTTTTTATAATGGTAAGACTAACTGCTTCATTCTTTCTGGTTTTGTATTATTTCATTTGATTTTTTAATAAAATGCCCTTGTCTCTGATTGTTGGTTCTCTTATTTATAAATTATTACAGTGTGTTTCAGACTTTAAAAAACCTTCATTAATAATTTAAAAATTCAGGGCTTCCCTGGTGGCGCAGTGGTTAAGAATCCGCCTGCCAATGCAGGGGGCAAGGGTTCGAGCCCTGGTCCGGGAAGATCCCACATGCTGCAGAGCAACTAAGCCTATGCACCACAACTACTGAAGCCCACGTGCCTAGAGCCTGTGCTCTGCAACAAGAGAAGCCACCACAATGAGAAGCCTGCACACCACAACAAAGAGTAGCCCCCGCTCGCTGCAACTAGAGAAAGCCCGCACACAGTAGCAAAGACCCAACGCAGCCAAAAATAAAAATAAATAAAAAACAAATTTATAAAAAAAATTTTTTTTAATTCAGTATGGTCAGTTTTTGCAATTAATACTTTACTTATAAAAATATATACCTAAATTGTAGCCTGTTAGTGTGCAGTCAACAACAGATCTCTTATAGGATTCATTAAGGCTGAAATTTTAAGAAAAAGGTCTGGAGGGGGGAACTGGAAGCTCAGATTTTGATAATATGGGTTTTGGAATTTGGGGTGCCTTGTTTTGAATTTTGGGTGTACAGCTTACTAGATGTGACATTTGGCTAAATTATTGATACTTCTCAGACCTCAGTCTTAGCTATAAAATGGGATTAATCCTCTATTATAAGGATTAAATGAGATAATACATATAAAGTACTTATCACAGTGCCCAGAATTTAGTTAGTGGTGGTGAACAGAAATGTTACTTTTGGGGCTTCCCTGGTGGCTCAGTGGTTAAGAATCTGCCTGCTAATGCAGGGGACACAGGTTCGAGCCCTGGTCCGGGAAGATCCCACATGCTGCAGAGCAACTAAGCCCGTGTGCCACAAGGACTGAAGCCCACGTCCCGTAGAGCCCGTGCTCTGCAACGAGAGAAGCCACCACAATGAGAAGCCTGCGCACCACCACAAAGAGTAGCCCCTGCTCGCTGCAACTAGAGAAAGCCCGCACGCAGCAATGAAGACCCAATGCAGCCATAAATAAATAAATAAATTTATTTTAAAAAAAAAGAAATGTTACTTTTGGTTCATTTAATTCATGCATTCTTGGGAATAAAAAAACCAAAATTCTTGTTATGTAAAAAGCACAGATAAATATAAAGAATATCTGTGAGTATTAAAATTTCATGGGTGGTAGGAGTGAATAGGAAAAATGTCTAAAGAGGCTTCTGGGGTTGAGGAAGCAAAAATGAAAAAACAGTTTAAAAATACTTAATTGCTCCAGAATGGCATAAAGAGCACTTGTCTGGTTGGGACCAGATCACAAGCAGTAGCAGTTTATCCCATAGAATGAATGGTTTTGCAGATCTCATTTAATTGAGCTTTCAGCACAGGGTGAGGATGAAGATTGAATGGCTTCCTTCTTATTTGTTCCTCATGAATTTGAATAATAACATCACAAGAGACTAAATATTGTACTGTGGAAATGGAGAGAAAAGAAATCAGTTAGAAGTGATAGCACTGGGTGAGGAAACAGCCTGTGAACATTGGTTCCAGAAGTTAACAACAAAACAAATTATAATAATCATGAATGTACTGGCATCCCTGTTTGTGTCACTGTTTAAGGTACCTAGATTTTCATTCAGTTGAGCACGAAGTTATAGATTATATCGATATTTTCCTTTAAAAAAAATTTTTTTTTTAATTTCTTGCTGTGCCACGCAGCTTGTGGAATACTAGTTTGCCAACCAGGGATCAAATCCAGGCCCCCTGCAGTGAAACCGCCAAGTCCTAACCACTGGACTGCCAGAGAATTCCCTATATCAAAATTTTAATACTGTAGTAATAATACTGTAGTAATAAAACCAGTGAGCTAATGGAAATCTACTGAATGTTGGGAAGATGCAAGTCCAAATTCACTTTCTTTTGGTGCATGCATTCTTTCCTTGTACAGTTATTTATTGCTGTGTGCCAGGCACTGTTCTAGACACAGGAAGCTTATGTTGTAGTAGGGGGTGGGAGGGAAACAGTCTGTAAAGAATAAATGTAGTATCTTCAAGTATGCTAGGAAGTGATACATGCCGTGGGAAAAGAAATAGAGCAAATGGAAGTATGGAGAGGAGAGAAGGACACTGTAGTTAAACTGGAGTGGTACTGTAGACCTTAATAGCTCCTTAGGAATGTCTCTAAAAGTTGCTTTGACCGTTCACTGGAAGAGTCTTCACAGTATAATTTTTCTGTTCCTTTTTGTAGAATGGTAGTCGAAGAAGAACACCAGGTGGAGTTTTCCTGAATCTCCTGAAGAACACTCCTAGTATCAGTGAGGAACAAATTAAGGTAGAAACAATAATGTCCTTGACTTTTAAGATCCATCATAATTTAACTCCCACTCAGCCTCTAGCTCCATTTTCTACTGATCTCTATTACCTGCTCTGCCTTGTACTGACCAATTTTTCATTGTCTTTTTTCAAGTAAACCTTGTGCCTTTGGTAAAGCTCTGCTGCCTCATTTTCTTCCCTTTCAGAGCCAAGGTCAAGATTTCTTTTATGGCAATTTTTCCTGGTCTCTTAGCATGTAATTATTTTTTTTTACTCCTACAACTTTTTATTAATGAAAAATTTCAAACGTGGAATAGATGAAAAAACAACAGGATGAATACCCATATATCCTTCACCTAGGTTCAGGGGTGGTTAACATTTTGACATTCTTACTTTACCTATACAATTTTTTTTCTGGACCGTTGGGAAATAAGGAGCAAACATCATGACATTCAGCCCTAATTATTTCAACAAGCATCTCCCAATAATGACAATATCCTACACAGCCACACCTAAGAAAAATAACAGTTTCATAGCATCATCCCAGTACCTATCTAGCCCTTGTTCTAATTTCCTGAATTGTCCCAAGAATGTATTTTCTAGCTTTTTTCCTCCCCAAATCAGGATCCTATCTAGATTTCCATATCCCATTTGTTATATCTCTTTTGATCTTTTTAATCCTACATTTTTCTCCATGATTTAGACCTTTTGATGAGTCCAGTATGGCTCTCTTATAGAATATACCACATTCTGTTGTCTGCTCACGCATTTGTTTTGTTTATTCCTCTATCTCCTATATTTCTTACAAACTGGAAGCCGGGCATTTTAGTATCATTTTTGTATAACCAGAATGTCATATGGGAAATCTTATACACTGTGGGTTTTTCACAGCTAAGAATTTAGTCACCTTTTAATTTGTTAATTAAGGAACATGACTCGCATTTAGCACATGTGATCAAAATTGAGAACTGTCTTCTTGCATAGGAAGGAGGTGGTACACATGCAACACAGTTATAACATTTGAGAAATTTTGTATTCTCTTTATTGTAACAGTGGGTGATAAAGGTCATAGGAATGTGCTTTAGCCGTACTAATGTAATGCTAATGATGACAGAAAAATAAAAACCTTTTCTCTTGAGCTGATGCTACATGTGAGCATATTTTACATCTGCTCAATGCTTTTCTTTTTTCTGGCTATTCACTTTTAGTCATTTTTTTAAAAATCTGTTACTGAAATTCCTACAGGAAGTGTTACTGTTGTCGCACATTTGAAATCTCTACTCTGTAACTACTTTTTTTCCTCATTGGAACAATTATTTTGATAATAAATTTCTAACAATGTGAATTTCCTTGGGAATGCAACTTTTGAGTGGTAGAACAGAGCTTATACCTTAATGATGTTCTCCCTCCTCCCTCAATATAACCCCTGATCATAGTGTGTACTTAGAAGGAACATTCTTCTTGGGTCTTTGTTTGATAGCAAAATGTCACTCTTTTCAAAGATATAGCATGATGTGATGAAAAGAATTCTCTAAGATTCAAAATCTAGGTTTTAATCTTAATTTTGCCATTTAGTGATTATATGACTATGAGCAGATTGCTTACTCTCCCTCAGCCTTGATTTTCTCATCTATAAAGTGAGGACTTCAATATGTGCCCTGCCTATTTAATATTGCTATAAAGGAGTTGAATAAAATGATGTCTAGAAAAGCTGTTTGTTAACTAAACTTGGACAATTTCCAGAAGCGGGAGAGACGAAAATAACATTTATTCACCGTCAGCCTGGCACTGTCTATCATTGGGTATTACCCTGATATGCAAATGCAGAGCAATAAAAAGGATAGGTCTGAGATCACACAGGAAGGACTCTGACTTCAAACGCATGCTGCTTTCACTGAATCACCTATCTTTGAAATTCATTTCTTCTAACTCATTGTGGAGAAGGGGATTTAATGTTAGTAGATTTTTATCTTAAAACAACCAGAAACATTGCATTATAATAAACAGTAGAAACGTTTGTAGTATCTAATAATAGGGGAATGTTGACTAATAGGGACATTCTTAAAACAACTATCCTGTAGCCTCTATTTTTGTGAAGCAATTTTAAGAAAATTAGAAAATGCAATAATAACTGAATTTTTTAAAACGACAAAGTACAAATTTATAAAGAAAAAGAGGCATGGGACAATAGACTGGCAGTTAAAACACCAAAATGTTACTAATGATTTGGTCTGTTGTGAGGGGTTATAAATGTTTTGGCTTTGAAGATTTTTCTGGGGGTTTTTTTTGCCAAATTTTCTGTATGTGCATGGATTGACTATCTTTGTTACTAGAGGGAAAAACCTAAGGCAGATATAATTTTATTATAGTTAATTTCATGTGCCATCCAAATAATGGTGTTAAAATTATTCTTTTAGTCACTATATTGCTAACAATCACAGTCTGTAGAACTTGGAAGCCAGAACTGAACTGAGTGGGCTTGTTTTCAACTTTTTCTCATTTGATTTTGTTTCGGTATGTGGCCTTATAATTTGTTTTAGAGAATACAAAGTTTGTGAAGAAAGAAAAAGTAAGAATAGTGAGAAGTTAATTTGCGAAGCGGGGGCCCCTGGAGTGCCTGGCCAAGGCCCCCTCGCCCACGCCCACCCCGTCACCGACCCCCTGGGAAGACCTCGACCCCCAGACCAGCACCTCCCCGGGACGCTTGTCCCCAGTTTTTGCTGAGGAGCTGAGGTCCTCGGAACCATCTCTGAGCCCCGGTCTTCTGGAGGAGGATGGAGAGGTGGCCGTGGTGCTTCTGGGCAGGCCCTCTCCAGGCGCCGCGGACCCTGAAGAGGTGGCGCTGTGCAGCAGCTCCTGCGCCATGTGGCTACAGCGCCAGGGCCTGGCCCGGTGCCCTCCTACAGGGTCGGGGTGCTTCCCCCGACTTGGTGTGGGGGCCCTGCCAGCTGGCTGTCAGCATTTGAAAGAGGTCCCCCCCCTCAGGAGTTCAGCATTTTAAAGAGGTCCCCACCCCCCTCAGGAGGAGTTCTGGCCGCCAACTAACCGCCCCCTCCCCAGCAGGGACCTCCTGGCAAGACTGTAGCTAGTGGTGTTTGTGCAACCAAAGACTCTATTTTGTGGTTTAAGGAGAATAAAATTGACTATGTTTAAAAGAAAAAAAAAAGTTAATTAAGTCCACCTATAACGTTCTCCCTCTGAAAATAGTGTACACTTCAGGTTCTTAACTTGCAGAGTTAATTATACAGAGATATGGATGGGAGAAAAAAATTTGCTCTCAGATTATCTGTTGTCTGCATTTGTTGTAACAACATTAACAATATGCTACAAAGACATTTCTTTGGGTCATTCCCCAGTTTGTTCTGTTTAAATTCGTAACCCATGAGAATGACATTCCTTTTTAATAAGGATTGTCGTATTTGGAGGGAAAAGGGGAAGTTCATAATTTTATTTAATGTTGCCAAGCGTTGTACTAGTTAGAATTGTTTTTATCAAGATGTTTGGATGTGCTTCCATATAAAATGAAAATACTTCTACTATTGCTCCACTTGAAGGTAAGTAGACTCTTGAAAAAATTGTGAATTATCACACTGTTGCGAAGGTTTAAGGTTTAAGAATATGGATTTGAAGAAATCACTTATGAGTTTAGACTTTATACCTTTACCTGTTAGCTCTAATCTTGAGCCTCACTTTCCTCATCTGAAAACAAGGATAATCCCCACCTCATAAGGTTCTTGTGTGAATGGAAAGAGTTCACACCTGTGTAAAGTTCTCAATGTAATGCCTGGCACATAAAAGTGCTCATTCAGGAATTGGTAGTTGGCCTCATTTTCCTCTGAATTCACCCTTTTTGTCCTTCCTGCACTTTTTTCTCACATATGTACTACCCTCCTTCTCCACCCCCGTCCTCCTTTCTTTAGCAAATACTTTTATTCCTTCTCTTCATGAAAGCTCTCATATTCTGAAGCTTTCCCTTATTGCATTCATTTCATGGTTCCTTACTCCTTCCTCTGCTAATTCTGTGTGCTGCTTTTACTATTTAGCGAAGCAGAGGGCCCCCTTTATCTCACCATCCTCCATATTGTTTTTCATAAACAAGAAGGGATTTGCACTTTATGCACTTTAAGAATGTAATAGGAACTGGCTTGGCTACAGCTTTTAAGAGTCACTTCCTAGAATATGATAGGATGTCAAAAGTGTGTCCTGCCTGTACTAGCTTCTCTTTTAAATCTTTGAATCTTTTTTGTATTAGCATCATCATTTTTGCCTTCTCTTTAGATCCCTGACCTTTTTTTTTTTTGTACCCTCTAAAATTATATTTATCTATCTGTATCAAGGTTCCCAGAAGTTATTTTGTTTTTCCATGTAGTGTTTTAATGGAAATGTATTTTCTACTTGAACTGTTCTCATTCACTGGCAGTTTTGCCTCTCAGAGGACATTTGGCAATGTCTAGAGGTATTTTTGGTTGTCACCGTTTGGGGGTGGGGTGGGTGTGCTAGTGGGTAGAGGCCAGGTAGGCTGCTAAACATCCTGCAATGCACACAGCAGACTGCTACACAAAGAATTCCTTGGCTTGCAGTTTTAGTAGTGCCATACTTGAAAAACCCTGTACTAGAAGATTCTCATTTTCATGCTGTAAAATCCTTTTTCTGGCACCCTGGAATCCAAGTGCTGACTATATCATTTTTATGCCTTGTGATAAAAGTTTTTGGCAGAGATTTACAGTCTCACATGTTAATTACAGCAGTGTTTAAGGGCTGGAATTTTTCTTGCATTGTGTAGGTTACATGATCATACTTAGTCACACAGTTCGGGCCTGGCCAGTTTCTTAGCATATGCAATCACATGTGGTTATGATGACATTTCAGAGTTAGTAAATTATTATACCAAAGACTTCTGTTTTGTTGTGATAAATTATATTTTATTTAAATCCTAAACAATATGATTCTCCTACTGTATATTTCTATTTAGAAAACCTTTATAGATTGATGTATATGGTAGAATAAGCATGGACCCTAGACCTAACACTAGGCTGAGTTTGAATCATAGCTTCATCCTCTCCACTTGCAATGAGGATTTATTAAATATCTTGGACTCTGTGTTCAATTGTGAATCTAATGTTTGTTTTTTGTGGAAAATGGAGATAATGTAAAGAGTCTGCCTTATAACAGGCTTTTAATAAATGGTAGTTCTTGTTTACTAAAGTTGTTCCTTTATTGTAGGACATTTTCTACATTGAAAATCAAAAGGAATATGAAAATAAAAAAGCTGCTAGGAAGAGAAGAACACAAGTGTTGGGGAAAAAGATGAAACAAGCTATTAAAAGCCTAAATTTTCAAGAAGATGATGATACATCACGAGAGACTTTTGCAAGTGACACAAATGAGGCCCTGGCCTCTCTTGATGAATCACAGGAAGGACACGGAGAAACAAAGTTGGATGCGGAGGAAGCCATTGAGGTTGATCATTCTCATGATTTGGACATCTTTTAGGACATTTTGAGAAATAAGCCTTTCTAAGATAACATTGTAATAAACCATTTCTACTGAGATTGCTTTATTTTACTTTGCACTGATAAACCCAAAAATCTGGAGAGAACTGTTGTCTTGTTTTAAATAAAATTGAATATGTGGGAGATGAATGCAATAAGAACATTTAAAACTTTCTCATGTCTGACAAACTACTTAAAAGTATATAGCAGAGGATTTAATTTCTCAATCTATTGCATGTGCTAATCATTACTAGTTGGTAATCAGTTTTGTCCAGGTCATATAACATGCCATTCAAAAGTTTGTTTTCTTTTTCTGATTTATCTTTGCAGTGATTTATGATTGGTTTCAAACATTCCATTAAAAGATCCTAAGACATAAATTGTTAAGCTATTACAAATGCATTCAAATTTAGTTTTTCTGTGTTCTAAGAACTCTTAAGCAGTTTTAATAATAGAGACTAAAAATAGGTTTATACTAGTGGCTCTTCCCACTTGTTTGTCCAGAAGTAAATAAACATCAGAAGCTTTTCAAAGAAATATCTGTTCTTAACTTTAACTTTGTTTTTGACCTCTTATTAGTTACCTTGGTCATATATTAAATACTGAATATGATCCATACCTGCATAATTACCATGACATTTAAAAAATTCCCAGTGACAGCCTGCCTAAGACTGTTTTACCTTATGTTAAGGAAGTTAGGTATTAAAAATGTTTCATCTGCATGATGTTTAAAATTATTCATTTTTATTTAAGGAAATAAAGGTAGTTTACTTAAGATGTTCCAGGAGTTGACTACAGTTTACAAAATAGATTAAGCAAAAATATGTAGGGAGCAATTATTAACAATTCTTTGCAGCAGTGTACTTGAAGTCTTTCAGTAGTTTCTGAAATACATGATCATTGAAGTTGGAGCTAAGTATCTAAGCAGGGAAAGAAAAGGAAATGGTAATTGGTTACATTTTATTCATAAAGAATGCAAAAATAAAATTGGAGTTCTGGCAGTCCTTAATGAGTTTCAAGTGATTTTATTTTTTAATCTCAAATGTTCTTTCATAAAATTGCTATAACCTAGGAAAGAAACATTTTAAATAGGTAAGTATTTAAACATTGTCCCTGAGATTTTTTAACCATTTATTTATTTATTTAAAGAATTTTTTAAAATTGAAGTATAATTGATTTACAATATTACATTAGTTTCAGGTATACAACATAGTGATTCAGTATTTTTATGCCTTGTAAAATGATCACCACAGTCCCTGAGATTATTTTATGTAAGGTGATTTTAAAGGTATAGTATATCAGGAAAGATAATCAACATTCAGAAATCTAAATGCCACTCATGTAAATATTGCTAATTTTTCTAGTGAAAGTTACAGTTTTTGAAGGACATTAATGCCTCAGGCTACTTCATCTTCAGTGGATTGCTCCTCCCTCATTCCCCCCTTCCCGGACTGTTTTCATCAATTGTTATTTCCTTAACATTTGCAAACCAGGTTTCTGGATTGTAGTACATCCTAATGTTATATATAGAAACCAGTGCTTCAGTTTTTAAGGTTCTGTAAAGTTTTGTGTATTAACATTACTCTTCTCTAAACCTTTCTGACTATCCAGATCTAGGAAGTTCTCTCCAGACTGTTGCCGGATATGTATTCAGTTAGTACTCTCACCAAGGCAGTGTACATTGCAGTCATTCTTCCTGCTCAGCCTAACATTTTTCCTCCTTCTGGCTAGGAGTATTAGCAGTAATAACCCTCCATGTCTCTGGCCAAGTAATTTAGGTGCTCATCCTCACTCATAACCTTTCTTTATTAAAATGAGTTTTATTACCTAAAATATTCTGCGATATAACTCAAATCTTAGGAGATAAAATGGGTTGGATTGCTTTGGGTTTAGGCAAGTTTGATTTACACCTTAAAGTGTGTCTAAGTAATGGTGAAACATAAATGGGACACATATCAACCACGTGCAGTATGTAAAGAGGAAAATCAGCTAAGGGTAAATAGTGTTAATTTGAAGTGATTATTTGTGAATAATAATTCTTTAGTCCAATATATTTTCTAGTATCTGTCAAATTTGTAATATATCTGCAAGCATCCTTATTTTTTAAGTGTTCATGATAAGAATGATAATGTACTCAAGGTGTATTAAAAACACCGAAAATAGCTCTAAGTGCCACACTTAATTAACTGCTAAAGTAACTGCTATGGGTTGCTATGAAATTAGCAAAACATTGTTAGATCTGAGGCAGCAATGACATCATAATTAGACTAGTAGACTAGTGAAGTTCTAGATGAGAATTCCTGTCACTACTGGCAGTGATGGCTTCAGGCAAAGACACTTGTCCTATCTTACCTAAACTCACCAACAACTGTTCTGATGAGAATTCGTATAAGCCTGCTATTAAGTGAGGACTTAAGGGTTCTGGGTTTTTGGGTGGTTTTTTGGTTTGTTTCTTTGTTTTCAATCTGGGAGCTACATAGATGAGGACGCTAATTCTGTGCTTCCCCTTGGCATCTATATAGAAAGCTTTATGTTCCAGAACAAAACAATGTGTGTGCAGAGAAAGCAAGTCTGACCTGAGTGTAGGGCATGTACAAAATTCAGAAGCTAAATTAGTTACTGGTTTTTGTGACTGGCCAGTGATTCCTTTAGGTAATGAGTAGGCCTGAGGTAGATCATGGTGTGCTGTCTTCCCCCTTAAAGTCAGGCCAAAATGAACATCATGAGCAAATTGTAAAGGACAGCGTGCAGTTAGAGCTACAGATACCCAGCCCAGACTCTTGATCTTGGTGATACTCGGGGATCTAATGGGTTGGTTATCTACGAGGTGAGCCTCAAACAGTGACACAGCTCTGTCCTGCAGCTGCAAGGGTCCAAACCTCACAGACACAACACAACTGCTTCCATTCCGTAAAATGAAGCTAAAATAATTGAATTTAGCTCACAAGATATCCTTTCTTCTTGCTTTCCTAATCTTCAGGTGTGGTGAGATTCATTTGCCACGGTTTTCATTAAAGCAAGGGATGATCCCAAGACGTTATGTAATGCCTTGGAAACAGAACATGAAATTCAGGAATGTGAATCTGAAGGTATTTTCCTATAGGTATTTATAATAAAAAACCTATACTATTTAATATATCTGTGAATAGACATATATAACTCTACAAAAGCTGCTTTGAAATTTATTTTTCATTTTTTCAGCTTTATTGAGGAATAATAGACAAATATGATTGTGTACATTTAAGGTATACAACGTGATGCTTTGATATACATTGTGGAGTGATTACCAAGATCAAGATAACACATTCATCACTTCACATTGTTGACTCTTTTTTTCTTGCAGGGAGAATGCTTCAGATCTACTCTCAGCAGCTTTCAAGTATTTAACACCGTATTATTAACTATAGTCACTGTGCTGAACACTAGACCCTTAGAACTTATTCTTCTTAAAACTGAAAATTTGTACCCTTTGTCTCGTTTCTTCCTCCTCCCAGGCCGCGACAACCACCATTCTATTCTGACAAAAACTATTTGATGCGCCTTCACATAAACTTGCAAACAAAAGTTAAATAGCAATATTATTCAAATAACCCAATTACAAACTTAAAATAGATAAACCAAAAGATTTCATAAATACGTGTCTACCTTTTTCTCTACATAATGGCAACTCACAGCTGTTAAGAAGTTCATCAGAAGTAGGCACCATTATCATTAAAGCTACAGTACAGAGCATGTATTTTTTTTAATTGAAGTATAGTTGATTTACAATGTGTTAATTTCTGCTGTACAGCAAAGTGATTCAGTTATACATATATATATATGTATATTTTATATTCTTTTCCATTGTGGTTTATCACAGGAAATTGAATATAGTTCCCTGTGCTATACGGTAGGACCGTGTTTATCAATTCTATATATAATAGTTTGTATCTGCTAACCCCAAACTCCCAATCCAGCTCTCCCCCATCCACCCTCCCCCTTGGCAACCACAAGTCTGTTCTTTACAGAGCGTGTATTTTTACAGTTGTACTGCACGCTCAGGTTGAGAGCTATGGGAACAGTTTGGCTAGATTTACAGATAAGACTCCTTGCCCACTCAATGCTCTGATTCAGTAGTCAATAGTTTCAAAACATTTTCCAAATTCAGATTGATAGACCATTCACTTGTGAAAAGGTAAGTTGTTTCTTTAAAGGAGATGATAATATTTTGTAAGAATCAGTAAGAGGAGATTTCATGTTAGGATTCCTAGGAAGAAATGTGTTTATATAACTAATTCCCAAATTTCTAAAGGATAAGCAATTAATGTTGAATAAGAATATACTTTGTGAAGACAGATATTACAAAATATGAATATTATATGATATATAAAATATATCAAAAATATGGCTCAATTACTTTCTTATTAAATGCATACATACAATGTAATAAATGAGGCTGCCATTTGCCTTGAGATGATTATATGTATTTTTATCTGATATTTTGAAAACAAATATAAAACTAAGGAAATCACGATTCAAATAACAGACTTAGGGCTTCCCTGGTGGCGCAGTGGTTGAGAATCTGCCTGCTAATGCAGGGGACACGGGTTCGAGCCCTGGTCTGGGAAGATCCCACATGCCGCGGAGCAACTAGGCCTGTGAGCCACAATTACTGAGCCTGCGCATCTGGAGCCTGAGCTCCGCAACAAGAGAGGCCGCCATAGTGACAGGCCCGTGCACCGCGATGAAGAGTGGCCCCCACTTGCCGCAACTAGAGAAAGCCCTCGCGCAGAGACGAAGACCCAACACAGCCATAAATAAATAAATAAAATTAAAATCTCAAGCTAAAAAAATTAAAAAATAGAAATAACAGACAAACATCAAATTTGTATGGTTATTAAGACTTTCTAATATCTTAATATTGGACTGTATTTCATGTAACTTAGTGGCTTATCAAGTCATTTTCAATGTCCTAAATAGCTTTAGCATGGTGACAATATTAGTACTGACTTTATATTTTTCATTTACTAGAACTATAGGGTATAAACTTTGAGTTGAAGTCAATAATGAAGAACTGTTTTGAATGCATCAAAACACTTCTGTTAGTCTTGCCCTTACTCTTTAGAGCTATAAGTCAGCATAATTTTTTCATTGTTATTTCACTTCTGCAATTTAGTTGACAGTGTTCCTAACAATTTAAAAAATATAATTAGCGACTGGTGTATGGAATATTCTACCTTACAGAGTAAAAGTGAAAATTAAATGAGAATTACAATGAAGTGAATGTGCACTGAATAAATGCTAGCTATGCTTTCTTTTCATTTTACCATTTTTCCTATACGACATGATATAGCTCTTTAACAACATAAAAACGAGAACACAGCATAGGAGAGAGGGAGCAGCACCCCAAGACCAGGCCAGACTGCTGTTCAGCAGTAACAAAGAGTCAGAAATAGATGTACAGCTAAGATAATCTTAAGTAGCTGTTATCTATGCAGCGCAGGTGCAACAGCAGCCGCATACTGTATAGCTATTTTACTTAGTAGTTGGCAACATTTTTTTCATTCACATAGAATGTTTTATTCAACACTCAAAGAATCCTTTAATAATTCCCATTTTATGTTTGAGGAAACTGCGTCTCACAGTAGGTAAATGACTTGTACAAGAACACAAAAGTAGTGAAGCTAAAAGTCAATGATCTGACTCCAAGTTTATAGTCTGCAGCCCACACCACTGGCTCTTCCTGTTGGTCGGAAGTCACCAGTGAGAGAGCACTGCTTTTAAAAAAGGGATATTGCTCTGCCCACTAGACCTTCCTTCTCAACAGGAACAGTTAGAAAAACTATTGGGCAACTTCCATCTTAATCTAAGAAAGTGTTTTTTTTTTTAATTAATTTATTTATTTATTTTTCTCTGCATTGGGTCCTCGTCGTCGCACGAGGGCCCTCTCCAGTTGCAGCAAGCGAGTGGGGGCCACTCTTTGCTGCGGTGCGCGGGCTTCTCATTGCGGTGGCTCCTCTGTTGCGGAGCACGGGCTCTAAGAGCACGGGCCTCAGCAGTTGTGGCACGCGGGCTCAGTAGTTGTGGCTCACGGGCTCTAGAGCTCAGGCTCAGTAGTTGTGGTGCACGGGTCCAGTTGCTCTGCAGCATGTGGGATCTTCCTGGACCAGGGATTGAACCCATGTCCCCTGCATTGGCAGGCGGATTCTTTTTTTTTTTTTTTTTTTTTAACATCTTTATTGAAGTATAATTGCTTTACAATGGTGTGTTACTGGCAGGCGGATTCTTAACCACTGTGCCACCAGGGAAGTCCCTAATAAAGTGATTTTTGGTGTGATATACAGCAGATTTTTTTTCTTTTAGCATGCAGAAGCATGTGGGATCCATGCCGGCCCTTTGGAAGACTCTCTGTTTTTGAATCACAGTGAAAGGCTTTGCCATGGGGAAGATCGTAAAGTTGTCTTGAAGAAAGGCCCACCAGAAATAAAAATTGCAGATATGCCTCTGCATTCACCTCTCTCCAGGTACCAAAGCACTGTGATTTCCCATGGCTTCAGGAGGCGACTTGTCTGATGAAAGAAGAATAAAATGATAAAGTATTGCAGTCTCTCCCTCTCTCTCTCTCTCTCCCATAATGTTTAAGTCCTTGTACATTTGTATTTTGCCTATAGGTTCAATTTGTTCAAAGGCTATAAGTCAACTGCATACTTTTTATATTATGATAGCTTAGAAAGGAAATAGGCTCTGAGAATATCTGAGATGACGTGGGGGAACAAGGGAAACTGTCTCACTGAAATTAATTTCACACCAAGTAGTGAAGAAACAGCAGACGGATCCAGTCCTACCATCTAACCTCACCACACTCCTCTACCTTTCTCTCCTTCTCCTTCCACCCTTATTATTCATCCCCTCCAAAACTCAGTGTCAAGAAAGCCAAACTGCAATAGAGTTGCAGGATGTGGGATTCTTTTTGCTTCTTTTCTGACTGCTCCAACACCCTTCCTTCTGCTCCACTGCACCAGCACACACCCCTGAGGCTACAGAGAGCGGCAGCTAATCAGCATAGTTACTAGAAGTGTTCGGTAGACAACTCTGTGGTACATCATACAATGTTAGCTGAGACATATGTTTCCATATTGGTTCAGTGTATCCAAGTATCAATTTCCTATAGTGAAGGATTGATTCACGTAACTTAAGACATAATAATCACTGTATGCAAAAATGATGCACCACTGTGGAAGACAGTATGGTGGTTTCTCAAACAATTACACTCAGAATTACCTTATCCAGCAATTTCACTTCTAGGTATATGCCCAGAAGAATTGAAAGCAGGGATTTGAACAGATATTTGTACACCAATGTTCATAGCAGCATTATTTATAATAGCCAAAAGGTGGAAACAAGTCAAATGTCCATCAACAGATGAATGGATCGTTGGGGAGGAAGACATTTTCCTCTACCCTTCTAGGTTCTTCTGACTGGCTTAAGAATTGAATTGACATGAGACAGATTAACAGGAGAAAGTCAAACAAAAGTTAAATAACATGTGTACATGGAGGAGGCCCAGGAAAACTGAGTAACTCACCAAAATGACTGAAACCCTCACTTTGTTTTTAAATTTTATTTATTTATTTATGGCTGCATTGGGTCTTCCTTGCTGTGCGCAGGCTTTTCTCTAGTTGTGGTGAGCGGGGGCTACTCTTTGTTGCAGTGCGCGGGCTTCTCATTGCAGTGGCTTCTCTTGTTGCAGAACAAGGGCTCTAGGCGCACGGGCTCAGTAGTTGTGACACACAGGCTCAGTAAGTTGTGGCTCGTGGGCTCTAGAGCACAGGCTCAGTAGTTGTGGTGCACGGGCTTAGTTGCTCTGCGGCACGTGGGATCTTCCTGGACCAGGGCTCGAACCCGTCTCCCCTGCATTGGCAGGCGGATTCCCAACCACTGAGCCATCAGGGAAGTCCCTGAAACCCTCACTTTAAATACCATCTTCAGCTAAAGACAGAAGAGGATTTGGGAATAGTGATTTGGGACTTCAAAGGGAGGAAGGCAATTGACATGGAGATGGAAAAGCAAACGTTTGGTAAATGTTTGCTGGGCCTGAAGAGACAGTGGGACACAGGGTGGCCTGTGATCTCTAAGAGTTTCCCCCACCACATCTAGCTCATGTTCTTTGCAGACATCTCTGGTAATAGGCCCTCTATCTAAATTCCTTTAGGTACTTAGGGGGAAGGTCAAAAGTTCTTCCTGAGTCTTTTGGGCCTTGATTGTTTTCAGCTTGAAATAATCCACATGCCAGAGACATTTTAGGGTGGCAAATTTTGTTTCCCTACAGATAAACAAAATATGGTATATGAACGTAATGGAATGGATTATTAGCCATAAAATGAAATGAAGTTCTGATACATGTTCTAACATGGGGAACCTTGACAACAGGCTAAGTGAATAAATCAGACATAAAAAGACAAATAGTGTGATTTCACTTATATGAGATACCTAGAATAGTCAAATTCTTAGAGAAAGAAAAGAGAATGGTAGTTAGTTACCAAGGGCTACAGAGGAGGGGAGAATGGGGAGTAATCATTTAAAGGGTACAGAGTTTCAGTTTGACATGAAAAGTTCTGTAGATGGATGGTTACACAACAGGGTGAATGTATTTAATGCCACTGAATTGTACACTCAAAAAGGGTAAAAATCATTAATTTTATGTCATATATATTTTACCAGAATTTTTTTTTAAAAAAGACCATAGTGGGTCTAAGCTATGCTTCATTCAGCCAAGTGTTCATATCTGATAACAGCACCAAGGAAACTATTACAAAAAAAAGATAGAGCTGTCCATCTAATATCAACTTAAAAATCAGTAAAGAAAGCATAAATAAAGTAAATTATTAAGGAAGACAATTTAAGTGATACTGAACTGAAATTGGGTCCACTTGACAATTTACTGATACTGGGTTGTGGTGAAGGAAAATACAGCATTTATTGTAGGCACCAAGCAAGGAGAATGGGCAGCTCATGCTCAAAAGAACCAAACTCCCCGATGGCTTTCAGGGAAAGGTTTTTAAAGGCAACATTCAGGGTGAGGGTTGCATGGGTATGACTTTCTTCTGATTGGTTGGTGGTAGTTAACAGGGTGGTATTTCAGCAATCTTAATCACCAACCTGGTTCCAACCAGTATGGGGTCTATATGCTTGTGGTCAGCATGTAGTCACCATCCTCAGCCTGGGTGGGAGTCTTTGTCCCTGCAGAACAACTCAAAGATATGTGTCAGATTGTTGTATATATCCCTTGAGGAAGAACTAGGACTCTATTTTATCGCTGAACTATTGTTTCTTGACTGCTTTTCCTGTGTTTCTGCATTCCCTCACTTCCCTAATTAATAACTGCTTGTGCCTGCTTTTTGGAACTTGGGGAAGGCCTAGGAGACCAAAGCCTTTTTCTACAAACATGAAATGGGAGACACAGAGGGGCTTTTGTACCTAGGAAGGCTCTGCAGGGTCCTGCTTAGTTTCAGCTTCAGGTCTTCTCAGCTTGTCTCTCCCAGTGTGGAACCACCACCTTATGATCTGGGACGAGGAGAATTAGGCCCCAGTATTCTCAGAGCCTCTGTGCACAAGGCAGAGCTTCCATCCCATGAATTGGGGCTGAGCAGAAAAAGGGAGTCCCCCACCTTTTGGCCACACTTGCATAGAAGTTAGCTTCAGAAACAGGTAGCTGGGGTCAGGATGAGAAATGCTGATATCCTGCCCTGCCTGGGAAGACAGCCCTCTACCTGGGATCTGTGGGGAGAGGAGCCCTGTGCTCTTGGCTGCACCAGTCTGCAGTAGAGTTTCCACTATGGTGAGCTGGGAGGGGAGAGGGGAGAAGTGGGTCCTGGATCAAACACCTCAGGGTTCACTGAGCTTTAGGAGATTTCATTAAATAAATATTTCTTCATTTGCTGTATGCACCCAGGACCATGTCCAGAGACTTTAAATGGCTGTCCTTTTATAATTATTACTGATTTATTTTGGTAGTGAGTCTGAAGAGCTCCTCACATTGTCATGCTGGAAGTGAAACTCTAGCCTTTTAAAAATTGTTCTAAGGAATCCCGTGGTCCTTTAGATCCAAGTTCTCAAGAGAACATAAAGCCCAGTCCGAAGAACTAGAAGAGATACTAGAATATATCTGTCTTGGACTTGCCTGGTGCACAGTGCTTAAGAATCCGCCTGCCAATGCAGGGGACGCAGGTTCAATCTCTGGTCCGGGAAGATCCCACATGCCGTGGAGCAACTAAGCCCATGTGCCATAACTACTGAGCTTGCGCTCTAGAGCCCATGAGCCACAACTACTGAGCCTGCATGCCACAGCTACTGAAGCCCGCATGCCTAGAGCCCATGCTCCACAACAAGAGAAGCCACCGCAATGAGAAGCCCATGCACCGCAACGAAGAGTAGCCCCCACTCGCCGCAACTAGAGAAAGCCGCGCGCAGCAATGAAGACACAATGCAGCCAAAAATAAATAAGCAAATAAATTGAAAACAAAAACAAAAACAAAACAAAACAAAAAGAATATATCTGTCTCCTCAACTGACAAGTACTAGAGCCTAAATAAAGGTATGTGAGGAAGAAAACTGTGAAATATAATTTATATAATTATGTCATTCTATCCACACTTCAGTCCAAACTTGAGAAATTGCCAGGAGGACAATTTATACATCTAACTTAAGAAAAAAAAAAAAAAAGCAGTTCTGAATTTCTAAAAGCTATTTAGGATAAATTGAAGATTTTTGCTTCCTATAATTCCCTACTTGGCCTCTAAAATAGACCTGAGCCAATTAACCCACTTCTTCTCAAGAGTAAGCATTGACAGGACTATGTTCCTGTCAAGTATTTCTCCATTATTTTCTCTTCCACTGAAAACAAAATAAAATTTGGCTGGTGATGGGATAATTATCAGCAAGATCTTTAAGTTAAAATTCGAGATACTTCTCTGTGTTTATACCACTCAACTAGAATTTAAAATCCAAGGTGACACCTGAGGCTCAATTTCACAGCAATAAGGAATAGGAATGCTGCAGGACATCCTGAAGAGGTTCAGCTCTCTATGAAGGGGTGCCTAGAACTGCAGAAGCTCATTTGAGTAGGGTCTTTATACATCTCTAGGAATAAACTGAAAAAAAATCTTCAACAAAAGAGTTGCACTGAGCAATGTACAGTGCTTGGTTCTTGCCTCATGAAAACACCTGAGTATATTGTTCACATCCAGTTGTGCTAATTGTGAGGTCTGGCCCAGTGACAGTTGCATCACCCTATGGTATCAATTATTCTGTCCTACTTAATTTTCTCTAATTTTGTGTGACCCCTAAGTTACGTCCCAGGAAGTGATTCTCTTTCAGATTATTCCTCATCTAATTTCACTCTCTTAAATGTAAATTCTAATTTGTACCTTTGGCTTCCTCCTTTGAAAACTCCCCATTCCACTGTGGTTTAGTTTAAGACTGTAAATTTCCTTGCAAGAGAGCAGATTATCATGCTGCATCTTGGCCCAGGTGGGTTAGTCCCAGTGACTGGGAAATCTCTGGGATTTCCAGGGTCAAAAATGCCAGTGGATATATTTTTCACATACTGAGAATATAGGTGATCATATTTGGCCTTTACTGATTAGCTTCCGTCAGGCTGAGGGGCCACCAAGAGCAGGTGAATAGGTGTACCCCACACAGGGGAGTCTGGCAGAGAAGGTGAGCAGCGGCTGGAATGGAGCCAGCACTACGCTCCCCAAGCTGTGTGCATCTCAGTGCATAACTGGGGCCCCAGCAACGTGGGGACCAGTACAAAAGTCTTCACTGAAACTTCTCTGGCTTTTATGTGATTTACCAATAAAAGCCTTGCTGTCAGAAAGCATCTTTCTTCTTTTAAGAATGTGGCCAAAACAGTGACCATTGCTGAAGTACCAGCAGCCAAAATGAAGTTCAATCCCTTTGTGGCTTCTGATCAAAGCAAGAACCAGAAAAGGCACGTCAATGTACCTTCCCACATTCACAGGAAGATTATGTCTTCCCCCTCTTTCCAAAGAGCTGAGACAGAAGTACAGTATTCGATCCATGCATATCCAAAAGGAGGAGGAAGTTCAGATTATGCGAGGGCACTGCAAAGGGCAGCAAATTGGCAATGTAGCCCAGGCTTATGGGAAGAAGTATGTCACCTGTACTGACTGAGTGCAGCGAGAGGAGGCTAACGGCACAACTGTCCATGTGGGCGTTCACCCCAGCAAGGTGCTTGTCACTAGACTAAAACTGGACAAAGACCACAAAAAGATCCTTGAACATAAAGTCAAATCTCTCCAGGTAGGAAAGGAAAAGGGCAGACATAAGAAAGAAACAATTGAGAAGATGCAAGAATAAAGTAATCTTATATACAACTTTCATTAAAAACTGTTAAAATGAAAAAAAGGAGAATGTGGCAAAATGTGTGTGATAGAACACTAGATGAAAAAGTCAAGGTGTACCCAGTGTGAATAAAAAGAATGCATATGACCAGAAAACAATGCTGGAAGCCAGTGCATTAAAATGTTTACAATATTAGTTTTGGACGGTGGAGTTATAAATGATTCTTATTTTATATCCTCGTATCTTTGTAAATTACAGCAAACACGTATTTTTCTCCGCATGTGTGGAAAGCACTCCTCTCTGTTCTGCTGTCACAGTTTTATATCCAACATAACTGTCAACTCTTCTATGAAACCTATTTCATATCCTATTTTCTGCTGTACCAGTTCTCTCCACCTTAACCTTTTCCAAGTTGGTTCTCTGCCTAAGACTTCTCCTTCTTGACCAGAAGAGGTCTCTGCTGCGTCACTCAAAAAAAAGACAAAGCTTTTCTTTTTTTTTCTTTTTTTTTTAAATGTTTTGTTGGTTTGCATTTTTTTAATAAGGTAAAAATTCTTCAGTGCCTCTGAAACTAACAAAATTTTCAAATAGATCATTTTATCAACGAAGGGGAGCTTAAACCCTTTGGGTACCCTCATCAGTGCCTTGCATTTTACTGAGCCACAGAGTAATTTCATCTGATATGTAAAAATTTGAAAACTAAAAAAGAGAAAACAAGGGAGAACACATTTAAACAGGAAAACATATCTTTTCTAGGGACAAATTAAAAGCCATCAGTAAAGCACTTCCGAGAGCATGGACTTCGGTTAGGCTGACCTGGCTTTGAATTCTGACTTCACTACCAACTGTGTGGCTTCAAGCAGCTCCACGCACCATATTCCTCTCTCTCAGTTTGTCATCTGGAAAATGAGGCTACAGATAGCTCATTCATAGAGTTGTAAATAGTCTGTTAGGGAACATAAAAGCGCTTAGCGTGACACTAAATAATGATGTTTGGATTCTTATTAGCCCTGTGGATAGACATATGGATTGGGTTGGGAGTTAAATTTTAGCCATACCATGGCTAACTCAGTTGCAAAGTAGCTTTTTCCCGAGAGGAAGAATATAGGAATAGCAGGAAATAGGAAATCCCTTCAAATGGGAAGAGGAACGTTTTTCATCAACCATCTTTGCTTCAAATATGGTGAGGTAACAGGGAGTCAACATCAACATTCTGGTTCCAACAAGTCTGGGGTCTACATGCTTGTGGGCAGCACACAGTTAACTTCTTGCACCTGGTGGAGGTTTCAGGCTCTGCAAAACAGCTCAAAGGACATGGCTCAGAATATTACCTATAGCCCTTGACTTTGGTTTAATGGCTAAACTATTATTGTTTTGTCTTGTTTGACTCTTTTCCTTTCTTTCTGCATTTTCTCACTTCTCTGGTTAAATTTACTCTTTGGAATTTGGGGAAGGCCTAAGAGGCTAAAGTTTTTCTACAGACAAGAGGCAGGCAGGGGACATGCGGGGGTGGGCAGGTTCTGTTCTGGGAGGGCCCCCTAGGGTCCTGCTCAGTTACAGATACAGAGCAAAATCAGCAAAGGAAAAAGGCACATGGGGTGAAGTCCAGGGGACAGCGAGCCCTAATTTCCAAGAGTCCTCTGTCAGTGGAGTCAAACGGAGCAGACATACTTAATTCCCCCAGCAATGAGCTGTGACAACTCTGTTTTTAATTTGATCAGGAAAAGTAACTTGTTCATCCTTCGGTCTTTCTGGAGATTTAAGAGAATACTTTGCAGGTACAGCAAGGTTCATTGTCATCCAGGTATTGGAAGACAAAAGTCATGTTTGCATCACAGTGTTCCCAAGCAATCGCAGGTGCATTTTATCCTAAGTGATTACTAGATGATCAGTCTTCAACTGATGCTACCTTCTAGAAGAGAGCTAAGCTTTAGAGAGTCAACAAAGTCAGGGTGGTTTCCAGGAGGATGCAGATTTGAGCGACGGGTACGATGTGAGCCAATGAGAACTAGAAAGGACTTTCTACGCATGGTAAAAGCATAAATAGAGGCAATGAGGAAGGGAAAAACCACTGCATTTACAGAATGGTGAGAATATCCTGGGCAGAGAAAAGTTTCCTGGTGGGAAATAAAAGAAGGTAATCTTAGGAAAAGGGATCCAGCTTATTGAGGACTTTCAATCCCCAAATTAGTGATCGAAATAGATTACTATAGAGAGTTATGTTAATGATCATGACAGAGTTTGAGAAAAATTAATCTGGCAACACTTCAAAGGATGGATTGGAGATTAAGCGTTAAATAAACTTGTTTGAAAATAAACGCAGGTGAGAAGCCCCGATTAGGATCAAAGATATGTGGATGGGGAATAGGGGGCTCCCTCGAGACAGTTTACATTGGGGTGAATGAAGCACACAAGCAAGGCTTGAGCACATGGAAATAAGGTCAACCTATCCTGGAGAGGAGTTTAGTTGCACTTGGTAAGTTACCTTTATAAATGAGGTCAGTAAGGCACTACAGAGCCTTTTTTTTTTTTTTTTTTGGCCGAGGCTGCTTGTGGGATCTTAGTTCCCCGACCAGGGATTGAACCCCGGCCCTCGGCAGTGAAAGGGCAGAGTTCTAACCACTGGACAGCCAGGGAATTCCCTATTAGAGACAGTTTAACCTCCAAGAAAAGTTATAAAACACTTTCTACTAGAAAGACAGATGATAATGCAGAGGGGGAAAAATCAATGTGTGGTATAGAAGTAGCAAGAGGTGCAGTGTTTTTTTTATGGTGAAGTATTTTAAGAAAGCCATTTAGTGTGACTAACCTGTTTTCCCTTTCAAAGATAGTTCATTTCAGTATAGCCTAATTAGGAAGGGTTAAATAAGGCACCCGAGGTCAAGACTGGACCTGCTTTGTTAACTTATAAAAATTCACGAAAGCAGTAATATCTAAGAGCTCATACAGTCATATCTGAGATCTGATACATTTGGAATGAGCTATGAGCTGATATGGGGCTGTATATTTTTAACAAAAGCCGAAATGACATTTTAAAAAAATTTTATTTTATTGAAGTATAGTTGATTTACAATGTTGTGTTAATTTCTGCTATACAGCAAAGTGATTCAGTTATACATATATACACATCCTTTTTCATATTCTTTTCCATTATGGTTTATCACAGGATATTGAATACAGTTCCCTGTGCTATATAGTAGGGCCTTGTTGTTTATCCATCCTCTATACAATAGTTTGCATCTGCTAACCCCAAACTCCCAATCCATCCCTCTCCCTCCCCCCTCCTCCTTGGCAACCACAAGTCTGTTCTCTATGTCTGTGAGTCTGTTTCTGTTTCGTAAATAAGCTCATTTGTGTCATACTTTACATTCCACATATAAGTGATATCATATGGTATTTGTCTTTCTTTTCCTGACTTTGCTTAGTATGATAATCTCTAGGTCCATCCATATTGCTGAAAATGGCATTTCATTCTTTTTTATGACTAAGTAGTAAGGAATAACATTTCTAATCATGCCACCAACTCAAATTTTCTCAGTGCAAAAACAACATTAACATGCTTTGAAGATGTAAAGTGTCTTGAGGAAGCGGTAGTCAGAGTAAAAGCCAGCTGCTGCCTGTGTCGTGCTGCTCTGTCAGATTCACAAGCTCAGTTTCTCCCTTCCTCTCCTCCTTCACCCCATTCCCCTGGCAATGGCCTTCCTTCTGCACTTCAAACATGCTAAGTTAGTCCCCATCTCAGAACTACCTGCAGTGTTCCTCCCAAGATTTTCCCGTGGCTGCCTCCTTCTCATCATTCAGGTTTGTTTGTTTTTTTAAATAAATTTATTTATTTTATGTATTTATTTTTGGCTGCGTTGGGCCTTCGTTGCTGCGCGTGGGCTTCTTCCTAGTTGCGGCGAGCGGGGGCTACTCTTTGTTGTGGTGCACGGGCTTCTCATTGCGGTAGCTTCTCTTGTTGCGGAGCATGGGCTCTAGGCGTGCAGGCTGCAGTAGGTTTTGTTCGCGGGCTCTAGAGCGCAGGCTCAGTAGTTGTGGCAGATGGGTTTAGCTGCTCTGTGGCATGTGGGATCTTCCCGGACCAGGGCTCGAAGCCTGCATTGTCCCCTGCATTGGCAGGCGGATTCTTAACCACTGCACCACCAGGGAAGCCCCATCATTCAGTTTTTAAACAGTATCCTCTCCTCAGGGAGGGATAGCAGATGCTGTTTGGGGCCCTGCCCATATGCCTCTTCACAGGCTGTGCATTCATCCCCCAGATGCTGTGGGTGTTGGCTGCTCATGACTCAGGCCTTTGTCCTTTTATGGGGAATTGCCCTTGGCTGGCAGGAGCCTCCTCCCCTGGCAGTGGTCCCGGAGATAATGGCGGTAAGTTATGTCCCCCACCCAGGGGAGGGCGGTGGACAAAGGCTAAGTGATGAAAGGATGTAGCAGCCTCCTCACCTCTGGGTGGCACAACTTCTGTGGTGCAATTCGCGATTCAGGGCTTCCCATGGGATCAGGCTGAGACTAGACTTCTCCTAAAGCCATATCTTTGCCGAACTTCATCCCCTGCTGTCCCCTACTTTTTTCACCTAATAGGTTTCTCCTTAAGATCATTTAAGCGGGAATTCCCATCTTAGGTTCTGTTCACAAGAAAGACAGCTGGTGAGAGAAGTGGTCCTAGGAAGCCAACTGGATCTAGATTTGGCGTTGGATAACTCATCCACTAGGTGGCAATGAGAACCCTGTCATTGGTAGTGAGTGAACTATTGTTAGTGCTTGACTTGCTGTAGGGGTGCAGTTGCTAAGATTTTCACCTGCAGAGAACTAGGACAAAATATAGGTAGAAGAAGCTGCATTAAATTGTGCAATGGCTCTGGTATTTAACATGTATCAGGAAAACAGGGGAAAGCTTGGTACACAGGAATGCTTGGACTATTTTTGCCACTTCTTGGGAGTCTGTAGTTATTTCAAAACAAAAAGTTAAAAATGAAAACAAAGAAACAGCAATAATGTAAAAATAATATTATATCCTAGGTGGAATGGTAAACATTAGTACCATCATTAAGGACTTCAGGGATACAGAAATAATGGTTCCCATATACCCCCATTTGATTCAATAGCTTGACCTCTTCAAAAACCAAATTAATTGTGGCAGATGACATGGACTACCTGAAACTCAACCAAATAACCCCAACTGATGCCATTTCATTGAATGTGGTACCTTTATTAGAACAGATTAACATAGACTTTGGTATGTGGTGTAAAGCCCTAACTGACATCTATATCCTTTTCTATACCCATCAGAAAGGTAAATCAGTAAAAGTTTGCATTCACAAGGAATGGATAATAGTATATACAGTCACAACTTTGCCTTAGGGCTACTTTAACTCTCCTACTCTCTGTCATAATGCAGTCCAAAGGGATCTGGATCATGTGGACATTCCACAGAATTTTACATCGGTCAACTATATTGATAGCATGATGTTAAGTGAACCTGATAAGAAGGAAATGGCAAGTGCTCTGGGATGCTGAAGTACACTTAAGAAGGTGGAAAAAAAAATCCTAAAAAAAATAAAGGAGGCTGCCACATTGGCAAAGTTTCTAAGGGCACAGTGTTCTGGTACATCCTAAGACATCTCCTCTCTGGTAAAGGACAAGTCAATGCACCTTGTGACTCCTGCCACCAAGAAAAAAGCACAGAGCATGGTAGGCATTTTGGAGACAGTATTTATGACATTTGGGAACACTGCTCCAAGCTATTTAGTGGGTGATGAGGAAGTTTACCAGTTTAAGTGGGACTCAGAGTAGAAAAGGGCTCTGTAGTGGATCTAGGTTATGGTATAAGAAACACTGCCTCTTGGGCCATATGACCCCAAAGATTCTAGGGTACTCGATGTACCTCTGGTAGATAAAGATGCTGTGTGAAATACTTGGGAAACCCAAATATGAGAATTGCAGGGCAGATCTCTAGGGTTCTTGGGCAAGGCCTTGTTACTTCTAGGAGAGAACTATACACCATTCACAAAACAGCTTCTGACACACTATTGGGACCTGGAAGAGACTATCTGATTACGAGACATCAAATGACTATGAAACTAGAGCTGCTCGCCACAAGCTGGGTTTGGTCAGACCTACCAAGTCATAAGATTGGGTACACCAGCAACATCCGTCATAAGCTGGAAACAGTACATCTGAAACTGGGCTCAAGCAGATCCCCAAAGCATAATAAAGCTGTGTAAACAAGTAGATCAGAACAACTACTACTTCCATTTCTCTTACATAAACACTTTTCCTTCAGCTCATAGCTGTAGCCTCTTAAAGTTTTCCTAGGAGCAGCTGATAGAGGAGGAAAAATCTTCTTCTTGGTATATGAATACACGTTGAAAATAGACTACTAGTACGCTACAGCCCACTTGTGCTGAAAGACGGTGGTGGAGGAAAATTATCTCAGTGGGTAGAGTTTCAGATGGTTCTCCTGGTTATCTATTTTGTGTGGAGAGAAAACGGGCCCCCAGAAAAGTTATTCACAGATTCATGGGCACTAGCAAATGGCCTGGCTGGTCAGTCAGTGGCTGGGAAAGAGCAAGACTGGAAAATCATAGAGCAAGTCTGGAGAGAGCTTGGGAGTGGATCAATGGGAGTGGGCAAGAAGCACTGGTTAATGTCCGCCAGGGAGTGTCAGCTGCAGGTGAGGCACTAGCCAACAAAGGCGCGGGAAGAGTCACCCAGCAGACGTCAGCCAGCTTCTATCCTCAGCCACACCCGCCCTTCCACAGTTGGCTTATGAAAAGAACAGCCATCGATGGGGTTTATGCATGAGTTCACCAGCAGGGGCTCCCGCTCCACAAAGCTGATCTAGGACTGCTGCTGCTGCATATCCAACCACCAGTAATGAAGAGCAATGCCGAGTCCCCCAGACAGCCCAGCCTCTTGAGAAAACCAGCCAGCTATATCAGACACCCTTCATGCTTGGAAAGAACAACAATCCATGGTTGTATTTATCATAACCTGAGGACCACCTGCAATAGTCAGAGTTGCAGTTTGTTCCAGTAACTCTTCTCTTATAAATACCAGAAATTGCACCAACCAGAATGTTGGAGGACCTGCGACCAGATGGAGTGACATTACCATGAGAAACAAGTGGCTCTGAGTGGTCCAAAGTGTAGACTGTAGCAGATGCAACGGGTGCCTTCCTAAATCCCCTTCACAGGCTGGTGTGCCAGTGTTGGCTGCTAATGGCTCACACCTGCGCTCTGCCCCAGGGGCTTGCATTTGGCTGAAGGGAGGTGCCTAAGTCAGAGATGACTCTTCCTTCCACAGTGTACAGAGACATCTGTCTAGCCATGACTACATTTCCCAGCTTCTCTTGCAACTAGATGGGGACATGTGAATAGTTCTCACTGAGAACTATTGAGGTACATTCTCTCAAGACCAAGATTAAGAAGCTTTCTCCATTTGTTCTTTCCCCTTCCTCCTCCTGCATGCAAAGGGCATGAAAACCCTGGCAAAAGGAGGCCACAAGACAAAAGGAGCCTGGGTTCCTGAGTCACCATGTGGAAGCTGCCACCAATCAGGAACACATGTATTGTTAAATGACTGTGGGTTCTTTTGTTACAGCAGCTGCATTACTCTAATATCCTCTACCCGTGAACTCTAATGGGATTCCTGACGTACTATGAAGTGGGACTGGATGCTTCTGAAGGCCCCTTCTGATACAGATTCTCTGGGACGTTTCTTCTGAAATTTATGAATTATTGTACTTGAAGGTTATGTTGTTAAATAGTATCATTTAATTATCCTATAGTAAACATAGTAAAGTTTAAAACCACTGGGTCAGAAGAACTGGATTCCAGCTCTGGCTCCTCTACCAGCCTGTTATAGAGTCTGGAAAATATAACTTTACCTCTCTGAGCCTCAGTTTCATCAACTGTAAAATGTAAATAAAATGCAATGTGAATGAGGACAATATGACCTTTAAGGTCCTTTCTAGCTCTTGTAGTTCTTGCTTCTCTGTATAGTATTAAAACAAATCTCTTCAAGGAATGTACAGCAACAGCTCTTTATAGGCTGGGAGAAGTGGGAGTACAGAACTTTAGTGCATTATATATTGCACTAAACTTAACCTATAATAAACCCTTTAATCACGGAGTTATCTTTTATTATTGGACTTCAAAATTTGGAGATGAGTCAAAGACACTGGGTTCTTTGCTTTTGGCTCTAGATATAGTCAAATTGTCTTGAACAGCTCAAATACTCCATTCAATTGAGGCAGTAATTGGGGATGATTTGTATCAGAAGTAGGAAATAGGGCCAAGTGAGTCCAGTGGGAAATGGCTGTTTGGCAATGCCAAGAAACACTCCAGGGCACTGGGCCATGACCATGTCAGTGACACATAGCCCACACTGACAATGAATCCAACAGTAAACCATAAGCTGATTGAAGTTTTGTTTCCTTTATAAACAAATAGGCGTGGTTGTGTTCCAATAAAACATTGCTTACTGGTTTCGGTTATTGTTTTTTTTTAATTAACAAACATAAAGAAAGTCCCTTAGAACAGGGGTCCCCAACCCCCGGGCCATGGACCGGTACCAGTCCGCAGCCTGTTAGGAACTGGGCTGCACACACAGCAGGAGGTGAGTGGCAGGCAAGCAAGTAAAGCTTCATCTGCCGCTCCCCATCCCTCTCCATCACTGGCATTAGCGTCTGAACCATCTCCCCCCCACCCCCCATCCGTGGAAAAATTGTCTTCCACGAAACCGGTCCCTGGTGCCAAAAAGGTTGGGGACCACTGATTTAGAAGGCACAAAATTATTAAAGAAAAAGTTCTGGAAGCTACTACAGATAAATCTGTTTCCCTGGTAAATATCAAGTCTTTTGACATTCTGTGTCTCTGAACCACATAGTTTTGTTTTGTTTTGTTTGTACTGGACAGAGCATTTAACTAATCTCTTGGTGTTTGCATAAGGAACCTGGGCCAACTGTAGATAAGGAAGGGATTGGAAAATATCTGGGGCTTTCTCTGACCTTTTTCTGGGCTGCCTTGCATCTTACCCACTGTAGAATATGCTGATTTTCTCACAGGTGAGGATGATGAGCAATTCTCAGAGGTTAGAGGAGCTGCTGCCTTCAATCTAGGTTGTTGGATTATATCTCCCTGAATGGCCATGCACATTTTTGTCAACTTCTAGGGGTAAGATGCAGCTCCAGCAATGATATCTGGTAAAGCACCTCAAGGGACAGAAAAGGCGGATGATCTCCTCAGCCACTTCACCAAGCATCTGGCTCTGTTCAGCTCCGCCACAAACCTGGCTCCCAGTGTTGGGCTGTCCTTGCACACCTAATATCAGTGTACAGAGGATGGCTATTTCCTTAAGCACTGAGAGCTAAGGCATTGCTGGCTTTCACTGCTGAGGATCTGTGGACAAGTCTGATGTCTCCTTACATACAAATACATCAGACCACGAGAGGACATACTGAAGGATCCATAAGGTGTCTCGGACATGCTGTAAGCACCACCCAGACTTCAAATCTGAGCACGGTCAGTCCCCACCCCGTGACCGCCTTTTACCTTCTATAGCTAATCATTTGCCAATTTATGTTTATTCAACATACACAAGGTTTTTCATTCCTTTCTAGGGCTACTCTCACTTACTTCAGGCCCTCTCACTGACACTGTAATATTAAATTCTAAACTGCATTTCCAGCCCCAATGCATTTTAGACATGCTAGCAGACTAGGCATTTGAAACCCGATTCCCATCATGTTAATTTCTGCTCAATCTTTCTCAGTAGTTTCCTGCTGCATATATAATTATGGGTAACCTCAGCCTGGCGTCTCTTAAATTAAGCTCAAATTTGCATTTTCCAGCCTTAATTTCCTAGTACCTATTTCATACATTCAAATCTAACGTAACCACCCGGAAAAGCTGAAACTTTCTTACATATGTGCCATTTTTCATATTGTGCCTCAGTCCTCCTTTGAAACTTTTTCCACGTGAGTAGGAGCCGGTTTTGTTTTCCTTCACAACCTCCACTACTCCAAGTGCAGAGCCATTTACATAGCTAGTTTTCAGTACACTTTTGTGGAACTGAATTAGAAAATGAAGTTCTTCAGGTACAATCCAAGATCCATTCTCTCATAGTTACATGTCAGGTATTGTTCTAGGGCTAGAGATAAAAAAACTGAACACAACAACGGGAGTAAATTTATGCCCTCATGAAGCTCAAATGGGGGAAGCAGGGGTAGGAGATGAAGACATTAAACAAATAAATAAGCAACATACTTAGAATGTCATATGAGATGTGAGCTATAGAGAAAAGCAGAGTGGGGAGGGGGATGGGAAGTACCAGAAGTGGCTGGGTTGGGGGGAGAAATTTTAAATGATGGTGATCACAGAGGGTCCTTCTGAGAAAGTGATATTTGAACAAAATACTTAAAGGGTAGGAACTCGTGGCTACTGAGGGAAAAAAGCATTCTAAAGACAGGCACAAGACAGGCAGAGGCCCTGAGGCAGGAACTTTTGGTGTTCTAGTAATAGGTAGCAAGGAGAGCAGAGTGAGCCAGGAAGCGTGTGGTAGATGAGCGTGAGGGTCTCAGTGGACCCTAAGCTATTATGAAGACTTTGACTTTTACCCTAAGTCAAATGCAGAGACTTTGCAGGCCACTGAGCAGAGGAGTTCCATGATCTAAACTGATAGGCCAGGGTAGAAGCAGAAAAACCACTTAGGAGCATCTATGATAAGCTAAGATGGTGACTTGGACTAGGGTGGTGGTGAAGGGTTTGAAAGGAGGTCAGATTCTAGAGGTATTTTAAAAATAGAGCTGATAAGAACTGCTGATGGTTTGAATATGAGATGTGAGAGAAAGAGAGAACCAAGGATAATTCCGACGTTATCCCTGAGTAAGTAGAAGGAAGTTGGCATTATCGATATGGGATAAACTATGAGAGGAACAAATTTTAGAGAGTAGGATGGGGAGGGCAGATCAAGATTTTTCTTAGTTTATCAGTGATAATTTAAGGTAGTTCTGGTCTTGTCCAAAGTTTTAATTAGAATGTTCCTTTCTAGCACACCCTGAATTTTATCTCAAAACCTTTATCTCCTAGTACTCTTATAACACAAATCCCAGAAAGCATAGACGACTGACAAATTAAATTACGTTTTAAAAGTTAGTACGGCAAAAACTACCAAAAGCAAAGTCTAAATAAAAATGACAAAGCATGAAACAATATTTGTAGCTCATATTATAATCCTAGGTTTCCTAATATATAAAGAACTCCTACAAGTATATAAGAAACAACAATAACAGCCCCGAAGGAAAAATGGACAATGGATATGAACAGATAGTTCATGGAAAAAAATGCCTTTTAAGCATAAGACACTCAATGTCACTCATTTAAAGCTATAATTAGATAACTTCTTCCCTATAAGATTGATAAAGATCAAAAAGGTTAATAACTCAAGATATTGGTTAGAGTATAAGGAAATAAGCATTCTCATATAACAGCTTCTATGGAGGACAATTGGGCAACATTTGTCAATTTTTTAAATGCATACACTCCAACTAAGCAATCTGACTTCTAGCTAGGCATGATAGAGGTGTAGTCACATATTTCTGAAAATATACACACACGAGGTTATGAATTACAACATGGTATGTAATTTTAAAAGATTCAACACAACTTACATACACAATAATAATAGAGTAATGGTTAAATAAATTGTGGTATATCCATTGTAAGCATCCATTAAAAATAATAAGGCAGCTTTGCAAAATACATTATTAAGAGATAAATATGTAATTAAAAGAAAAGAGCAAAGTGAAGAATGGTTTGTGTAGTAAGCTACCATAGGTTTTCAAAAATACGAGGGGGACAGAATGTACACATGTATGTTTATAACGGCATGGAATATCTCTGCACGTATATATGGCAAACTGATAAATATGATTGCTCCCGGAAAGCAACTGGGGGGCTGGACAATAAAGGTGGGAAGAAAGTTACTTTTTTAACCAGTTGTTTTAGATCAAGTTTGTTGGAAACAGACATAGACAACAATGAGCAGAGAAGGTTTACTGGGGAGTGAGCTCAAGAGATACACCGGCAAGGGAGACATTGACCCACGATGTAGTTGCAGCGGGGATCTCGGCCCGTCCTACAGTCTTGTGGTGAACTCTGGAGCCGAATGGTCCTTACTCATTGTCCCAAACCGAAGCAAGGAAACCAGGACTTTGCACCCCTGCCTCAGCCAGTCGTTGGCCTAGGGCTGCCCTCTGGGAGGGATGGAGTCTTGGGAGAGCAGCTCACAGCAGCTCGTGCCAATCCCCACCAATATTGCCAGCAGCAGACCCATGGGTTCCTGAGCCTTGACGATAGGATTGCGGTAAAGTATATTTGAATTTCTTCCAAAATAACTAGATAGAATAGCTTGGGTGGGGCAAGCAAAGAGCCAGTACTCTACTCTGAAATTATAGGAGGCTAGCACTGCAAGTCCCCCATTGAAACTGTCTTTGGAGGCTGGCAGCACTCTTTTTAAATAGATGACTCTGACATCTGTTTGACCTCCTAATGCTCCCATCTCATCCAAGAGGGTCCTTATGTTCCTTTAATGCACGCATCCTCCTTCAGGTGACAGCGGAGGAAAGAGAAATAAGCAAAGTAATCATGACTTGAGAAAGTAATTTACGATTCTATTTTAAATGAAAAATGCCATATTTTATCTCCCTGTCTAATTTTAGATAGAGATTCTTAGCTACATGTAATTTGAAACCATTACATTTTAAAATAGGTTTGGCATCGGACTTCCCTGGTGGTCCAGTGGTTAAGATTCCACACTTCCCATGCAAAGGGGCACGGGTTTGATGCCTGGTCGGGGAACTAAGATCCTACATGCCCTGTGGCACGGCCAGAAAATTAAAAATAGGTTTGCCATCCTTATCTTTTTCTTGTGCCTCTTTATTATGGAATTAAAATATTCATATATTACCTAGATTTGTCAAAAAAAATGAGATTGAAAGAGACTTAAGAGATAAAATCAGTGGAACTTATTTCAATCTTGAGGGGGAAAAAAAAAGACCAGTGCAAATGAATAGTTTTGAGACAATCAGGGCAAGTTGTACATGGACTGGATATTAGATTATACCAAGAAATTATTGACAATTGGATATAATTTTAAGAGTCTTTATTACCAATTCATGTTGAATTATTTGTGAGTGAAATAATGTCTGGGATTTGTTTTAAATACTGCAGCTAAAAAGAGGGGCAGAAAGGTGATGGGATAGATGAAAAAATATTGGTAAAACATCAGTAATTGTTGAAGCCAAGCATGGGCACCTGGGGTTTAATGTGCTACACTTTTTACTTTTGTTTTATTTGACGATTTTCATAATGAAAATGACAAAAATTCATGTATCTAAGTACACATATGAACTGTGTCATCTCCCTAAACTGTATCATTTAAAAAAAGAAAACCAACACCTATACAAGTGATAATTCTCCTTTGGTTTGACGTAATTAGTGGGATCATCAGACCTTTAATTGTTCACACATCACTGGCTGTATTAGGCTGTAACCTGACATTCTACCATTGTAATTTCCTGCACACAGGCATTACATAGATGACAGTCTAGGCTAATGATTGTAGCTGTGAAAAACAAGACAAAAGACAGGTTAGTGTTTCCCAGTACTTGTCAGAGTGAAGCCACATCATATGCTTTTTATTCCATGGCAGAGTCCCATGTACTGGCATATAAATTTGTCCCACTGAATTAATTTATTAATTAATTTGGGCGAGTTTCAGCTGCAGGAATGTGTGCCCATTCTCTACTGGTCTGTATCTTCCATGAACAAAACAACACATTGCTTGAAGCTCATTGCTAAATTATTTCTAACAATAATTATGTTCAGATATTAAGTCCTCTGTGGTTTCTGAGTTCAGGTCAGTTATACTATTAAATGGTGCCTCTCAAACTGTTTGTCTTTTGGAACCCTTTACATTCTTAAAAATTATTTTTTAATTTTATTTTTAAATTTATTTTATTTTTTAGTTTATTATTATATATATTTTTTGGCTGCATTTGGTCTTTGTTGCTGCACGTGGGCTTTTCCCTAGTTGCGGCAAGCGGGGGCTGCCCTTCGTTGCGGTGTGCAGGCTTCTCATTGCGGTGGCTTCTCTTGTTGCGGAGCACGGGCTCTAGGCACGTGGGCTTCAGTAGTTGTGGCTCGTGGGCTCAGTAGTTGTGGCTCGCAGGCTCAGAAGCTGTGGCTCGCGGGCTCTAGAGCGCAGGCTCAGTAGTTGTGGTGCATGGGTTTAGTTGCTCCGCGGCATGTGGGATCTTCCCAGACCAGGGATCAAACCCGTGTCCCCTGCATTGGCAGGCGGATTCTTAACCACTGCGCCACCAGGGAAGTCCCTTAAAAATTATTGAGGACCTCAAAAGAGTTTTTGTTTATGTGGGTTTTATCTATTGATATTTACTATGTTAGACATTGGAACCAAAATGAAAAATTAATTAAATAATAATAAACTCATATGTTAACATAATGTTTTTAAGAAAAATAACTGTATTTTTCTTAAATATGAGAGAGGGACCAAATCGGCACATCTTGTTAATGTCTTGTTTAATTGAAGGCAGCTGGAGTCTCATAGCTACTTGTGCATTGACACTGTTGCCATATCACCTAACACTCAGCCTTCAGAAAACTCCATGGTACGCTAGTGCAAGAATGAGAAGGAAAAAGTCAAAGAATGTCTTATTATTATGCAAATAGATTTGACTTCCTAGATCCTCCCCAAAAGGTCTTAGGGAGCCTCAGGTGCCCCAGGATCCCACTTTGAGAATGGCTGCCAGATAATGTGTGTGTATTTGGGAAAGCTTGCCCACATGTGAAAGTGAGAGAGTGGACCCACCTGACTCAGAAGCATGGAGACACAGTGACCTCAGGCGACTGGCCAGTACTACAACCCACAACGTTTACAACTACCACAGAAAGGGTTCCTCAGAATCTGATCTAAAGAGAAAATTTTTACCCTTGCTCTCTTAGTCTGTTCAGGCTGCTCTAACAGAATTCCATTGATTGGATGAATTAGAAACAAGAGAAATTTATTTCCCACAGTTTCAGAGGCTGAGAAGTCCAAGATCAAGGCACCGGCAGATTTGGTGTCTGGTGAGAGCCTGCTTCCTGTTTCACGTCAGAAGTCTTTTCCCTGTGTCCTCACACTGAGAAAGGGGTAGGGAGCTCTCTGGGGTCTCCTTTATAAAGGCACTAATCTCACTCATGAGGGCTCCCCCCTCAAGGCCTAATCACCTCCCCAAACCTGCCCCCCCTCACCCCGGCCAAATACCTTCCACATTGGTTAATTCACATTTAGCACATCCATTGGGGCTGGGGGACACAAACATTCAGTCTATAGACCTTACCTAAAAAAATATTCTAACTGAAGTTTTAAAAGGTTTTAAAACAGAGATTTAATGTGCTCTCATGACACAGAGTCTTTTGGAAATTTAAACAATATTGAATAGTAAAGTTTTTGTTTAAGGCTCCATTTATGACTTTTATTGTCATATATTTTATTTGTCCAACATCTAAAACTTTTATTTTCCCAGGTAATGCTTGGCATAGTTTGTGGTATTAATCTTTCCAATGCATTATTTTTCTGCACTTCTTATTATGGGGTGGTATTTGTTTCCATTCAGTAAGACGTTTAAACAAGCAGCTTTGGTCAACCTTCCGCTACTAATACATTATATTTTTTAAGTAACTTTTATTTATTTATTTCTAATTATAAAAGTAAAACATACTCATTGAAAAAAATTTAGAAAAAGAAAAAAACCAGAAAAATATAAAGTGCAAAATAAAGATCACATATAATCCCAGCTTCTGGAGACAACTACTGACAATATTTTGTGGTCTAGTCCTCCAGATTTTAATCTATACATCGCATCAATTTGTCATCACAGTACATAGATAGATGTCTGAAAATCAGATGTAGCAAACAATTAAAATGTGGCCCATTTGCTTTAATGTTTCGTGTAAATTGAACAATGATGGTGACAGACTTTGCAAAAATACGTGGCTTTAGTTTATACTAAGAGAGCATCTTGTGAATCTAGGCACTTAGTGTCAGAATATATTTTTCATAATCTACTAAGGCTAGGAAGAGTTCATTTATTGATGTTACTAATCCATCTAGATTTTGGTCTCAAGATCGTATTCTTCCTTATGGACAGATAAGCCAGAGTTTACCAATTTGTTGGCAAGACTGTAATTTTGTAAATTACAGGGCCTGATAGAACATCACATAATTTTACACAGATGCTTCAGTAAAAGAAGCAACTGATGAGACCTTCTGAATTAACCAAACATGTTCTTGTATGTCTCACTGTTGTTTAGCTTACCACGTTAATTACCCTTTTCATATATTTACTCTGAGGTGTTCATCCAGTTATTCTCTGAACAGATGGTCCCCAGAAGTTACCTCATTCAGAATAGGGTAATTAAGCATGAAAATTATGATACGAAGTATAGTCCCGTTTTCCACAGAAAATGCTACAAAATCCTGCAGACAGGGTGGATTTAAACAAAGTGTCTTCAGGTGTTGTGCTTAGAACAGAGAGTGAAGGAGGCCCATACTTGGGTAAAACAGGTTACAAGAAGAATAGAAGCTGTTGTTCGGGTATTTCCAGTTAGTAAGGGAAGAACTTTCAGAGCTCACTGGCTATCCAACTCCCTGAGGTTTTTAGTGGTAAATCCCAAGTGAATATGTCAGGTTTTTCTAGGGCCTGATCTTTCTGCATGAAACTTTTGAATTACAAGACAGTTATGAAGTATTTTTTGCTTTGGTATATTAAATGTCTGGTTTTAATTCAGACATTTGGAAATTGTATGAAATCTTCAAGATGTAAAGTTTAGTCCAGTCTAGTGGATGATCTATACAGTGATGGTTAACAGGTCTAAACCCCTATCCTAAAGTGTGTTTTGGAAATTTGTGGGGCTATTTTTATCCCTCATAATGATTGGAGGATGCAACACTAGCATTTAAAGAGTGGGGACCAGGAATGCTAAACCACCTGCAGTGTGGAAGTATCTCCCACAACAAAGAATTATCCTTGTTTTGCACAACTGTCCAGTGTTCCACCAGACTAAACCCACTACAAATATAAATCAATGGTAATTTGGTAGATTTTAATAATGAAGAGCTTGTTGCTGTTATTGTTGTTGTTACTTTTACAAGAAGTAATACCCTGTGATTTAGGGGAAGGTGGTGTGAAGAAGGAAACATGAACGGATGAAAGACATAGTCTTTGAATAATTTACCAACTCTGATCTTCCTTCCTACGTGATGCATGATTATAATTCTAAAAAGAATTGACAGTAAATAAACTGGAAAGGGAGCTACTAGTACTGATTGAATAATTTCCCTTTTTAAAGACATTTTTAAAACTTGGTAGGCATCCCAATGTGTTGCTTGTAGTAGTGTTGAAATTATGTAATGGCATACGTGAAAAACTGTTTAGCAAATCTGTAGATTTAAAAGTCTGATAGCCCTGGTGGGGTGTGAATATAAATACCATTTACTTATTCATTTGTGGGAATAACCTACCTCCTCATTTTCTCCACTAAGATTGTATGTTGTCTTGGCACATGATCCTTAAATTTCCTTCTCTGATCATCTACAAATATAGACCACATTTGTTCCCCTGCTCTTTCATTTTCTGCTTTTCTTTTATGGAATATCTTCTGATCCTCTTCCTTCTCTTAAATCCAGTCCTATCGATTACAAGGAGTTGCAAGGATCTGACTATTTCATGTCTTCCAGGGCTTCGCCACTACTCAGAAGTATGGTCCAAGGACGAACAGCATCAGCCTCACCTGGGAGCTTGTTGGAATTGCAGAATCTCAGGTCCTTCCAGAACTACTGAATCAGGATCTGTGTTTTTTTTTACAAAATCTCCAAGGCAATCGTATGCATGACTAAAGTTTGAGAAGCACTGTGAGAGTGTAGCCATGCCCGATGGTTCACTTATTGAAATAGTGAAAAATTGCATAATATTTTATTATAAATTATGTTATGGGCTGAATTGTGTCCCCTTAAAATTCCCCCTCAGAATGTGACTGTATTTGGAGACAGAGCCTTTACAGAGGTGATTAAGTTAGAATGAGGCCCTTAGCATGGGACTTAATTCAATCTGAGTGAGATCAAAACAGTATGATACTGGCATAAAAACAGACACATTGATCAGTGGAGCAGAAAGAACGCCTAGAAGTAAACTCACACATATATGGTAAATTAATTTATGACAAAGGAGCCAAGAATATACAATGGGGAAAGGATAGTCTCTTTAATAAATAGTGTTGGGGGCTTCCCTGGTGGCGCAGTCGTTGAGAGTCTGCCTGCCAATGCATAGGACACGGGTTCGGGCCCTGGTCTGGGAAGATCCCACATGTCGTGGAGCAACTAGGCCTGTGGGCCACAACTACTGAGCCTGCGCGTCTGGAGCCTGTGCTCCGCAACAGGAGAGGCTGCAACAGTGAGAGGCCCGCGCACCATGATGAAGAGAGGCCCCCGCTTGCTGCAACTAGAGAAAGCCCTCGCACAGAAACGAAGACCCAACACAGCCAAAAATATAAATAAATAAATAAAAAAAATTAAAAAACAAACAAAACAAAAAAAATAAATAGTGTTGGGAAAACTGGACAGCTATATGGAAAAGATGAAACTGTACCCCTATCTTATACCATACACAAAAATCAACTCAAAATGGATTACAGACTTGAACATAAGACTTGAAACTATAAAACTCCTAGAAGCAAACACGGGGGTAAGTTCCTTGACACTGGTTTATATTGCGCCTTTCTCTTCTACTGGTTTAGAAAATACACATGCAATTTATTCTTCTCATTGGTAATTCCTAAAATTTAAATATATTATTTGACAAAGTAAAAAACTGATGATTTTGTTCTCTCCTTGAACAATTCAAGAATTTCAGTGTACTTTAACTTTGAGAGCACCACTCTCACCTTTACTTCTTTTTGTTGCCTCGTATTTTAGTATATGGCTCTTGATCTAAGAGTTACATGAGAGAATTTGTTTTCTCTATTTTTGTGTAGAAGGGCCTTTATTTTGTGATAATGTTAGTAAGTCTAGTTTTACTATATTGTGATTAGGGAATGTGGCCTGTATTATTACTATTAAAAATTTGTTCAGGTTTTTTTGTGGACCAATGTATGGTCAGTTTTCAATGGACACTTGAAAATGAAGTGTATTATCTATCTTAAGGAGACACAGTATACCATGTTTTGTTGCATCTAGTCACAATTTCTTTCTTTTGCATTTTAAATTCCCTGCTTGAGATTCATCTTTCAATTTTGGCACCTTATAATTACTTTTGGCCAGATGGCAATCATAATGCAGTTCTTATTGCTGGCACTGGGATAAACTTGGTCACCGCTATTTACATCATTGACACTTCCAACTGAATTATGTTTACATTACTGGATCTATACATGTTGGGTTTAATTACCATTGAAAATGTGGTTGGAAAGATTACAGCGTATTTTGGCATTGAAACCAGAAGTTATTGGGTGCACAGAAAGGTTTGGAAAGGTGTAAATTTGATACTAGTAAAGCAAATATTATTAATTATTATTTTTAAAATAAATTTATTTATTTATTTATTTTTGGCTGCTTTGGGTCTTCGTTGCTGCGCGCGGGCTTTCTCCAGTTGCGGCGAGCGGGGGCTACTCCTCGCTGCGGTGCTCAGGCCTCTCACTGCGGTGGCCTCTCGTTGCAGAGCACGGTCCCCAGGTGCCCAGGCTCAGTATTGTGGCGCATGGGCTTAGTTGCTCTGTGGCATGTGGGATCTTCCCAGACCAGGGCTCGAACCCGTGTGCCCTGCACTGGCAGGAGGACTCTTAACCACTGCGCCACCAGGGAAGTCCAAGCAAATATTACTGATGGAAGAATTACTATAATTCCACATTTTCTTGCAAAAAACAACCAAAGACTCTACAGAACCTTAAAGCAATCAAGGACAATAACTATGAGTAGATGAATCTGCGGGACGTTTTGTTCCTGAGGCAAGTACAAGAGGATACCCATTGCACACCAAGTAAATCAACTGGATTTAGGAGAAATTGCCAAATCTCTCAACATAGATGAAATAAATTTCACAACAAGCAGAGAACAGTGAGACTTCATGCATTTTGCAGACCATAGGCATGTGTCATAGTTTAACCGAGAGCATTTATTTTCTTGGTGCTCTATTAAAAAATGACATGTTTTACAGTTGACTGCATCTTACATTCAATGAAATGTGATATATTGACCAGCTCTACCTTATCATGTTGCTTATGTTGTCTATATCCTCACATCATTTTAAAACTGTCTGTGATCTGCCTTGGACCAAGAGATGCAAATGAAAGTCTCTGAATATAAGTGTATCTATTTCCCCTTGTTATCTCCTGTAATTTCTGCTCTTTGAATAGTGCTACCATGGTTTAATTGCATGTATATCACAACTGTTATATCATCATTATCATTTAAATCTTCTAAGTTCATATTATAAGTAGCCCTACTTGGTCTCATTTTATGGTTTTTTGGTATGAATTTCTATTGCCTGATATTAAGATCGCAAATCCTGTTTTCTTTTTATTTGCATTTGCCTAGTTTACTTTTGCCCGTCCTCTTATTTTCAACCTTGTGAATCACTTTGTTCTAGGTGTGTTTCTTTTATATACTATAAAGTTTGGGTTCTTGCCTTGTGCTCTAATCTGAAAGTCTGTATATTTCTAAAAGATAAATAAGCACATTTTAAAGAATTTGACTGACATATTTGCCTTTTTTCTGTTTTTTTTATAAGTTTTAAATTCTTTCATGATGTAATTTGTTTTCTTTGCTTTTTTGATAATCTGATATTTGGAGAAGTTCATGGCTTTGTGGCCTTTATAATTTAAAATTGTTACTCAAGAAAATATATGCTTTTGCAAATAATGTATCTGATAAAGGAATTGTATCCAGAATATATTAAAGACTCTTACAAAGCAATAATAAAAGACAAAAACTCAATTTTAAAATGGACGAAGTATTTGAACAGATATTTCCCCAAAGAAGATAAACACATGAAAAGATGCTCAGTATCATTAGTATTAGGGAAATGCAAATCAAATCCACAGAGATACTACTTTATATTCCCTATGTTATGGACCGAATGTTTGTACCCTACCAAAATTCATATGTTTAAGCTCTGACCCCCATGTGTCTAAATGTGGAAATAGAGCCTGTGGATGTGGAACCAGGGGTATGGAGGAACAGCGGATACAAAGGGCTGACTATAAGGTACATGCAGATTTTTGACTGGGAGGGGCGGCGCTGCACCCCCTAATGCCTGCGTTGTTCAAAGGTCAATTGTAGTATTCAGAGAAAATTAAGGAAATGGGGAAAAAAGGTAATGATTAAAGCTAGGGTAGTGGAATGGAGGTGGGGCAGGGAGGAATGCTATACAGGAAAGGGAGAACATTCATTCATTCATTGTATATCACCTAGCTCAGCTGTGAATAGTGTTTACATAGTCATTATAATGAAATTCTGATTATTTATATAAGCAATCTTACAGTATAACTCTGGAGACAAGGGGGATGAGAAATTGTGTGTGTGTGTGTGTGTGTGTGTGCGTGTCTGTGAGAGAGAGAGAGATACAGAGATAGAGATAGAGACAGAACTAGAAGTCATGTCAATCCCTTATCTCCCCATGGTGTGAAATCAATAGATAATGCCTAAAATTGGGAATTCAAGAAGTGATATTGTAAGCGCATTATTTAGAGACACAGAGGTTAACTATCAAAAGAATGAGCAAAAACCGTTAAAAAACATTACTCTGGGAAATGGGAAACAGAAGTGGGATGTTGCAGGGATGACATGTTGGGGGGTGGGGAATAGCTGGGATTTTTAAAATAATAAACCTTATAAAAATATTTGACTCTACACTGTATACATATAATTTTTTGTAAAATAAGAATGTATGGGGACTTCCCTGGTGGCGCAGTGGTTAAGAATCTACCTGCCCATGCAGGGGACACGGGTTCGAGCCCTGGTCCGGGAAGATCTCACATGCTGTGGCGCAACTAAGCCCGGGTGGTACAACTACTGGGCCTGCGCTCTAGAGCCTGCGAGCCACAACTACTGGAGCCCAAGTGCCACAATTACTGAAGCCCGCGCGCCTAGAGCCCGTGCTCCACAACAAGAGAAGCCACCGCAATGAGAAGCCCATGCATGGTAACAAAGAGTAGCCCTCGCTCGTGGAAACTAGAGAAAGCCTGCGTGCAGCAACGAAGACCCAACACAGCCAAAAAAAAAAAAAAAAAAAAGAATGTACAGTCAACTGTGTTGAATGTCACCAAAAACAAACAAACAAAAAACACACACACACAGATTCACTAACAGGAATTAAAAAAATAGATATTAATAACACTTGCCAACATTAATTTTCCTAAGAATTGCATATGTTTTGTTATCTTCTTTTTTATGTGCTTTCCCTCATTTTATTTCTGTATAGAACCTAGAGGAACTACCCATATAAATATTTTTAGTTCATTATGAATTACAGGTTATCCATTGCCATTCTCTCTAAAATCGTTTGGTTGTAGGAAACTTCAAAGGATAAATAATGTGTAATCTCCATCCCTTCCCACCCAACGGGCTCTCACTGAAATTCTTCACCTGTACCTTGAGGGCCTCTCCCAGCAGCTAGATGTGAGTCATTCTTGCTTCAGGGCATGGGTTCCATTATTGGCATGTTAAAGTTATAAAGCCACTGGTTGAGGTGAAGACTGAAAAATTCAGATACACATTTACAGTTCCCTACCCACCTCTCCCCACCCACCCCTTCTAACCTTCTGACCAAGTTAAGATTCCACTGGAGGAAAGAAGAGAAAGAGGGGAGAGACCACACAGGAAGAAGTGGGTGGAGAAAGGCATCAGTGTTCAGCCTGAACAAGGAGGCCCAGTGTCAGCGGCTGGTCAGCTCCCAGAGGCCATCCAGTCTCTAGACACGTGCTCTGGTCCACTTGCTCTGCTGTGTTGCCGTGTTAATTATCCTCGTCTTGTCACTCTCCATCCCCTCTCTGACACCCAGAGCAGTCAGCATACCACACACTGCTTGTCTGTCAGGAATGACCAGCCTCTTTCCCAACAGAGGCTTTGCCACCTCCCACCCCACAGGCTCCATGCGTTCAGCTGGCCTTTCTGTGGCCGTCATTGACAGCCCTCATCTGAGCAAGACTGGACCAGATACAAGGGAGGAGCCTTCTCCAACTGAGTGGGGTGTTGGGGAAACACTCCCCATTGCATCCCTAACTGGGGTTGGGCCATCTGGAGGGGGCAGAACTTAAGGACAGGGAAGGATGGAGGGGGTCTGCATTTACTTCTCAGCTCACATTTCCAAGACCACCAGCTAACTCTGCAAACTCTAACTCCAGAGATGCCACACAGGACCCTGGTCTCCAGGTAAGGTGGGGAGGAATGGCCAGTCCTGGATGTACCCTGTCTACCTGCATGTCAGTGAGTAAAACAGTTGTCTTCTTGCAGGGTGACTAATTTAACATCAATGGTTTTGTTCTATTATTCAGTATTTTTAAAAGAAGTTTTCAAATGAAACCCTTTGCCTTTCTCTACTTTGAGCAAAATGAAATATTTCAAGTATAAAAACACCAAAGTTGGCCCCCCAAATTCTGTAATCTTTCCTTTATGGCATTACATGTTGGATAAGGTTATGATTAGCTTGAGGCCAAATGTGATTCTAAATACCAAAGAATGATGAAGTATGAAGTAATTTGTTTTGAACTAATAAACTAGTTTCAGCTGAATTATTAGTAAGATTTTTTTTTTTTAATGACCCAAATAGGCTTTTAAAAAACCTAGAAACTCGCATACTTGTAAGAACTTGACAAATTCCACTTCCTATGCTAGACAGATATGCAAGCACTGGCAGTTCTGAGCACCGTAATCTCAGCACTGACACTTTGCTCGTGTAACATTGATTTCTGAGGTTTTAAACACTTATCGAGGCTAAACTTAAACAAAAGGGCAACAATTTAGTGCTTTGAAAAATACGATAAGGTTTCTTACACATTGCTGACTCTTACTTTAATTTTAATCTTTTTCAATCCCTTAAAGACTAAAAGCTGGGGGCTTCCCTGGTGGCGCAGTGGCTAAGACTCTGCCTGCCAATGCAGGAGACACGGGTTTGAGCCCTGGTCTGGGAAGATCCCACAAGCTGCGGAGCAACGAAGCCCGTGTGCCACAACTACTGAGCCCGTGCACCACAACTACTGAGCCCGCGTGCCACAACTACTGAAGACTGAACGTCCAGAGCCAGTGCTCCACAACAAGAGAAGCCACCACAAAGAGAAGCCAGTGCACCACAATGAAGAGTAGCCCCCGCTCTCTGCAACTAGAGAAAGCCCGCGCACAGCAATGAGGACCCAACGCAGCCAAAAATAAATAAATTAACTAATTAACTAAAAAAAAATCCTAAAAGCTGAATTATAATTTTATATTTTGAGTTAGACTTTGTAATCAGAAAAGTAGCTATTTCCCTGACAGGATCTCAAATATTAGTCTTTAAGCTTAATACAAATATTCTACTATATTCTCCTAAGAATCTATTGTTTTCAGAACTGAAATAGTAAAGATATTTCTAAATTGAATCTAAATTGGGGATTTTCCTGGTGGTCCAGTGGGTAAGACTCCATGCTCCCAATTCAGGGGGCTTGGGTTCGATCCCTGGTCGGGGAACTAGATTCCACGTGCACGCCGCAACTAAAGATCCTGCATGCTGCAACGAAGATCCCATGTGCTGCAACTAAGACCTGGAGCAGCCAAAATAAATAATAAATGAATAAATAAATAAATATATTAAAAAAAAATAAACTGAACCTAAATTTTATGTGAAAACCAAAAAATGGCTATAACTCTTATGCTGTTTCTACATTTGCACAGCAAGGCATAATAATTGCTAAAACATTAGAGAAACTGCCATTCTCCCTGGCATTTTAAAAGGTACTTAATCATTCTTTTGTGAAAGGATACAACTCGTGACTGCAAACGTTAGATTGTTTTGAATCTGGAGACACAGATTTAATAATATTGGATGGACTATTTCCTCTGTTCTAAAACTTACCCCTAAGGGCATTTGAGTCTCACAAGAGCACAGCAGCTGCCTTGAGCAAAGCAAAAGCAGGGTTTAGCAGTAGCTCATGTGAAAATGATTTAGGGAATGCAGGCAGCATTTATATCAGTATACACCCATTTTGAGGTTTCCACCAAAAAAGCGACTATGATCTTGGTCTGCATTAAGAGAAAAGCAGTGGTGACAGTTGCTCTCTCTCTACCCCAGAAACATGACATTCAGTTCTGGATGTCACGTCTCGTATGGAAAAGAGACAACTGCGAAGTTCTCAGAGAAATCAGGAGCACGAAGGGTCCTGACACATGTCACACAAGGAACAGTTGCACAAACAACCTGAGTGTGTTTAGCTTTGAAAAGTGATGTATCAGGCTGACTGCCTTTAAATTTGTGACGGGTATTTTGTGGGGGATGGATTAGAGTTAGCCCTTATTGCCTCAGGTTGTAGAACCAAAGAGTGAACATTACACAGAGAAAAATTCAGGCTTAATCTTCAAGATACTATTTTATTAATGTTTCCAAACGTAGAATGAGGTGTTTCAGAAGAGAGTGAATCCCAGTCTTGAGCTCTGTTGAAATAGGTTGGACAACTCCTGGCAAGAAGATTTAAATACTGGGTGTATCGTTAATAAGCCAATCTTTAAAGTCATCTCCAAAGTCCAAAGTGTAGATTCCAGGACCTCAGCACAACAGTATAAATGCCCAGTTCTCTTCAAAGTGTAACTGAGGGGGCTTCCCTGGTGGCACAGTGTTTAGGAATCTGCCTGCCAATGCAGGGGACATGGGTTTGATCCCTGGTCCGGGAAGATCCCACATGCCGTGAAGCAACTAAGCCCGTGCGCCACAACTACTGAGGCCCATGCTCCTAGAGCCTGTGCTCCTCAACAAGAGAAGCCACTGCAATGAGAAGCCCGTGCACCGCAATGAAAAGTAGCCCCCGCTCGCCACAACTAGAGAAAGCCCCACGCAGCAACGAAGACCCAACGCAGCCAAAAAATAAATTAATTAATTTAAAAAAATGGAACTGTGGTTACATATGATGATTTGGGGGTGCAAGCAATGCTTCCCACTTGCTATATCCTCAGATTATCAGCAAGTTCAATTTCTTTTTTTTTTTTAATTTTTATTGGTGTATAGTTGATTTACAATGTTGCGTTAGTTTCAGCTGTACAACTGTAAGCTCAATTTCTACCCCTCGGCCCCCATGCCCCCAACCCCATTATGTTTGGGAACCTCTCAAAGTGCTGTTACCAAAACGAGTTTGTTTTGCCTGGCGCCCAGCAAGCCAAATGCTGAGACACCAAAGTTTGAAGCAAATAGAGGGTTTATTCACAAGGCAGCCAAACAAGGAGAAGGGAAAACAAGTCTCAGATCTGCCTCTCCAAAGCCAAGGGGCTGGGGTACTTATGGGACAAAAAATACAGCAGCAGGGTGGTCTGAGGCGAAAGCAGAGGAGCATAGCAAAAGGTGATTGGGAAAAGGTGTGTAATCGTTCTGAACAGGGGTAACTCACCTCCAGGCCTCTGCATGTTAAAAATGGAGGCACTTAACACGCTCTGAGGGTGGAGTTTTGGCCCTCTGATGTCAAAAGGTCACTGAACGGACACCTGCGCATGCTCAGTTGGAGGGTTGGCAGTCCTAGCCAGTCTTAACCAGCTCAGCTGGAACTAGACACAGCTGACTCCAAATTCCTGGAAAACAACTCGGGCAAACATCTTTAGGCTATGTGCTGCTTGGAGAGCATGCAAGTCTTAAAACGACCTTGGTTAGTGAAGGCAGGTGAAACGGACTTGACGCAGGGTTTCAGTGCTTCTTCATTTCAAGGGGCAGTCCTCCTTGCTCATGTATCACTGCTGGAGCCAAAACTCAGATGCCCACCCTCCACTCCCCTCGTGTGAGCCTTGGAGACTTCCACATCTGAAGACAGTTGCTCTAGAGTAGGAGCCTCCATGCTGCTATTGCTGTAGCCAGAGGGAAGTGGTATCCCAGCTGAAACCTAGGTAATCAGAGAGCTCTCTACTTACATCTGTTGCCATCACATGCCATTGCTAATCATGTCCAAAGCAACATGGCTGAAACTGTGGCTCACTAACACAGACCCTTCTCACACTCTTGGCAGTTCTGCAAGGTGTTTTAAAGAGCAAGGAGGTGGGATATAGAGGGTGGGAGGGAGACGCAAGAGGGAGGAGATACGGGGATATATGTATACGTATAGCTGATTCACTTTGTTATACAGCAGAAACTAACACAACATTGTAAAGCAATTATACTCCAATATAGATGTTTAAAAAAAAAAAAGAGCAAGGAGGAGCAATACTCACCCTGGTCAGTTATAGAGCCTGAACTCCCAATTGAACAGCCTTTTAGACTCAAATCACCAGCTAAGTTCTGGCCTATATGTCCCCAAGACTTATTCTCTTTACGTTACACTCGGCTGCCGGGATAGATTTAATAGGGAAATGTGGAAAGACTTGATGCATCCCCATGAAGAGTGCTGCTAAAAAGGGAAAGGATTCCCATATCACGTTATCAAACCAAGTTAGGAGAATGGGAGCCACTTTGACCCAAATGACTCGTTAAGTTTATTCTGGATTTATTAGCCAAATGGAAAATTGCCGCTTAGTGGTTAGGACTGGGGGTTCCGGGGCTGGTCTGCCTGGGTTCACATCCCAGTCACATTACTCCTCGAAGCCTCTACTTCCTCATCCTTGTATTAGAGATTATAACAGCATCTGCCTCACTGGGCACTTGTGAAGATTAAATGAAATGATCCAGATAAAAACAAGGTTAAGAAAATAGAATTCAATAAATTTTAGCTTTAAAACAGATTCTTCGGGACATCCCTGGTGGCGCAGTGGTTAAGAATCCACCTGCCAATGCAGGAGACACGGGTTCAAGCCGTGGTCCGGGAAGATACCACATGCCACAGAGCAACTAAGCCCGCGAGCCACAACTATTGAGCCCGTGTGCCACAACAAGAGAAGCCACCGCAAGGAGAAGCCCGTGCACCACAATGAAGAGTAGCCCTGGTTCGCCACAACTAGAGGAAGCCCATGCACAGCAACGAAGACCCAGTGCAGCCAAAAATAAGTTAATTAATTAATTAAAAACAAAACAAAAAAACCTCAGATGCTTCTCGAGAAGATTCGCTGTGCTGGGAATCCTAAGATTCCCAGGTACAACCTGGGAATACTTGAACAGACGGCTCTCTGCTAAAAACTTACATTAGTAATTTAGGGAGTCATTTTCTACATTATCTAGTTATTTCCTTTTTCTTACTAACATTTTTTGGACTGTACTTCTTCCTTAGACTTATCTTTAGTATACCTGTACTCAGACATCCTTGTACACATAACAAGACTGCTGAACTCACAGGGGAAACAAAGCTTAAGACAGATCATCTTTGAAAAGCTTTTTTGGATTTGATCCAGTACTTGAACCAGACCTCTCCTGATAGGTCCCTCCCTGTCCCAATTCCGCCTTCAAGTGTGCTCTGTGTACACTGGAATTCCCTGGCCAAATTGCCTCAAGAAGCTCATTTTTGAGGCCTGACTGACTGGGCCCCATCTTTGGTCCATTCTCCCAAGAATGGGCCACACCACTGGTGTGCTTGCTCTTAGCCCGGAGGGGTGGGCAAGCATGCGGATAGAGCTTGGACATGAGGATGACATGTTCCCACAGGTGCACACAACCCCCTATGGCCAGAATAGAGCTGGGAGGAGGGAGAGAAAGTAGATGGGCCATGCGGGGCCCAGAGCTGGGGCTGGACTGGCTCTTCCTCTTTCTCCAAGCTGGGGAGAGGAGGATGAGGAAGAGGAGGAAAAGGAGGAGGAAGATGGAGAAAAGAGGAGTGGGGGGAAAAGGAGAAGAAAGAGAAAGTAGTTTCCTGCTTAAAAGACAGACTACTTGCTGTCTATTGGGGCCAGGTGCAAATTTTCTTCCCTTTACACACACAAGTCTTTGTTTTCAGCCCTGGTTATTTTCTTAGGCCAAATCCCCAGAAGTGAACTGCTGAGACAAGGGTAAGAACATTTGTTAAGCCTTTTAAGATATAAGATATATTATCAAGTTCTCCTGCTGCAGCTCCTGTGGCCTGGTATGTGGTACTCTCTCCTAGACTTGATTCAGGCCTTCTACTGGCCACTCAGCTTGCCTTGCCCGTGCCTTGTTCACAAGACTTTCGTGAGATAAAAGCTGCTCCCTGACACTCTCTCCCTAAAACAATCTAGAGACTCCTGTGGTAGATGAGCATAGAGATCACCTTGCCGTATTGCTGGCCTTAATGGGATTGTTTTCTGGTGTTTTACCATTAAATAGAATGTTGACTTTTGGTTTGAGATATACACTTTTTAAGTCAGGTCAAGAAGATATTCCTCTTGGACTAGTCAAAATTCTTGGCTTCAAAATCCCAAACAGAATCTGGGTAACTTATGGGAAGAAAATATTTGGTAGCCCATGGAATCTCTGGGAAAGCTGAAGTTCCAAACTTGGCTCATAAGAACAAGAAAGATTAGGAATTATAAAATTGGGGGTTCTTTTGAAATTTGGGGTTTTGCTTATTTCTGGACTGAGAAACATCCAGTAATAAATCTCCAGTTTGCAAATATGAGTTCATCTGGTCCAAGTATCCATCTGATATTTGAATCTTCACTGCAGCATTCCTATCAAGTGGAGATCAATTAGCCTCTGGCTAAATGCCAGTAATGGTCTTGCCAATTTTCTTTGACTTCCTATAGCATTTACCCATTGTTACTAGTTTTGTGTCTTGGGTTATCAGAACAAACCCAATGCATTCTGTTCCCTCTACCAAGAATGCTTTTTTCCCACCTTCAAAAGAAACAATAATACTGATCTTTTAAATGTAAAATAAAATTATATCTGTTCTAAAAAAAAAAAAATGCTGGGAAGCCAGACTGCAGACAAAATTAGGCCCCAAGAGGAGTCAGGTTGAGACTGCCTCCTGCCGCCCCTGCAGACCCTGAACACTGCCCTTCTGCTGCCATCAGACGGTTCTATTCACCTGTACTTCTTTGCATTACCCACTTCTGACTCAGAGTACCAGGTGAGGGTCTCTGGTTGACCAGGTTTGGGTTGGTGCTTGCACTGTGTCTCCCAGGGTCAGGAAAAGCAAGTGCCTGGCTTTTCTAGTGGGACCCCGTGTCCCACCAAGATTCACACAAACTCCATAACCCAGAATAGGAAGCTGATGCTGGTTAGCTAAAAATATAAATGACAAGTGTCTACCACTCATCTATTCTGACTTTACTAAAAAATTTCACCGGGACTCAATACTGATTACCTTTCCAGCATTTGAAATGACCATATGATTTTTTTGCTTCAGACCTATTACTATAGTAAATATATTAATATATTTCACTGAACTATCTTTCCAATTTTGGAATAAAACCCACTTAGTTGTGGTATTGTATTCTTTTAATGTACAGCTGGATTCTATTTGCTAATATTTCATTTAGGATTTCATGGTTAATTCATAGGTGAGGTTGGTGTGCGTAATCCTTTTCAGGATTTGATATTCATATTTTGATTCCATTATAAAATACTTTGCATGATTTCCCTCTCTATCCTCTGGAACAGTTTAAATACTTGCAAACACTTATATATTACATACTATGTACTTCTAAGTGTGTTACATGTATTAATTAATTTAATCTCTGCAACAACCATATGAAGTAAGTACTGTTATTTCCATTTTACACAAGGAAAAATTGGGAGAGTGATTTAGTAACTTGCCCAAGGCCACAATGGTAATCAGCACCAGGATGACATGTTCATTGAAAATTAGAAAGATTTTACCTGCAAGATATATCCAGGAATGGTATTTACTTGGATAAGGAGCTCTTTTAAAATTTAAAAAATAAATTCCAAAACAGGGGGTCTCACAGTGTGGTCTTCAGACCAGCAGCATCAACATCACTTAGAAAGAGACCTGCTGAATCAGAAACACTGGGGTGGTCCCCAGCAATCTGTGTTTTAACAAGCTCTCCAGATGTTTCTGATACATGTTAAAGTTTAAGAACCAATGAGCCAGAAATATAACCATATCAGTCAAACGTTCAATGGAACATGGCTGAACCAAAAGGTAAGGGCAGATCTGAATTTGGAATCTTCAGGAATGTCTTTTGGTTTTGTCTATGTAAAAAGCTCTTCCTTTGTGGAACTCGTTCTCTCCCACAGCAATGCAATTGTGTGATTTTGGTGGGGCTGCTAAATCAGGACCCTGTTCCACAGTGAGCACAGAACATTCCTGATATCCTGCTTACCTGGCTTTAGTAGGCAAAGGCATGCAACCCAAGTCAGGCCAATGAACATCCCTCCGGGATTTTACATTTAGAGTTGGAGGGGAAAGTGCTTTGCTTTTCGCATTGTGGAGGTGGGGGCAGATGTTAACTGGGGGACATTGTCTGATAATTTGCCTGCCATGTGGAAGAAGCCCACCTGCACAGAAGAGAATAGGTCGAGAACAGTGAAAAAGCATAGTTGAGAGACCTGACAAGTTCATCGGAGACCTTGGATCTGTCATCCTGAAACCAGCCATAACCTGAAATTACCAGTTACAGTAAACTTACCAGTACGTTTTTTTATTTACTGGTAATACCAGAAATTACCAGTAAACTCTCTTATGCTCAGACAATTTTAAGTTGGGTTTCTGTCACTTGCAAAGGAAAGCATTCTGCTTAGTACACTAGAGGCAGGGAGTGTATGGAGGGTGTTAACGTATTTCATAATCACAATATTTTAATTTTCAAATCTACTAGTATTTTGGCTACACCAAAGGGCTTATCTAAATTATGCTTTTATGCTACTTCATACCTTAAGCATTGTGTAACTAAGGTAATTTGCTTTTTGTATATTGTTGGTCCATAAACTTGCAATTTTTTTTGAACCCAAGCCATTACTTCCATCTGTCACCAGTGAGCTAAGACACTTTATTTCCCTGCAGCTGGCAGCTGCTACAGAAAACATCAAGTCTAAACTGTGAACTCCTTTGGGAGTTTGTTCACTTGGAAGAAAACTGAACAGGGCAAACCTTGGCAGCTCTCTTTCCTCTGTTTGGCTCAACCAAAAAGAAAACCCTAACACATAGGAAGCACTCAATAAATATTTATTGAATACATGAAATAGAACCCGGTAGAAACTTAACAATTAAAAATGAAAAACACTGCAGCTAAATTTAGTATCCATGCATGAATTTAGGAAATTTATTCACTTCGGCAAATGTTAAGTATCAGGGGTGAGTGTAGTTACAGTAACAGAGATTGGATCATGGTGTCTTGAAGCCTTAGACGGGCACAACCAGGACACCTGCGCTTCACGGCCCGGCGTCTGGGCTTGTCAGGTGGGAGGTGAACTATAAACATTCAGCCGGCGCTGCTTATCTCTGACCCAACTTCACCCTCGCAGCTGTCCAAGTGGATTACTGTATTGTATTGGCTCCTAGCCGAGGCTGGCTTAGATGTGTATTTTTGAAATGCTTATGGCTGGTGAGATTCCAGCCTGAGTGGTGCTAAGCATTTACTCCGCTGAGATATCATTCCTAATGGGATATACATTCCAGTGAAAAGGAAGCTCAGGGAGACTATTCATTCCCATTGGAGTACTAGAAAGATTCCCTGCACAGTTGTGGTTTTCTTTGGGTTTCTGGCATTTTTGAAAATTGGCCTTGTTAACAATTAGGTCTCCTGGCAAATTCATTTGTTTTTTTCCTAAAAGCAAATTTATTTAACCTCCAAATATGAGCATCCTTTGGCTACCTGAGTCTAAAAAGTAGATGCTTTAAAAAATGAGCCCTTTGAAAAAATCCGTAACTGAAACTTTTATATATCCCAGCTGTAATTTGCTAATCCTTTCTGGGCATTCTGGACATTCATAGAAAAGAAAAGAATATGTCTCATGTTTTGAATCAATCTGTTTTTTAAAAATTTTGATGAATTGATGCTGCCACTAAATCAACACTTTAGTCTGCTTTTGATGTTTCCTTTGGGTTATTCCTTTAAATATCCTAAGGTTTTGATTCTAAATAGATTTAATTAACTGAAAGATTCCAAATATTTAAAACGTGAAACCTAGCCAATATTCTTCTAGAGTTTTCATTGGATATCATAACTGTAATTGTCCATATAGTAGACCCTCAATATTTGCAGAGTCGGTCCAATTTCTTTTTTTAAAATAAATTTATTTATTTATTTATTTATGGCTGTGTTGGGTCTTCGTTGCTGTGCACGGGCTTTCTCTAGTTGCAGCGAGCGGGGGCTACTCTTTGATGTGGTGTGTGGGCTTCTCATTGCGGTGGCTTCTCTTTGTTGCAGAGCATGGGCTCTCGGTGCGTGGGCTTCAGTAGCTGTGGCACGTGGGCTCAGTAGTTGTGGCTCAAGGACTCTAGAGCGCAGGTTCAGTAGTTGTGGCACACAGGCTTAGCTGCTCCGCGGCATGTAGGATCTTCCCGGACCAGGGCTCGAACCTGTGTCCCGTGCATTAGTAGGCGGATTCTTAACCATTGTGCCACCAGGGAAGTCCCGGTCCAAATTCTTGACTCAAGCAGATTATACAAGTGGCTATGTTTGAGGGATTTTCTGTAAATCCCACCTCAACACAACCAAATTGATACAGCTCTCTGATGACATTTATCTTTTGTTAAGATAATAAAAAAATAATCCTGTAGATCTGTTTCTGCAGATTGGATTTTGTTTGATTTTGGGGAGTAGACAATTTCACCTTTCTTTAAGTAGTTGAGAAACAAACAAAATCACATTATTTATCATGGAAATATACAAGCTCTAATTTGCCAAAATAAAGTGTCTGACACATACCGGGGAGGTTCTGACATGCGCTAAAAATGCTGTTGGCCTTCTCTCTTTATACCTTTACCAAATGATCATGGGTGTCTTCTGAACCATGTCGCAGGCACTCCCTTTTGGGCATGGAAAGCTTTGGGAACATAAACTAAGAAAACAAAACAACACCTCTTCTTACAGAGTATTTTACATAGATATGTACTATTACAAAATAGAAGTCAGTTCCTTTTTAGAACTTTGTCACATAATACCAAGGATGATGGCAAAGTTAAAAGATTTTTAAGAAAAAAATTTTACTTTAAATACAAATATCCAATAGATGCACTTCTTTAATTATGTATACTAGCTGTCAAGCTGAGTTCAAGAGTTTTAAACCTACATAAACACTTTTTCCAAACTTATTAGAAGTTACTGACTCAATCAGCTCTCTCAAATAATTGAATCTAATTCTTTTTTGGTTTGTCAGAGCCACTTGCCTCTGCTCCATTCTACCCTATGTTACCCTATGTTGACCTCAAAACCTCTTTTAAACTTTCTTATTCTTCCTATGTGTTCTATTCTGGAACATTCCAAAGCATTCAGCCTGACCAAGCAACATTCTATTAGTAGAATGTAAAGCTCTGCTTTAGGCAATTACTGAAGCCTCTGAAATTGCTCCAGCAGTTTCTCATTCCTCTGCTGTATTGGACGCATTCCTTATTCTTACCTTCTCTGGCATCTGACTTCCCTGGCTCGGCACCTCTCCCAGTTCCTGTCTCGGGCCACTTGCTCGCTCTGATAATTCATTTTAGACACACCCTCCCGGATGGTGCTCTCTTGGAGGGACTGGATCCATACACTGTAGCTGGGGGTGAAAAGTGCTCATCCCCAACCTGACCCTGAGACCAGCAGGACCAGAAGTTTCAACAGATCAGCCCTGCCCAGCTCTTTTGGATGCTCCGCCTTTGCCCTTAGCTGTTTCTAATGAACACTGTCAGGCTCTTTGTGAGTGAATAACTCAGACCTTACCTTTTAAAAAGTAAGATAAAAAAAATCACACTACTTAACACAAAAATTACAAATTAAACATAGATTCCTTTAAAATACCTTTTATTGTGTTAAGAAGAGCGAAAAGGGATTCCAAAAGGTAGTCGATACATGTGAATAAAACTGAGCTACAGATCTTTTTTTTTCAGCATATGATGCTTTATTATTTCAAGAAAGGTAAAAACACAACTGAAATGCACAAAAAGATTTGTGCAGTGTATGGAGAAGGTGCTGTGACTGACTGAATGCGTCAAAAGTGGTTTGTGAAGTACCATGCTGGAGATTTCTCGCTGGACGGTGCTCCATGGTTGGGCAGACAAGTTGAAGTTGATAGCAATCAAATTGAAACATTAATTGAGAACGATCAATGTTATACCACAAGGGAAATAGCCGACATACTCAAAATATCTAAATCAAGTGTTGAAAATCATTTGCACCAGCTTGGTTATGTGAATTGCTTTCATGTTTGGGTTCCACATACATTAAGCAAAAAAAACCTTCTTGACCATATTTCCACATGCGATTCTCTACTGAAACGTAATGAAAACGTTTCATTTTTAAAACAAATTGTGACGGGAGATGAAAAGTGGATACTGTACAATAATGTGGAATGGAAGAGATCGTGGGCAAGTGAAATGAACCACCACCAACCACACCAAAGGCTGGTCTTCATCCAAAGAAGGTGATGTTGTGTATATGGTGGGATTGGAAGGGAGTCCTCTATTATAAGCTCCTTCCAGAAAACCAAACAATTAATTCCAACAAGTACTGCTCCCAATTAGACCAACTGAAAGCAGCACTCCACGAAAAGCATCTGGAATTAGTCAACAGAAAACGCATAATCTTCCATCAGGATAACGCAAGACCGCATGTTTCTTTGATGACTGGGCAAAAACTGTTACAGCTTGGCTGGGAAGTTCCGATTCATCCACCGTATTCACAAGACATTGCACCTTCGGATTTCCATTTATTTCGGTCTTTACAAAATTCTCTTAATGGAAAAAATTTCAATTCCCTGGAAGACTGTAAAAGGTACCTGTAACAGTTCTTTGCTCAAAAAGATAAAAAGTTTTGGGAAGATGGAATTATGAAGTTGCCTGAAAAATGGCAGAAGGTAGTGGAACAAATGGTGAATATGTTGTTCAATAAAGGTCTTGGTAAAAATGAAAAATGTCTTATTTTTACTTAAAAACCAAAGGCACTTTCTGGCCAACCCAATACATTTTGAGGAATTTTGCCTTCTTTTCCTCTAGGTAATCACTCTGGAAACATGTTGTTACACTCATTTATCAGAACTTAGGATATTTTCTGGGTCCTGTTTACTAACGACTAGGTGGATTAGCTTGGGTCTTTCAAGAAACGGTTGCCAAGATGAGAACTGATATGCTAAAAAAAATCAGAGAGAGAGAGCCCTTAGATTGGGATGAAGTTTTGATCCCTGTGAAAGAGAAGGGAAGGGAGAGGCAGGAGGATGGTATAGAAATGATTTGAACTGCAGTGCAATTTCATCAAAGTTTTGGTTAAAACATTGGGAGTCTTCAGGAAGAAGGTGCCCTCTGGAGGAGTCCCACGTTTTGCTGCAATGATCCTGCACTAGTATCACTGTCATGCTGAGTCAATGGCTGATTTTGGAGCACACGTAGTAGTCGATCCAGCGGGAGAGCAGTTGGAACTGTCCGTCAGTTATGCTCCCTACAGCAGGCAGATCGAGCAGCACATTTCATGGTTAGAAAAAGGTGCTTCCAGGATGAGGAGCTGTCTATGATTGCCCTCCTTCACTTCCTGCTGCATACTGGAATCCACTCCAGTAGCTCAATCTGAAACAGGTATGCACATCAGTTCAGTTCTGCTCCGTGCCTCTGGTCCCCTTGTCGCACAGGAGGCTATAAAGAGATTCTAGGCCTAAGGCTTGTAGTCTAGCAACAATCATCAGAGATAACTTTTCTATTAGCAGTGAGGGAAGGGGTAGGTAAGGAACAGGTCTTAATTTGATTATGGGCAATAAAATAAACCTTCTCCATATGACTGCCTATGACACTCAAAGCAAATTCGATTTGTGGAAAGCATCTTTCTGACTTCTGTTTGGAGAGCAAAAATTTTGTTGCTCAAAGTCTTCAGATTATTATTGATATTTCCATTTTATGATCCTTTGCAATGAGTACAAATGCGTCCTATGCCGTTCTTTCTTAAACTATTTTAAAGGTTGTGTGATGTGTAATGTTTGTTTTCCATAGGAGCTGCAGGCTGCATATACACTTGCCTTGTGTGCAGTTAACATCCAGGGGCACTCAAGGTTAATTAGAAATGGTAATAAGTTTAATCATGATGAACTCATTTGGTGCTGATGCGGATGTCACCAACACTTGGTATGGAGAGTCTTTTCAATTTTATTCATTGTGTGGGTGAGGGTGAAGGTGGGTGATATCTCATTATAGATTTTATTTGCATGCAATCAAATATATTTTCCAAAGAGGTGGGGTTCCTGGCTATTTTTGAACACTCCAAGTGATTAGGAACAATTACCGCTATATACCTCATAAAATTTTGTTGTTCCTCTTGAATCTATTTCAGGACACAAGATAACAGAATTCTTCAGTGTTTTGGGAGCATGCAGCAGATCTTTGTGATACGCTTCATGGTAATATCTCAAGCCACCTGGTCTCAACACAGCTAAGGTGTATTGGTCATGCACTATTGCCCATTCTCCACATCATGCATCTACCATAGGGCCTCATTGCTCTACTTTACTTTTTTATAGTTGTAGAAAGCTGTTCAGCTATACCTTCCTTCAGCATATAAAAGAAGGGTAGATCCACAGCTAGGGTGTTCATCAAGACTTTTGCCCAGCACTGGCATCGAACCGGACTCGTTTCGCCCGCTGCGCGGCAAGCCAAAACACGGAGAGGCCGAGGTGCGGCAAAAAAAAAAAGGGCTTATTCAAAAGCAGCCCAAAAGACAAGCCAGGAGACGAAAAGAAAGAAGAACAAACCTCAAATTCACCCGAGCTACAGATCTTATTCAGATTTTTCCAATTGTCAGAATAATGGCTTTTATAGCAAGAGAAAATCCTAGATCATGTATTGCTTTCAGTTGTTTTGTCTATTTAGGCTCCTTTAATCAGGAACAGTTCCTCTTTTTTTTTTCCTTTCATGATAACGTATATTTTAAAAATTTATTTATTTTATATATTTATTTTTGGCTGCACTGGGTCTTCGTTGCTGTGCACAGGCTCTCTCTAGTTGCGGCGAGCTGGGACTACTCTTCGTTGCAGAGCGCGGGCTTCTTATCGCGGTGGCTTCTCTTGTTGCAGAGCACGGGCTATAGGCGCACGGGCTTCAGTAGTTGTAGCACGCGGGCTCAGTAGTTGTGGCTCACGGGCTCTAGAGTGCAGGCTCAGTAGTTGTGGCACACGGGCTTAGTTGCTCTGTGGCATGTGGAATCTTACCAGACTAGGGCTCAAACTCATGTACCCTGCATTGGCAGGCGATTCTTAACCACTGCGCCACCAGGGAAGCCCCATGATAATATTTTTGAAGGGCCCTAGTCATTTACTTTGCATAGTATCCTTCAGTTTGGGTTTGCCTAGTGTTTCCTTAAGATTAAAATCAGACTAGGGGGCTTCCCTGGTGGCACAGTGGTTAAGAATCTGCCTGCCAATGCAGGGGACGCGGGTTCAATCCCTGGACCGGGAAGATCCCACATGCTGCGGAGTGACTAAGCCCGTGCACCACAACTACTGAGCCTGCACTCTAGAGCCTGTGAGCCACAACTACTGAGCACGTGTGTCACAACTACTGAAGCCCAGGCGCCTAGAGCCCGTGCTCCCAACGAGAAGCCACCACAATGAGAAGCCCGTGCACCGCAACAAAGAGTAGCCCCTGCTCGCGGCAACTAAATAAAACCCGCGCACGGCAGCGAAGACCCAACGCAGCCAAAAATAAAATAAGTAAAAACGAAATAAATTAAAAAAAAATTCAAAAAAAAAAAAATCAGACTAGGTACTTTGGGCAGAAATTCCACAGATTTCTCAGTGCACTATATCAGGAAGCACATGATGTCAATTTGTTCCCTACCTAATGATTTTAACTTTTATCCCTGGATAAGAAGCTGTTTGCCGGGTCTGGGCAAGATGGCGGAAGCGTAAGACGCGGAGATCACCTTCCTTCCCACAGATACAGTAGAAATACATCTACACGTGGAACTGCTCCTACAGAACACCCACTGAACGCTGGCAGAAGACGTCAGACCTCCCAAAAGGCAAGAAAATCCCCACGTACTTGGGTAGGGCAAAAGAAAAAAGAAAACACAGAGACAAAAGAATAGGGACGGGACCTGCACCAGTGGGAGGGAGCTGTGAAGGAGGAAAGGTTTCCACACACTAGGAAGCCCCTTCGCAGGCGGAGACTGCGGGTGGTGGAGGGGGGAAGCTTCGGAGCCACGGAGGAGAGCGCAGCAACAGGGGTGTGGAGGGCAAAGTGGAGAGATTCCCGCACAGAGGATCGGCGCCGAGCAGCACTCACCAGCCCGAGAGGCTTGTCTGCTCACCTGCCGGGGCGGGCGGGGGCTGGGAGCTGAGGCTCGGGCTTCGGTCGGATCGCAGGGAGAGGACTGGGGTTGGCGGCGTGAACACAGCCTGAAGGGGCTGGCGCACCACAGCTAGCCGGGAGGGAGCCCGAGAAAAAGTCTGCAGCTGCCGAAGAGGCAAGAGACTTTTTCTTGCCTCTTTGTTTCACGGCGCGCAAGGAGAGGGGATTCAGAGCGCCGCTTAAACGAACTCCAGAGACGGGCGCGAGCCGCGGCTATCAGTACGGACCCCAGAGACGGGCATGAGACGCTAAGGCTGCTGCTGCCGCCACCAAAAAGCCTGTGTGCGAGCACAGGTCACTCTCCACACCGCCCCTCCCGGGAGCCTGTGCAGCCCGCCACAGCCAGGTTCCCGTGATCCGGGGACAACTTCCCCGGGAGAGCGCACGGCGCTACTCGGGCTGCTGCAACGTCACGCCGGCGTCTGCCACCGCAGGCTCGCCCCGCCTCTTCCATACCGCTCCCTCCCCCCGGCCTGACTGAGCCAGAGCCCCGGAAGCAGCTGCTCCTTTAACCCCGTTCTGTCTGGGCGGGGAACAGACGCCCTCAGGCGACCTACATGCAGAGGCGGGTCCAAACCCAAAGCTGAACCCCGGGAGCTGTACGAACAAAGAAGAGAAAGGGAAATCTCTCCCAGCAGCCTCAGAAGCAGCGGATTAAAGCTCCACAAACAACTTGATGTGCCTGCATCTGTTGAATACCTGAATAGACAACGAATCATCCCAAATTTAGGAGGTGGACTTTGGGAGCAGGATATATTAACTTTTCCCCTTTTCCTTTTTTTGTGAGTGTATATGTGTATGCTTCTGGGTGAGATTCTGTCTGTATAGCTTTGCTCTCACCGTTAGTCCTAGGGTTAGGTCCGTCCGTTTCTTTTGTTTGTTTGTTTTTTTACTTAAAAAAATTTTTTTTCCCTAATAAATGTTTTCTTAATAATTTTTTCCTTATTTTCTATTTTAAAAAAAATTTAAAAAAATTTTTTTAATAAGTTTTTTCATATTTTTTATTTTAAAAAATTAAAAATTTTTTTTCTTAATAAATTTTTTCTTAATTTTTTTCTTATTTTTTATTATAAAAAATTAATAAATTTATTTTTAAAAATTAAAAAAGTTTTTTTCTTAATAAATTTATTCTTAATAATTTTTTTTCTTATTTTTTATTATAATAGCTTTATTTTATTTTATTTTATCCTCTTTCTTTCTTTCTTTCTACTTTTTCTCCCTTTTATTCTGAGCCGTGTGGATGAAAGGCTCTTGGTGCTCCAGCCAGGCATCAGGGCTGTGCCTCTGAGGTGGGAGAGCCAACTTCAGGACACTGGTCCACAAGAGACCTCCCAGCTCCACGTAATACCAAAGGGCGAAAATCACTCAGAGATCTCCATCTCAACATCAAGACCCAGCTTCACTCAACGACCAGCAAGCTACAGTGCTGGACACCCTATGCCAAACAACTAGCAAGACAGGAACACAGCCCCATCCATTAACAGAGAGGCTGCCTAAAATCATAATAAGGCCACAGACACCCCAAAACACACCACCAGACGTGGACGTGCCCACCAGAAAGACATGATCCAACCTCATCCACCAGAACACAGGCACTAGTCCCCTCCACCAGGAAGCCTACACAACCCACTGAACCAACCTTAGCCACTGGGGACAGATACCAAAAACAACGGGAACTACGAACATGCAGCCTGTGAAAAGGAGACCCCAAACACAGTAAGATAAGCAAAATGAGAAGACAAAAAACACACAGCAGGTGAAGGAGCAGGGTCAAAACACACCAGACCTAACAAATGAAGAGGAAATAGGCAGTCTACCTGAAAAAGAATTCAGAATAATGATAGTAAAGATGATCCAAAATCTTGGAAATAGAATAGACAAAATGCAAGAAACATTTAACAAGGATGTAGAAGAACTAAAGAGGAACCAAGCAATGATGAAAAACACAATAAATGAAATTAAAAATACTCTAGACGGGATCAATAGCAGAATAACTGAGGCAGAAGAACGGATAAGTGACCTGGAAGATAAAATAGTGGAAATAACTACTGCAGAGCAGGATAAAGAAAAAAGAATGAGAAGAACTGAGGACAGTCTCAGAGACCTCTGGGACAACATTAAACGCACCAACATTCGAATCATAGGGGTCCCAGAAGAAGAAGAGAAAAAGAAAGGGACTGAGAAAATATTTGAAGAGATTATAGTTGAAAACTTCCCTAATATGGGAAAGGAAATAGTGAATCAAGTCCAGGAAGCACAGAGAGTCCCATACAGGATAAATCCAAGGAGAAATACACCAAGACACATATTAATCAAACTATCAAAAATTAAATATAAAGAAAACATATTAAAAGCAGCAAGGGAAAAACAACAAATAACAAACAAGGGAATCCCCATAAGGTTAACAGCTGATCTTTCAGCAGAAACTCTGCAAGCCAGAAGGAAGTGGCAGGATATACTTAAAGTGATGAAGGAGAAAAACCTACAACCAAGGTTACTCTGCCCAGCAAGGATCTCATTCAGATTTGATGGAGAAATTAAAACCTTTACAGACAAGCAAAAGCTGAGAGAGTTCAGCACCACCAAACCAGCTTTACAACAAATGCTAAAGGAACTTCTCTAGGCAAGAAACACAAGAGAAGGAAAACACCTACAATAACAAACCCGAAACATTTAAGAAAATGGGAATAGGAACATACACATCGATAATTACCTTAAATGTAAATGGATTAAATGCTCCCACCAAAAGACACAGACTGGCTGAATGGATACAAAAACAAGACCCATATATATGCTGTCTACAAGAGACCCACTTCAGACCTAGAGACACATACAGACTGAAAGTGAGGGGATGGAAAAAGATATTCCATGCAAATGGAAATCAAAAGAAAGCTGGAGTAGCAATTCTCATATCAGACAAAATAGACTTTAAAATAAAGACTATTACAAGAGACAAAGAAGGACACTATATAATGATCAAGGGATCGATCCAAGAGGAAGGTATAACAATTGTAAATATTTATGCACCCAACATAGGAGCACCTCAATACATAAGGCCAATACTAACAGCCATAAAAGGGGAAATCGACAGTAACACAATCATAGTAGGGGACTTTAACACCCCACTTTCACCAATGGACAGATCATCCAAATGAAAATAAATAAGGAAACACAAACTTTAAATGATACATTAAACAAGATGGACTTAATTGATATTTATAGGACATTCCACTCAAAAACAACAGAATACACATTTTTCTCAAGTGCTCATGGAACATTCTCCAGGATAGATCATATCTTGGGTCACAAATCAACCCTTGGTAAATTTTAAAAAATTGAAATCGTATCAAGTGTCTTTTCCGACCACAATGCTATGAGACTAGATATCAATTACAGGGAAAGATCTGTAAAAAATACAAACACATGGAGGCTAAACAATACACTACTTAATAACGAAGTGATCGCTGAAGAAATCAAAGGGGAAATCAAAAAATACCTAGAAACAAATGACAATGGAGACACGACGATCCAAAACCTATGGGATGCAGCAAAAGCAGTTCTAAGAGGGAAGTTTATAGCAATACAAGCCTACATCAAGAAACAGGAAACATCTCGAATAAACAACCTAACCTTGCACCTAAAGCAATTAGAGAAAGAAGAACAAAAAAACCCCAAAGCTAGCAGAAGGAAAGAAATCATAAAGATCAGATCAGAAATAAATGAAAAAGAAATGAAGGAAAAAATAGCAAAGGTCAACAGAACTAAAAGCTGGTTCTTTGAGAAGATAAACAAAATTGATAAACCATTAGCCAGACTCATCAAGAGAAAAAGGGAGAAGACTCAGATCAATAGAATTAGAAATGAAAAAGGAGAAGTAACCACTGACACTGCAGAAATACAAACGATCATGAGAGATTACTACAAGCAACTCTATGCCAATAAAATGGACAACCTGGAAGAAATGGACAAATTCTTAGAAATGCACAACCTTCTGAGACTGAACCAGGAAGAAATAGAAAATATGAACAGACCAATCACAAGCACTGAAATTGAAACTGTGATGAAAAATCTTCCAACAAATAAAAGCCCAGGACCAGATGGCTTCACAGGCGAATTCTATCAAACATTTAGAGAAGAGCTAACACCTATCCTTCTCAAACTCTTCCAAAATACTGCAGAGGGAGGAACACTCCCCAACTCATTCTACGAGGCCACCATCACCCTGATACCAAAACCAGGCAAAGATGTCACAAAGAAAGAAAACTACAGGCCAATATCACTGATGAACATAGATGCAAAAATCCTCAACAAAATACTAGCAAACAGAATCCAACAGCACATTAAAAGGATTATACACCATGATCAAGTGGGGTTTATTCCAGGAATGCAAGGATTCTTCAATATACACAAATCAATCAACGTGATACATCATATTAACAAATTGAAGGAGAAAAACCATATGATCATCTCAATAGATGCAGAGAAAGCTTTCGACAAAATTCAACACCCATTTATGATAAAAGCCCTGCAGAAAGTAGGCATAGAGGGAACTTTCCTCAACATAATAAAGGCCATATATGACAAACCCACAGCCAACATTGTCCTCAATGGTGAAAAACTGAAACCATTTCCACTAAGATCAGGAACAAGACAAGGTTGCCCACTCTCACCACTATTATTCAACATAGTTTTGGAAGTGTTAGCCACAGCAATCAGAGAAGAAAAAGAAATAAAAGGAATCCAAATTGGAAAAGAAGAAGTAAAGCTGTCACTGTTTGCAGATGACATGATACTATACATAGAGAATCCTAAAGATGCTACCAGAAAACTACTAGAGCTAATCAATGAATTTGGTAAAGTTGCAGGATACAAAATTAATGCACAGAAATCTCTTGCATTCCTGTATACTAATGATGAAAAATCTGAAAGTGAAATTAAGAAAACACTCCCGTTTACCATTGCAACAAAAAGAATAAAATATCTAGGAATAAACCTACCTAAGGCGACAAAAGACCTGTATGCAGAAAATTATAGGACACTGATGAAAGAAATTAAAGATGATACAAATAGATGGAGAGATATACCATGTTCTTGGATTGGAAGAATCAACATTGTGAAAATGACTCTGCTACCCAAAGCAATCTACAGATTCAATGCAATCCCTATCAAACTACCACTGGCATTTTTCACAGAACTAGAACAAAAAATTTCACAATTTGTATGGAAACACAAAAGACCCCGAATAGCCAAAGCAATCTTGAGAACGAAAAATGGAGCTGGAGGAATCAGGCTCCCTGACTTCAGACTATATTACAAAGCTACAGTAATCAAGACAGTTTGGTACTGGCACAAAAACAGAAATATAGATCAGTGGAACAGGATAGAAAGCCCAGAGATAAGCCCACGCACATATGGTCACCTTATCTTTGATAAAGGAGGCAAGCATATACAATGGGGAAAAGACAGCCTCTTCAATAAGTGGTGCTGGGAGAATTGGACAGGTACATGTAAAAGTATGAAATTAGAACACTCCCTGACACCATACACAAAAATAATCTCAAAATGGATTAAAGACCTAAGTGTAAGGCCAGACACTATCAAACTCTTAGAGGAAAACATAGGCAGAACACTCTATGACATAAATCACAGCAAGATCCTTTTTGACCCAGCTCCTAGAGAAATGGAAATAAAAACAAAAATAAACAAATGGGACCTAATGAAACTTAAAAGCTTTTGCACAGCAAAGGAAACCGTAAACAAGACCAAAAGACAACCCTCAGAATGGGAGAAAATATTTGCAAATGAAGCAACTGACAAAGGATTAATCTCCAAGATTTACAAGCAGCTCATGCAGCTCAATAACAAAAAAACAAACAACCCAATCCAAAAATGGGCAGAAGACCTAAATAGACATTTCTCCAAAGAAGAGATACAGATTGCCAACAGACACATGAAAGAATGCTCAACATCATTAATCATTAGAGAAATGCAAATCAAAACTACAATGAGGTATCATCTCACACCGGTCAGAATGGCCATCATCAAAAAATCTAGAAACAATAAATGCTGGAGAGGGTGTGGAGAAAAGGGAACACTCTTGCACTGTTGGTGTGAATGTAAATTGATACAGCCACTATGGAGAACAGTATGGAGGTTCCTTAAAAAACTAAAAATAGAACTACCATATGACCCAGCAATCCCACTACTGGGCATATACCCTGAGAAAACCATAATTCAGAAAGAGTCATGTACCAAAATATTCATTGCAGCTCTGTTTACAATAGCCAGGACATGGAAGCAACCTAAGTGTCCATCATCGGATGAATGGATAAAGAAGATGTGGCACATATATACAATGGAATATTACTCAGCCATAAAAAGAAATGAAATGGAGGTGTTTGTAATGAGGTGGATGGAGTTAGAGTCTGTCATACAGAGTGAAGTAAGTCAGAAAGAGAAAAAGAAATACAGTATGCTAACACATATATATGGAATCTAAGGGGAAAAAAAAAAAAAAAAGGTCATGAAGAACCTAGTGGCAAGACAGGAATAAAGACACAGACCTACTAGAGAATGGACTTGAGGATATGGGGAGGGGGAGGGGTGAGATGTGACAGGGTGAGAGAGTGTCATGGACATATATACACTCCCAAATGTAAACTAGATAGCTAGTGGGAAGCAGCACAGGGAGATCAGCTCGGTGCTTTGTGACCAGCTAGAGGGGTGGGATAGGGAGGGTGGGAGGGAGGGAGATGCAAGAGGGAAAAGATATGGGAACATATGTATATGTATACCTGATTCACTTTGTTATAAAGCAGAAACTAACACACCATTGTAAAGCAATTATACTTCAATAAAGATGTTTAAAAAAAAAAAAAAGAAGCTGTTTGCCAGTTTTCTCCACTGTAAGGTAACTAATTTTTCTCTTAGTAATTAAGAAGCATATTGTAGGGACCTACGTGTCTCAACCACCAAGCCCAAGCTCCTCTTGGGCCAGGTGGGAAGCTTAAGGGTGCATAGCGGGCCACTCCCGCAGCTCACCTGCTTCTCCACCCCGCCCAGCCTGCGCCCCGAGGTCTCAGCCCCGCCGGCCCTTCCCCCGCGGCTGCGCCCTCAGGGTCCACCACCTTCCTTAGATTTCAAGGCGCTCTGCTTCTCCACGCTGCCCGGCCTGTGCTGTCATTTGTCCTTCTGTAAATGGTTGCATAACGGTCAGTAGACTGCTCACTTCTTGGGGGCAGGATTGGGTTTTATTTATTTTTGTGTCTTGGAATGTGTTAATTTGTTGCTTTTTTCAATGAATGGGTGTTTAGGTAGGGAGAGACCCAGGAAGAGTGATTTGCTTGGCTTTCAGTGCTCGTGTCATGTCACTGGGCCTCTAGACTTACTGAATAGTGAAATGTGAAAGCAGCTCTTTTGAAAGATAACAATAAAGATGTAAATGCCTCTTGCTTTTAAATCAAACAGTTTACTTCTTGTAAAGACCTAGGTGACCAGATATTCCAATCCTGGAGTTTTATTTTTTTTACAAAGGCGTAGAGAGGTTAAAGGATCCCCAAGATGAAGCACAGCTGGCACTATAAACTCAAGATTCCGAGTCCAGGACTTCCTCACAGTGCTAAATTCCTTTCGGTCTTGTCCAGCCCTTTACAGACACAAAGCAGGATGGACAAATTTCATGATCCTGGAAAGATTTTAACAGCAAATTAAGGTTGCTCCACTCTTTTTTTTTTTTTTGGCCACACCGTCCCACGTGTGGGATCTTATTTCCCTGACCAGGGATCAAACCCGTGCCCCCTGCAGTGGAAGTGCAGAATCTTAACCACTGGATAGCCAGGGAAGTCCCCCCCCACCTTTTTTTTTTTAATTGGGGTAAAATTCACATAACATAAACTTAATTATTAACGATTTTAAAGTGTACAGTTCAGTGGCATTTGCTGTATTAGGTTTTTGTTTCTTGTTTTCTTACTTAAAAAATATCACATGTGAGATCCCATTAGACCTGGTCCCACTTAAACTTCAGATAGAGTTATTTTCAGAGGCAGATGAGTGAAAGCTTGTGTAGAGAAGGAATGAAGTCAGTACTCCTGCTGCCCTCCTCCTCTCACACAAACTACAGGGCGGGAGAGATGCTGAGTTAAACCCTTCAGTAGACAACTTGCCAAAGACAATAAATGCCACTCCTTCGAGCGCACTATTTTATTATGAAGGGTTTGGGTTTTTTTTTTTTTTTTTTTTTTTTGTCTTTTTATCCTCCCTGTTATGCCTTAGGTGCAAAAAGAACGGAGGGGAAAATCCTAGCAGCTTTTTTTTTTTTTTTTTTTCCTAGCAGCTTTGATGACAGTTTTGGTTTGACTCATCATCCAACAGCCGAGAGTGGGGTGGTGACTATTTAGGAAGCTCTGTGGAGGTGGGAGCGGTCTGACTCTCATCCAGTCACTTCAGTTTCAGTGGGTTCCACCTCTCACCTGAGGCTTTCTTCGAAATCTCCAGCCCCACCACCCCTTCTTTGGGGACTACTTATCTGGTTCCAAGTGCAGAGCTCTGAGTTTTTGAGTGGTCTTTTTATATACCTTGTTCAGGTGCTACAGTTTGACTGAAGACTCTATTTTTGAAATCTCTTTGTATTTGCCAAACTTACTACTTTTTCTTTTTAAAAAATTTTTTATTTTTGGCTGTGTTGGGTCTTCGTTGCTGCACGCGGGCTTTCTCTAGTTGCAGCTAGCGGGGGCTACTCTTCGTTGCGGTGCACGGGCTTCTCATTGCAGTGACTTCTCTCGTTGCGGAGCACGGGCTCTAGGCGCACGGGCTTCAGTAGTTGCGGCACGCAGGCTCGGTAGTTGTGGTTCGTGGGCTCTAGAGCACAGGCTCAGTAGTTGTGACGCATGGGCTTAGTTGCTCTGAGCATGTGGGATCTTCCCAGACCAGGGATCGAACCCTTGTCCCCGGCATTGGCAGGTGGATTCTTAACCACTGCGCCACCAGGGAAGTCCTAGTTTTTCTTTAATTTGATAAATATGTGTTGCGATATATCTTAACTTCTTTCCCTGGGCATGAAATTTGTCTGTATTGCATGGAATCTAAAGTATAAGTCCACATGGTTCTTACTCCCTTTGAGAACTAAATTCTAATAGGAAAGATAAATAAGATATGTTCATTTGACAAATATTTATTGAGCTTCCTTCCTAATAGCCTACATGATGGCAGGTGCCAGGGATGCAAAGATGAATTGAATGGCACTCAAGGACTCATTCATAGCGTGATGAGAATTGGCAGTTTGGGCTGACAATAAGTTCACTCCTGAACTTAACCAGGGGACCCCTAGGACATGTTTGAATTTCTCATTTAGACCAGGGAAGGTGTGGTCTTATAAGACATCTTCACAAAAAGGTAGGCCTAAGAATTCTTTTAATATCTTCTCTTATAAACAATTACTTGAGTGATAAAGAACCTTAATGAACTGGTGGGAGGGGGTCAGGGTCAATAAAAGGATGTTCTAGTTAGGGACAGATTGGAACTCTAACTCAAATCACCATGTCTAATCTTACCCAACACTGCCCCCAGTTTTAGGCCATTTATTTTTGGGCAAAAAAGGAGACCAGATAAATTCTATGATGCCTACTTGTGCCCTCAATGGAGATTTTTCTGGTACAGAAAGATAGTGCTGCTTCCAGAAGAAAGGGGTGGGCCTGGGAGGAGCAGAACCGTGCAATTATTTTTCATGAGAGAGATCCTGAAGAAGAACCCAGAGGTGCTTGCTCTGATTTTAGTTTAACTGGAAACACACCCTGAATGTTAGACAAAACCAAAATGGTTCTTTCATCTGACCTTGAGAAGAATTAAAAGACTCTGGGTTTAATTACACTGCCCACACCCACACTAAACAATATGCACCTATTAATTCTCCCAGAGTTAACTGGCCTATGAAACAATATAATCCAGCCCAGTGAATGTGGCAGAACAGGATACTATGTATTTTGTGGCTGCTACTGTAGTCTGCATGTGTTGGTAAGAGTTCTGCTCTATTTCCTACTTTAAAAATTTTTTTTGAAACGTCACTGCCATGTAATGACTTAAGACTTAAATCCTGAGTAGGCGAGCAAGGACATTTATATCTGGTGCTTAAGCCAAAACGAAGACTCTCCTTTGGTTATAGGAAATTGAATGGCTTTTAGTGATAGTTCACAAATAGTCTTCTGTGTGATCCTGGGATTCTGAAAGGAAGTCTAACAGACTTTTTTTTTTTTAAAGTTAGTGTTCAAGTTAACAAGCCCCACATTTCCCTACAAATTCCTTAAATCATTTTCTGTCATACTGCTTTAACCTACTTCAAATAATTTGGGGTTCTTCAGAAAGGACAGTGACAGGTAGTGTCAGTGTCAGATGGAAGGTGAGTCTATGATCTTCATTCTACCATAAACCATAAATTCCAGGTTAGCACTGAAATAATGTCATATTAAGTATGTGCATTGTGTTGTGTTAAATTGAATTTCCTCTGTTTACAAGTGAGCAAAAACAAAGAGAACTTAAGCAAAAAAGCCCTGAAGGGTGGAGGCCCTTGTGGGAGAATACTCGAGCATGGCCTTGAATGCAGGGAAGAGTGGGTAGCAGCATAACGAGGGCATCTCTGGGGACCTCGGTGAACCCAGACACAGTCAGAGACTTTCTCCTTAGAGGGCTTGCTGCTTCAAACACTTCTCGGTCAAAATGTACTTCCTGGGGAAGAGAAGCTGATTGTCCCTCTTTGCTCAGGCTTCTGCTCTGGACTGCTCAGCTATTCTCGTAGGACAGAACCACACAGCAGAAACAAGACTCAGGAGAACCCACTCATCTGGGGACAGTGGGAAGTTCTTTTTTTTTTTTAATTGTCTATTTTATTTATTTATGTATTTTGGCTGCGTTGGGTCTTCATTGCTTTGCGTGGGCTTTCTCTAGTTGCAGCGAACGGGGGCTACTCTTCGTTGCGGTGTACGGGTTTCTCTTTGCGGTGGCTTCTCTTGTTGCAGAGCACAGGCTCTAGGCATGAAGGCTTCAGTAGTTGTGGCGCGTGGGCTTCAGTAGTTGTGGTGCGTGGGCTTCAGTAGTTGTGGCTCATGGGCTCTAGAGTGCAGGCTCAGTAGTTGTGATGCACGGGCTTAGTTGTTCTGTGGCATGTGGGATCTTCCTGGACCAGGGCTCGAACCCGTGTCCCCTGCATTGGCAGGTGGATTCTTAACCCCTGCGCCACCAGGGAAGCCCAAGTGGGAAGTTCTTAAGGAGAATGGCGGTGAGGGAGGCAGGGACGGGGGGTAGGGAGGGGTGGGGAGCAGTCCACTGCCCTCCACACATGGAGTTTAATACAATAACCACGTATTACAATTAAAGGCAAGCTTTGTTTATTTTCCATAGCAGAGGGATGAACACATTAAATGATCTGTTCTTTCCTAATAATCTATTTTCAAGACTTTACAAAATTAAGGCTTAGTGCAGTGATGTGAGTCAGAGGCGTGACCAATGGAAAATAGAGGATGAGTCTGGCATCTTGATATGCAGTGGAAGATATGTGAGAGGCAAACAACTTGCAGTTACTATAAACACACAATCAAAGACAGATCTCTTATTTAATTAGCTTTTTAAAAAAAATTGTATTATTATTTGGCTGCTTCGGGTCTTAGTTGTGGCACGTGAGATCTTCGTTGTGGCATGCGGGATCTTTGTGCCACGTGGGCTCTTCATTGCGGCACGTGGGCTTCTCTAGTTACAGCATGGCTTCTCTGTAGTTGTGGTGCAGGGGTTCTAGAGTGCGTGGGCTCAGTAGTTGTGGTACGCGAGCTTAGTTGCCCCGTGGCATGTGGGATCTTCCCCGACCAGGGATGGAACCTGCATCCCCTGCATTGGAAGGCGGATTCTTAACCACTGGACCACCAGGGAAGTCCCTAATTAGCTTTTTTTTTTTTTTTTTTTTTATTTATTTATTTTCGGCTGCGTTGGGTCTTCGTTTCTGTGTGAGGGCTTTCTCTAGTTGCGGCAAGCGGGGGCCACTCTTCATCGCGGTGCGCGGGCCTCTCACTGTCGCGGCCTCTCCCGTTGCGGAGCACAGGCTCCAGATGCGCAGGCTCAGTAGTTGTGGCTCACGGGCTTAGTTGCTCCGCGGCATGTGGGATCTTCCCAGACCAGGGCTCGAACCCGTGTCCCCTGCATTGGCAGGCAGATTCTTAACCACTGCGCCACCAGGGAAGCTCCCCTAATTAGCTTTTAAAATAGAATTTAAAAAAAATTTTGAAGGTCTAAAATGTATCATTATTGTTCTATGCCACAGATGTTAATTGGCTTCTATTCTTGAATATGTGTATATACATATAGACACATGTACATATATTTTAACATCACTGTCCTTCATCACACCCAAAAATTATGCTATGGGCTTCCCTGGTGGCGCAGAGGTTAAGAATCCGCCTGCCAATTCAGGGGATACGGGTTCGGGCCCTGGTCCGGGAAGATCCCACATGTCGCGGAGCAACTAAGCCCATGCGCCACAACTACTGAGCGTGCGCTCTAGAGCCCACGTGCCACAACTACTGAAGCCTGCATGCCTAGAACCCACGCTCCACAACAAGAGAAGCCACTGCAATGAGAAGCCCACTCACCGCAAGGAGGAGTAGCCCCTGCTCGCTGCAACTAGAGAAAGCCTGTGCGCAGCAATGAAGACCCAACGTAGCCAAAAATAAATAAATAAATAAAAATAAATTTATAAAAAAAAAACACTTAAAAAAATTATGCCATCTCCAGTCTTTTTAAATACAGATGGAAAACCATAATTAACAATGCCTATATTATGTACATGTAAATATAGCTGTTGGAGTCACTAGTTTGGTAGCCTGTGCTTGTTTAAAGACCCTTTTTTTTTTTTTTTTTTGTCTCATACAAATGTCCTAAGTCTGTTTCCCATAGCTATATGATACATTGGACATGATACATCTAATGCAAGTCCTGAGGTGAAAAGACTGTCAAAATGTTTTTCTGGAAATCCAGAGAACGGCTCAGCATGCCTGCAATGACCCCAGATTCAAACACTTCATTACTAGGAACGGGATTGTGTCAGCCCCTCTCTAGCTCCAGTTCCTGGTGCTGTTAGAAACTGTGAACGAGGCCGAGAATGCACAGATAGCTTCCTGCTTGGTTAATAAGTTGTCTTCATTTCTAGAGACACATATCAGAAAATGTTTCTCCCTCTCCCAGAACTTAATATACATGGGAGTCCTGGAAATCCTCACTCCAGATGACAACAAACACTATATTTCACATAAATAAATGCAGATGTCATTTCTTGAACTATTTATCTCATCATCGCATTGGCTGGGATTTTTTTTTATAGTTCTCTAAAAAAATTAACTTTGGGTTTTTTTCCTTTTTTTCCATTATTTAGTAATAGAAAAGGTACGTATTTTATTCCGTCAACCTCAACCCACAGACTGTGAAAACACATTAGTCACGCAATTTACACCTCTGAAGGAAAACAAAACACCAAATAGAAAAAAAAAAAAATCTATCAAAGCAAATTCAATGATTCTTAGATCATCAGATTTTTCCAAACAAAGTTGACATGTTTGTATCTCAACCACCAGACTGAAATCCCAGAAATCTGGGGTAACAAAGCAAAAGAAAGTGACCCATGCTCTCATTGGAATCTGCAGTGTTCACGGGAAAGCTCAGTCTTGGAGTCTTTAGCTCTGTACGTATGGCTCCTAGGTTCCCCAGGGAAGCAAGGTTAATTTCTCCCACAGGCCTTATTTCTGCCCTTTGTTCTTGCAGTTATTTTCCAGGAGGGCCTACAAAGAAACTGGGGTTTTCAGTCAAGCAGGCCTGGATTCCAATTGCCCCTCACACCCCCTGCTGTGAGGCTCTGACTGTCCTGTCCTTAGTATTTGCTTCTTCCTTAAACTGGAAATAGCAATATTTGGTCCAGGACTGTGGTAGGATGGTAAGCAATAGTGTCAGTGGCGCCGGGAAGGAATGCTGGAAGTGATGGTGGCTGCTAGTGGTAACCCTGGGTTCTCCCTGTAGACACCTTCACACCTGGGGGGTGCGGGTACAGTAAGTGCCACCCTGAGAAATTTAACACTTGTTCCTCATTCCATAGACTCCTGAGACTTAACTTTTAAGAAGACAGTAGGAGATGGGGAGGGAAGGCCTCCTGCTCTGGCATTTCTTCATTTGTGTTGTGCCGCAGAGAAATGCTTTGAAAGGGGTTACAGGCAAATAGATCAATACCAGAAGTATTGATGCTTCTGCCCTGAGGGAGGCTGCACGGATGAGGCTGCAAGAGTCCAAGGACCCGTTTTCTTCTAAGGAGCAGCGTCATTGTTTCACCCCAGTGTGCTGTACAAATACTCACATTTTCATGCCAAGTGCTGGTGGCCCTGTAGGCCTCTAGGAAACCTTATGTACAGCTTCTAGATGAGCGTAGGCAGTCTAGAGAGCAGTAGAGGGTACGTCATTGTGATGAATGTCTAGGTACACTATGACCCGTCAGTTCCCTCTCAAGGGGCACGTACGAGAGCATTTACCATGATCAGGTGTTTAGAGACAGGGAGCCATGCAATCAAGGTGTGTGTCTCTCGGGATGGGTGCTAATATAGGAGATGCCCACCAAGAAGTCCTGAGTAACAGACTAGATGCGCACACAGCAACACTGTGGGTCTCCAAAGCTGTGCTGAGGAAATGAAGGAAGAAACAGAATGAGATCTGCATCCTGACATCACTTACATAAATTAAAAATGCAGGAGTACAAAATAACACTACACTTTACAGTAAAACAGAAAACAAAATAATATACATTAAACATGTCAAAATGGTTGCCTATGGGAACTGGAAATAGGAGTGGGGAATGGAGATAAAAAGGGATAGAGGGATGGATGGATGGATGGTTGAATGAATGAATGAATAAATAAATATGCTCCCTGTGCTGAGGGATTGGGGATATGGTTGACTCAGCCTTTTGCTTCTGTATTCCTAAATAAAAAATTATTTTTATTGGTGTGACTTTTAAAAGATTGGGAAGCAGCTGTTCTAGGTAATGCAAACATTTCCTTGGAAGCCACCAAAAGTAGCAATTAATAGCAATTCAACAAAAGTTAAATGTCAAACCAGGAGAGAAAAAAATGTGCATACAAGGTGTTTTTCCCATAATATTTAATTATAGAAGAATCATTTGTAAAGAGAGGCCATTACTTTGAATTAAGATGTTAAAACCACTAGCTACATTACATAAGTAATTATTTAAAAAATGCCTTCTTTGATATTGAAAGAAGATCATCAGGTGATCTAGGAAGTCTAAACTTGTAGAATGGTAGGGAGCAGTAGGGATAGTATTTTCTCTTAATACAATTTTGCTGGTCTCCCCCCTGACAGCGATGAGAGTCATGTTACACTTGTGATCTCCCTTCCCTACCCACTGCCTGGTCAAAAATATCTGAGAGATGTGTCTGCAATCACCCCTTTGAAATCAATTTGGTTTGTCTCAGCAGCATCCCTCCTGCTGGGCCCTAGGAAAGGAGAGGATGCTATTTTGGCTGAACCTTGAGTGATCAGTAGGGTTGGGAAGTCTGCTGATAAGTGGAAAGGACATTCCAGGTGTAGGGAACAGCATGAGTGGTGGCACAGACATAGGAATGTCCAGGGCAGATACAGGGACGGGTCTGGAAATGAATAAACTACTCAGCAGCTGTGATGCTTGGCAGGCCTGGGTTCCCGCTGCAGCTCAGACCCTTCCAGCTGCGGTTGATCCAGTCCTGGGAGCTTTCAGGTGTGCTGTGTTACATTTTGTGGGCCTGGAGCCAGCAGCTTCTCCTTTAAACCTTATAGATTAAAAAAAAAAAAAAAAAAAGCAGCCAATTACTGCCAAGTGTGGTTTTCATTTTCACTTGAATATTCTCAACTTCCCTCTGGCAGTGCTGCCAATTTCTAGGTGAGCTGTCCATCTCTGCTAGATTCTTGTGATTCGTTACATTTTATTTCTTTTCAGTGATAAACCTCTGATGTATTCCAAATCTTGGGATGTTTGTGTTACTATTGTCCCAGATATATGCCTCTAATGTGCTGTGAAAGGGAAGTGACTGGTTATCCATTAGACAGGAGGAACAATTTCTCAGTTCCCAAAAGGTTGCAATGTTCAGCACCAAGTGCCAAATGTTTAAAAGTGAAGATCCCTAAACACTTAGAATAATTTTTAACCGCTTTTCTGAGATATAATTCACATATGATACAATTCACCCATTTAAAGTGTACAATTCAATGGTTTTGGTATATTACATTATTAATTTTTTTTTAATTTATTTTATTTATTTATTTTTGGCTGCGTTGGGTCTTCATTGCTGCGTGCAGGCTTTCTCCAGTCGTGGTGAGCGGGGGCTACTCTTCGTTGCAGTGCGTGGGCTTCTCATTGCGGTGGCTTCTCTTGCTGCGGAGCACGGGCTCTAGGCACGCGGGCTTCAGCAGTTGTGGCTCGCAGGCTCCAGAGCACAGGCTCAGTAGTTGTGGCGCACGGGCTTAGTTGCTCTAAGGCATGTGGGATCTTCCTGGACCAGGGCTTGAACCCATGTCCCCTGCATTGGCAGGAGGATTCTTAACCACTGCGCCACCAGGGAAGCCCACATTATTAATATTTTTAAATTGTGTTAAAGTATATCTAAAGAAATTTGCCATGTTCACCATTTTAAGTGTACAATTCAGTGCCGTTAATTACATTCATGATGTTGTATAATCATAACCACAGTCTATTCCAAACTTTTTCATCACCCTAAACAAAACTGCTCACAATATTGCAACGGTATAATTAGGTCCAGACTGAAAGAGTTTTGTTTATAAAAGAGGGTGTTTAATAGCGTCATCCTCTGCCATGGTTTCCTACCCCAGGTGTTCTTACAACCTCCTGCTTCCTGTTGGTACCTGAGCTGGGAGCACCAGCCTCATGGTGAATCCCATCAATACCTGCAGGCTCCTCTCCAAGCCCAAAGGATGGGCAGCTGGAGTTTCTTCCTCCTGGAGATCTCAGAGGCAGAAGAAATGGCACCAGGCATGTGGGCCAGATGCTTTCAGATAGAAGCCCTGCATTTTGCATGAGTTTATTCAACCATTCCCTTTTATCTCCATTCCCCACTCCTATTTCCAACTCCCACAGGCAACCATTTTCATGTGTTTAACGTACATTATTTTGTTTTATGTTTTTGTAAAATGTATACAGTTTTGTACTCCTGCATTTTTAACCTGTGTAAGTTATCTAGGCCTGGACCTAGATAAAGGGGTAAGGCTTCCCATCCTTGTTTCTAAACTATCACTGAAACCAGCCTTTCCCCATATATCCTGGACACACACTCCTGACTTACAATAAGGGAAAATATGCACATATCTCATCACTAATGAGCTTACCTTCAAATCTTTTATGAGTCATATATAGCTTATATGAGAAATTGTAATCCATTCCCTGGTTCCTCTCTTTTAAATTCTATGTCACTATTCCAGAGGCTCTGTGTCCCTTAAGGTTCTTGACTGTAAGCAACGGAAGCTAATTCTGACTTAAGCAGAAAAGGAAAATACTGAAAACATATTGTGTAACTCACAGAATGGTGGGAAGGCTAGAGGTCCTAGGTCAAAGGAGGCTTCATACCAGGGGCCCAGAACTTGTCTGGGAAGGTCGTTAGTGTTCCAAGTAAGAGTAGGTTCTGTAGCTGCTATCCACAAACCCTGCAGGTAGGATTGTACTCTGTCCCCAGTGCCTTTGGGAAATTGAAGGTCGATACCAGAATGGATTCGCCAGTCTTGCATTGCTTTGGGTCAAATTCTGGACCTGCTGCATCCGATTGGCTAAACCTAGGCCTGAAAAAGAAACGGCTGGCTGGCTGGCTTGTTCAGCATCTAGAGTGGGAGGCAGACCCTGTCTCTTGCTAAGACTCAAATGGTGAGGGATTCCCCAAACATAGGAAGACAGTTCAGAGTAAGCAACGAAAAAAGTGACAGATGTCCTCTACAGGTAGGAAGCATCTGGTGTTCAGTACAGATCTGAGTCACAGCTTAATTTTATCTGTGTTTGAAAAATACTCTAAACTGGTTTGTTGGCCTCCCTTTCTGTTCTTAAAAAGATACACTTGGGCAATTTATTTTAGCAAGTTCTTTTAGAAATGTAAAAATTCTGACATCAAAACCTCACAGTATTTTTGTCTTTTTCAAGTTTACATTATTGTGTTGAAATATAACTATGGAGCAAGTCTTTTTATAGTCAACTTAACTATGGCTTATTGTCAAGATTCTAATCAGGTTCTTATTCTGACCCAATATTTACAGTTTCGTAATTTTCAGTTTGTTTTCTATTGTCTTTCTTCTTTTAAACTGGAACAGTTAGATTTTCTTTAAAAAAAAAAAGTACATAGCTTGTATTACAAGGTAGAAAAAGAGAAAAAATAAGGCAGAACAAGAGTGAAGTACAGGAAAAAAAATACTGTTATTTTTGTAACCAAATCCAAGGTTAACAAGGATTTTTGTTAGTGAAACATCAGGTTATCCAGATTGCATTATTTCTCAGGTAAATAGAATCATATTTCTTGTGTTTTAATAGCTAGTCTGTGTTTGTTTACTAGTTCAAAGACTATTTATTCTTTAAAGTCTCAAAATCTTAGTCTGCTTCATTGATGTCCTATTTATCTGATATCTTTTTAATGAGTAAGGACATTTGAGCTGTCCCTGCCGTTTCACATTGAATGTACCCTCTCATCATTTCCTGTGGCTTTATGGTGAAAGATACTATATTTACTTAGTGATTTCATATTCCATCTCTGCCCCTAAAACTAATTGCCCCTAAAGAAACTGACGAGAGACTCAGTGTATGAATTAGGTACTTGCCTATCAGACTATTGTCCATTACAAAGTGGATTGGATTCCAGACCTACCAATTTCCTTGAACAGGGAAGAAAAGATGTTTCAAGTAAGATTTCATCAGTGAAAGACAACATTGTTGGTGGGAGTGGGGGAGGTAGTTTGCATAATCTCCTTTCAAATTTTAGAAATTCATGGTCCAGGATGCTGCTGAAGTCCATTCTTGTCTCTTCCTGGGACGGGCAAATGTCTCTAACCTCCCCAAGCCAGAGGATGCTGAAAGAAGCTGGTGTGAGAGGGAAGGGAAGGTCAGCCAGATGGTGGAGGCATGGAGAGAAGGGTAGGGGGGAGGAGAGGAGGGAGGGTAGAGGTGTTAATTAGCTTTCCTTGGCTCACCCAGAGCCCGTGTCAAGCAGATGGCTGCACCCTTAATACCATCCTTTTTTTCTGTCCAGCAGGCAGTAGTGGTTGAATCTTGTGGTCAGGCAGAAAGCATGCACTTTTTTTTTCCTCTTCAAAATGTGGAAGTGGCGCAAAAATAAACTCAAAATGGATTAAAGACCTAAATGTAAGGCCAGACACTATAAAACTCTTAGAGGAAAACATAGGCAGAACACTCTATGACATAAATCACAGCAGGATCCTTTTTGACCCAGCTCCTAGAGAAATGGAAATAAAAACAAAAATAAACAAATGGGACCTAATGAAACTTAAAAGCTTTTGCACAGCAAAGGAAACCGTAAACAAGACCAAAAGACAACCCTCAGAATGGGAGAAAATATTTGCAAATGAAGCAACTGACAAAGGATTAATCTCCAAGATTTACAAGCAGCTCATGCAGCTCAATAACAAAAAAACAAACAACCCAATCCAAAAATGGGCAGAAGACCTAAATAGACATTTCTCCAAAGAAGATATACAGATTGCCAACAGACACATGAAAGAATGCTCAACATCATTAATCATTAGAGAAATGCAAATCAAAACTACAATGAGGTATCATCTCACACCGGTCAGAATGGCCATCATCAAAAAATCTAGAAACAATAAATGCTGGAGAGGGTGTGGAGAAAAGGGAACACTCTTGCACTGTTGGTGTGAATGTAAACTGATACAGCCACTATGGAGAACAGTATGGAGGTTCCTTAAAAAACTAAAAATAGAACTACCATATGACCCAGCAATCCCACTACTGGGCATATACCCTGAGAAAACCATAATTCAAAAAGAGTCATGTACCAAAATGTTCATTGCAGCTCTATTTACAATAGCCAGGACATGGAAGCAACCTAAGTGTCCATCATCGGATGAATGGATAAAGAAGATGTGGCACATATATACAATGGAATATTACTCAGGCATAAAAAGAAACGAAATGGAGGTATTTGTAGTGAGGTGGATGGAGTTAGAGTCTGTCATACAGAGTGAAGTAAGTCAGAAAGAGAAAAACAAATACAGTATGCTAACACATATATATGGAATCTAAGGAAAAAAATAAAAAAAGGTCATGAAGAACCTAGTGGCAAGACGGGAATAAAGACACAGACCTACTAGAGAATGGACTTGAGGATATGGGGAGGGGGAAGGGTAAGATGTGACAGGGTGAGAGAGTGGCATGGACATATATACACTACCAAATGTAAAATAGATAGCTAGTGGGAAGCAGCCGCATAGCACAGGGAGATCAGCTCGGTGCTTTGTGACCACCTAGAGGGGTGGGATAGGGAGGGTGGGAGGGAGGGAGACGCAAGAGGGAAGAGATATGGGAACATATGTATATGTATAACTGATTCACTTTGTTATAAAGCAGAAACTAACACACCATTGTAAAGCAATTATACTCCAATAAAGATGTTAAAAAAAAAAATGTGGAAGTGGCGGAGAAGCATACAAAGGGAAAATCTAGATTTAAATGTTATATGTACCTAAGAAAAATAGATCGTATCTCCTTCCATCTTTTGCAATAAGTATATGTGCATTCATATTTTGACAACAATTGAGAGTGATTTGTTCTTTCTATTACAAAAATCAGTCCAAGGGACTTCCCTGGTGGTGGTCCAGTGGCTAAGACTGCACGCTCCCAATGCAGGGGGCCCGGCTTCGATCCCTGGTCGGGGAACTAGGTCCCACATGCCGCAACTAAGACCTGGCACAGCCAAATAAATAAATAAATAAATATTAAAAAAAAAATCAATCCAAACTAATCAAACTGTGTCTGGATATCTAAAAGATAATCGATAAAATGATAAAACCGGCTGTGACGTTCAAACTCAATCCCATAGCATCTTGTGTTTGGAGAGAGGTTGGCTTATAGACCACTGTAAGAAGATTCAGCAGATCACGTGTCAGAGATACTAACATTGACTTCTCTCCTTGGACACCAGCAGTTTCTGTACGGCAGGGATTGTGGCTTGATCATTTCGTAATTTCTCTGGAGCTGGCCATAATGATATTCACTGAAAGTTTATTAAATGGAATGAAGTTATAGTATGTCAACCACTACTATATGTACTGTTCAATATTTGTATAATTATTGACTTTATGCAAGATAAATATTCCTGAGCATGACAAAGTTAAACAGTTAACATTTTGAAAATGTGGTGTTGTAACAGGCACCGATTTTTCTCAGCGCTGGTATAGGGCTTTATATGCTAAATTAAATAGCTTTCAAAATTGGGAAGTAAAGATCCTGATACCTGTTTTTGAGGAAGGGAAAGGAATAAATATTTACTAAGCACTGACTATGTAACAGATATAATTTACATACATTAACATATTCAATTCTTTCAACATCCCTACATGGTAGTTCTTTCTCTGCTTTTTACAGATGAGGAAATGGAAGTTCACAGATGTTAAGTTAATTGCTAGAGGTCACATAGTGACTGAGCAGAATACACACTTGGATATGCCTGACTCTACTGTCCTGCCTTTATTCTACCTGAACCCCAGTATCTCCATTGGTCCCCCCAATAGTCTCAGTTTTATTTGTCCAGTGATTGGTTGAATCAGCCTACTCTACCTCTAAAGTAGTCTCCACGTTCTTTCTTTCCCCCACCCCAATGGCAGAAAGAGATCTGGCATCCAGGTCTTCAACTGCTGAACTCTCTCGCACTAAATCATTTTTAGAGCTTTAAAAGACAAATGGGAAGTGAAATAGTATATTGCTGGTAATCCAGAACACAGCATTCATTTGATCTTAATGTACAATTCTGCAATTCCCTTCTACCAAATTTTCAACCTTCACATTCACCTTGTACTTGCTAATATGTGATACATGTATCTTATTCTTGTATTTGATATTTATCCTATGGGCTGAACATGTTTTAGATCTAGCAATGTGTTGGATGTTAGCTAGATTCCATTTGGGGCAGGTGATACATCTTTGGTTCTCTTTCTCATTGCTTAGTATACCACACTCAATTTTTTAAATATACATTTTAGGGAATTCCCTGGCTGTCCAGTGGTTAGGACTCTGTGCTTTCACTGCTGAGGGCCCAGGTTCAATTCCTGGTTGGGGAACTAAGATCCCACAAGCTGTGCAGTGTGGCCAAAAAAAAAAAAAAAAAAAAAAATCAAGGGTTAGGTGGTTGATTTCCTCCAATTTCTTCATAATGAAGCTTTCTGGAAGCATTTGAGATGACATAGTAAACCTGAAACTGAAATAGGCTGTTCATATTTAAGGAGAAAAAGTCTTATATTACATATTGTTATTTACTATATTTGGTACTATTTTATCAATAATAGATAATCACAGAAATAAACATTATAGATCAGACTCTTATTTTCAGGCAAAAGTTATAGAAAATAAGAAGTTTTCCAAATGGAATTCTTACAAAGTCTTTAAATAATTGTTTTGGGAAGTTTTAAGAGTGTCTCTTGACTCATGCCTATTAGAGTTCTTTGCTCACTTCCTCTGAGATGAGGTAGACTCATTATGAGAAACGAGAGATTGGTGAAAGGCCAGGATACTTAGATTATCCATTGTTGTATATTGCTCTACTCCCATTTGGGAGTTGTGGACAGAAAAGTGACAACATTTCATCATTTGCACTGTCCCCCAGGGAAATTCTCCTACCTTAAAGAATCTTATGATTTGGTCAAAATAATGGACCAAAAAGCAATATGGTTGGTTCTGAGTGACTGCTATAGATGATCATGCCATGGGGGTTCATAGGAGGAATGACATTTTAATTATTTTGGGGTGAAGCAGACATTTTGGATTCACTTTACCTTTAAAAATAACGATGCTGGGCTCATCGCTGTAACTTCTCTTTTCCCTATGACCGTTGAGATCTTGTTTCTACATCCCTCACTTTGAGATCAACCCAACTTAAATCCCTTAAAGGAAGTATATAGTAAATGAAAAGAACTAAGAAGTTAAGATTAGAGAAATGAAACCAGTTTCTTTTAAATGACAACACATTTCTGAAAACCTTGTGAAGGAGTTGATTCAAGTTACCACAGGGTGACTTTTCCAAATGAAAGTCACAGTGACGGAACTTTTCTGCAGTCATGGTTGTCTGACTTAGTTACTTCAGGTATGTAATGGTATACAGGCTTGTATGGTTCTGGATGTAACTCAAGAGCCCCAGTGAGACCAACGGCAGGAGCTATGTGCTATACTTCCTCTATGTTCTCCACTGCAGTGTCTCATAACTTTATCATCCCACGATCTCTTTTGATAAGCATAAAAATCTCATCTGCCCCCCCAAACCTGAGAAAGCCCCGTATAAACAGGGTGCCTTCTGTCCTTCCCCACCTTCAGTTGAGAATCACAGCTTTTACAAAGCCAGTCTGGCCAAGAAGATTTAGTCAAACTTTTAAATATGTTTATTAAAACAATAGGTAATTTTTTTTTGCTATCCTAGATTTTGATAACTCCCTTTTTTCTTCCTTTCTTCCATATCCTCATCCCCTTTGAAAATTTCTTCTCTATCCTTATTTAATTAAACTTGTGGTGTGTCTTTTTTGTTTAGAAAGTTGTTACATTAATAAAAGAATTTAGGTCCTTGGATTACTAGAAATCAGTATTTGTATCTGATCAATAGAATGATCAGTGTCCAAATATGTCAGCTTATAAAACAAACATAGTAGTGAAAAACAGAATTTCATAGGTAGAAACTACTGTTTTAGGTGTATTTCTTTCTTTAGAACTTTATTAAGTTCTCAGTTTTTTAGTATTCATATTTCAACCTTTTCAAGACAAAAATGGTAGTAGCTCTCTTCAAGTCACCAGTTTCACCCTTCTTAACACCTGGCTTCATTACTCAAATACATCTTTTATTTATTTATTTTAAAAAAATTTTCGGCTGCGTTGGGTCTTCGTTGCTGTGCACGGGCTTTCTCTAGTTGTGGCGAGTGGGGTCTACTCTTCGTTGCAGTGCATGGCCTTCTCATTGCAGAGCACGGGCTCTAGGTGTGCAGGCTTCAGTAGTTGTGGCTTGCGGGCTCAGTAGTTGTGGCTCACGGGCTCTAGAGTGCAGTCTCAGTAGTTGTGGCGCACAGGCTTAGCTGCTCCGCGGCATGTGGGATCTTCCCGGACCAGGGATCGAACCCATGTCCCCTGCATTGGCAGGCGGATTCTTAACCACTGTGACCAGGGAAGCCCCTCAAATACATTTTTTAAATCTGATTAAGTCATAGGCTTAAAAAAAAAGGTTTTATACAATTTCTGACTCCTAAAGAAATCACACAGGTTTATAGCATAGGTATAAAAAATGAAGAGTCCACAGAAAATTTAGAATTCAAGCAACAAATAAGGCGGAAATGGTATCCACTTACCAAAAAAAAAAAAAGGAAAAAAAAAGCTTCCAAGTATACCTTATGAATTTTTAAATCTAATCTGTAAGAGACCAGGTTATGTTTTCATCGTGGTAAAATTTACATATAGTGAAATGCACAGATCTGAAGTATACAATTTAATGAGATTTGATTACTGTATTTATCCATGTACCTATGACCCTATCATTCCAGAAAGTTCCTCAATGTCCCCTTCCAGTCAATCCTCACCACAGTAGACAACCAGTGTTCTGACTTCTTTCACATAGATTACACTTACTGTTCTTGAATTTCATATAAACCAGTCACATAAAATGTGCTTTGTATTGCTTGTGTGATTCATCCATGTTGTTACATGTATCTGTAGCTCATCCCTTTTAATTGCTCAGTAGTACTTATACCATGATTTATTTGTCTATTCTGTTGACGGGCATTTGGATTGTTTCCAGTTTGGGCTATTTTGAATACAGCTACTACGAACTTCTTGTGCAAGTCTTTCAGTAGACATGTGCTTTCATTTGTCTTGGAAATAGAACTGCTGGAATGCAGGGTAGGAGCATTTTTAACTTTATAAGGAGCAGTTAAACAGTTTTCTGAAGTGGTTGTACTATTTTACACTCCCATCAGCAATATATGAAAGTTTCAGTTCCTACTTTACGCACTATACATGTAAATCAGAGAGGTCGCTAAGTGCTTTTCAATGTCATCTCTTTTCAGTGACTTTAACAGAATATTTTTGATATTGTTAAATCCCAAGCACGTGGGTATCCAAATTCTGGATAAGTCTTGCCCAGTTTCTAATATACATACTAAACATAGACAAATACAAATATTTCATGAAAAATGTAGAACCATTTCACTTTATGGGATAGTTCTATTCCTGAAAAACTGTGTGTAAAGATTTTTGGGGGGGGGCACAGCATGTGGCACGTGGGATCTTAGCTGCCTGACCAGGGATCGAATCCGCACCCCCTGCAGTGCAAGCATGGAGGTTTAACCACTGGACTGCTGGGGAAGTCCCTGTAAAGACAATTTTTTATAAATCAAATCACTTACTGGATAAGACTTTCTCTACTTCAATGTCTAGTTAAATTCTCTTTTTTCACATTGTCCTCTCATTCTCTAATTTCTTCATTCTCTAAATTTTAGCAGCCCCAGAGATTTGACACCTGTCATCGATGTCATTCCTTTGGGCCTTTGTCACTCATGGCTTAGTTTCCTAACCTATTTATTCGCATGCATATATTTCATTTCCACACACACAATACAATACCTTTAGGGAGGAAATGAACATTTCATACTTTAAAAAATTTCTTTGATAGCATGTGGTGCTGCGCTTTGCACACAGGAGTTACTCAATAAAATTTCCTGCTTAGTTGGTTTTCTATTTTTGTTTTGCTTTAGGCAAAAGGCATAACTGTTATTTTACGACTCAGCTTCAGTAATGTACTTGTTTTAATTATATGGTAATTTCCTCAATTTTCCATTTTCTTGACTAATGTAAGCCATGCTTAAAGTTAAGATTGTTGGGACTTCCCTGGTGGCGCAGTGGTTAAGAACCCGCCTGCCAATGCAGGGGACACGAGTTCAAGCTCTGGTCCGGGAAGATCCCACATGCCGTGGAGCAACTAAGCCCATGCACCACAACTACTGAGCCTGCGCTCTAGAGCCCGTGAGCCACAACTACTGAGCCCACATGCCACAACTACTGAAGTCTGCCTAGAGCCAGTGCTCTGCAACAAGAGAAGCCACCACAATGAGAAGCCTGCGCACCACAATGAAGAGTAGTTCCGCTCGCCACAACTAGAGAAAGCCCGCGTGCAGCAGCGAAGACCCAACACAGCCAAAAATAAATAAATTTTAAAAATAATAAAAAATAAAAACAAACAAAAAAAGTTAAGATTGTTGACTAAAATCTGCTTCCCTTACCACCTTACTAATTTCTAGTTTAAAGCACCCCCTACACAGTGTGGTTTGAAAAAAAAAGCACACCACAAGGAGGTTAGGGATTCCATCTGGGGTTTTCCTCTAATTCTCCCTGGAGATGTGGGTTGCCATTTACAGGTCTCCACTAAGTACCCGATCCATTTGCCAGTCCCTGGAGACTGACATTCTTACCAGCCCAGCTCAGGGACCATCTGTCTGTGAGTGGTTTCCTCCTCCCAACTCAGAGGCCTGTCTGGTCCTTGTTGAACCTACACTACCTTGTTCATGCCTTATTTTTAGTACCGGGCACTGTGAGGCAGAATTTATTTACATGAATGTTTGCCTGTCCACCACTGGACCGGCAAGCTCCTCAAAGCAGGGATCATGCATGGACTTCAGTCATCCTTGCTCTGCATGTAATAAGTCCTCCACAAGTGTTTGATGAATAAACGCATGGATTAATGAGTAAGCAAATGGGCATGACTTTTTAGGTATCCTGAACCTTCAAGAGTTTCTACTTTAATGTTTTTTTAATATGCAAATTTATGGAGAATTTTAGGCCAGAAAAGCACTATTTATGTTATTTCTCTTACTCTCCTTCCATGAGGTAGATATATGCTGGGTTTTTTTGTCCAGCATCCCTTCATTTCTTTTTTTTTTTTTTTAAAGATTTTTTAAAAAAAATTAATTAATTAATTAATTTATATTTTTGGCTGTGTTGGGTCTTCGTTTCTGTGCGAGGGCTTTCTCTAGTTGCAGCAAGCAGGGTCCACTCTTCATCGCAGTGCGCGGGCCTCTCACTATCGCGGCCTCTCGTTGCGGAGCACAGGCTCCAGACGCGCAGGCTCAGTAGTTGTGGCTCACGGGCCTAGTCGCTCCGCGGCATGTGGGATCCTCCCAGACCAGGGCTCGAACCCGTGTCCCCTGCATTGGCAGGCAGACTCTCAACCACTGCGCCACCAGGGAAGCCCCCTTCATTTCTTTTTAGGATGAACTCTTCATTGCTGATGGAATCCCATCCTATATGGTCTGGTGAGGCCAGCCTTGACTCCTGACTCTCTCCAACCCCTGACTGTCAAACAGGTGATTTTGGGCTTGGACTTGGCTAACCAGAGTACATCCTAGCTCTGGACACAGCAGTCCATTCAAGGCTGGGCATGTGACCCAAAGAGGCAAATCAGTTTTCCTGAGATTTGTTATATTGTGAGTTAGTAGAACTTTGGCTTTGGTGTTTAGAAGCCAGGTTTTCAACCTTGTGGAGAGAGCTCATGTTAGAATAAAGCCTACTTGGGAGGAAAAGCAGTGTGAAGAGATCTAGAAGGAGACCATTCTGATGATGGGATTGCAATCTCCCAGTGGCATGGACCAGTTGAGGTTTATATATTAATTATATTCGAGTTTAATACTCCAAAGATTTTTCACCTCATCCTTTCTGTCCTTTGATTTTAAGTCCAAGGAGATTCTTACCAACTGTAGGGAGAGCCATCTGCCTCTTGGTTTTGCTCTGTCTCCATTCTGTGCTGGCCTTTTCTATATGTGACTTCTTTTAGTTCCTGAGTACGTTGGCCTCTGTCACGTCTGTCTTCAATGCTTCTGCTGAATTGTCTGCAGTTCCACCATGCCTTGAGTGGCCAGTTCACCCAGCTCAGTCTGTAGCTTCCCTGTGCAATTCACTCAATTCAATCTGTTGGCTTTCCTTAGCTCCTCCACATCCTTCTTATGGGCATAGGAAAGGTGTACGTAAGGGTTGTCCAAAGAAACAGATCCAGTAGGAGGTGTATATATTGACAGATTTATTTTAAGGAATTGGATTGTGTGATTAGGGAGGTTAGCAAATCCAAAATGTACAGGATAGGCTGGAAGGCTGGAGATACAGGAGGAGCCAATGTTGCAATTCAAGTCTGAAGGCTGTCCGCTGTAAAAATTTTGTCTTGCTTGGGGATATCAGTCTTTTGTTCTTTTCAGGCCTTCAACTGATTGGATGAGGCCCACCCACAGCATGGAGGGCAATCTTCTGTACTCAAAGTCCACTGATTCAAATGTTAATTTCATTTAAAACACCCTCACAGAAATATCCAGATAATACTTGACCACATATCTGGGCACTGTGGCCCAGCTAAATTAACACATAACATTAACAATCACAGAAGGTTAGGCTGTTCTGCACTCCCCTTGTTGCTCTTCATACCCCTTGTTGCCATTTTTTTGAGGCTGCTGTCTACAATGGTTCTAAGGAAGGCTGCTCTTGGCTTCTGTTCTGTTGCCTCAAGACAGAAGGAAACAAGAGACTTTGTTGTGAGGCACAAACCATCTCTACTCTTGGATCCTTCACCCCTATCCTCAACTCAGCTCAGGAATGGGACAAGGGACCATGACTCCCACAGTGCATCTGGCTTCAAACTCTCCTTCCTTTCCCAGCCAGGAGGCATTCACTGGGGTTGGGGTGGTAGGGATGGGAAGTGGGGTGGAGTGGACTGGTTTAGCCAGATTACACTTCTTTTCAAATCTTTTCTTATACCAATATCAAAGCTATTGAACTTAAAAGCTGAGAATGGTGTGATTATCTTTAGTTCTGGTTTAACCATACCATTCTGGGAAGAATGGCACCCCAAAATTGTGGTAATGAGGAAGAAGAAAAGAACATCCTGACAGCTGGTTGAAACTTCATTCTTCTACTTTACCATATCAACTATGCAAATATTATAACTTCCTTTTCCCTCTGCATTCCTGAACTCAGCTGTGGGGTCTGGAAACAGTGCCCTTACTTTTCTAGATTGACCTGAAAGACTAAGTTTTATGGGGAAATTTCAGGCAAAGCAACAGAGGAAGACCGGTGGGAAAGATATTTTAGGCAAGGAAAGTCTCACCTCAATAATCTAAGAACTAAATGAATAAATTAAAGTGTTATTGGGAGGGATAAACCATACATCCAGACAAAGTGACTAAAGACTTTGTTTTTTCATGAAAAAATCTTTGAGTGGGGTCAGTTCCAGTCAGAGCAGAAACAGCTGAATTACATGTAAACCCTACACTTAGACTCCAGTCTTTTTTGTTATTTTTACCATTCTAAAGGCAAAGATGCAGAATATAGGGTGAAGGGGCATACTTTTGTACGACTAAAAAAAAGCTGTTAAAAATCAGATGCATAGTTTAGTTTAACAAATGCTTTAAAGATATCTTTTAAAAATAATTTAAATAAAATGTAGGTTTATGAGCATATTTTGGCATAAAATAAAACTAAAATACAAAAGTGCAAATTGGTTTTTCTTTTTGACTAAATCACAAGCGATCAGTCAGATGGAACCACTGAGTTAAAATAATCCTGCCAATCCTACTCTTGCCATGTATCCAGATTTTAACAAGCAATTTGGAAAACAATTTTGAGCAGTATATAAACTTCATGGGGCTATGCTAAGAGAACTCTATTGAAGGTGATAAATACCCTTTAAAACTCTTAAGCTCTTTTTAAAACACAAATATTATTTTATCAGAGTTGGAATGGATTCTGGATAGTCACTCAACCTTCTAAAACATGATTTATTCTTATGTTTTTATGATATCTAGAAAAAGTATTAACTTTGCAAAGTATATTAAATAGAAACAATCCGGTCTAGTGGAAGACCATGTATTAATTTATTTCATCATTCAAATATTCAGAAAACATATACTGAAGAGATACCAGTTAAAAAAAGAGACACTGCTTAGCAATACTCTTCTTCATTTTGTACCACATCCCTAGCTTCCCCATTTGTTTACACTGTATACTCAGCTAACTGCCAGCTGTTTCCCCCCTCTCCTGGGACAAAATTGGGTTACTTGCTAGCTTTCAGTCTCTCCTTCTCTTCTCCCTTCCTACCTACCCCCATCCTAGTCTGGGTCCCTTCTGCCCAGACCTGATAGGTATCCTGTGTTTTTCTGTCCCAGATCCATAAGACATACAGAAAGTAGGGCAAATGTCAAATAAATTCTCTGCATGTAGTGAGGCAGCTGTGTGTTTTGGGAGGAGTTTTAAAGAGGTAAGTGATGCCATGGGAAGTTGAAGCTTGGTGGCCATATGCATGGCCTAACCACTAATCAGAACATGTGCACTGACAAGTAAGTGAAGGTTTATAGAAAAAAATCAGGCAGAATATTTGAAATCATGATTGTCCTTGTAAATGCAGGAGTATTGTCACCATACTCATATAGTATTTGCTACTTCTCATTTATTGGGGAAAACGGTGGTGATAATGGGATTGCAGGAATTCTTTAAATGAAGAGGGCTGGGCACATTTAGTATGAAAGAGCAGAGATGAAATAGGCCTTATTCCAGGTACGGAGTTAGGCTTGGGAAAAGCCAAGAGAATAAGAGAAGTGTACATTTAGTAAAGTGCCTGACCAAATGTTTGCACAAGTACCTAATTCTAAGGCTAAGAGATTTTCCATCTTTTTTTATTGCTTTTGATCGGAGACACAGGATTACTATTAGTAAGGATTACTATTTAGCCATCCCATATTATGTCTAAATACTACACATATTACTTTAATTATTGCAAACCCCTGCAAGGTAGGAATCATCCCCATTTCCTATGAGGAAACCAAGGAGTAACTTCCATAAAGTTACATTGCTATCAACAGCAAATCCCTAACTGTCTGACTCCAGTGTATTTGTTGTTTCAGCTAATAGGATATAATCTGAGTTTCCTAAAACAATGAGATTGAGGGATTCTCAAGCTTTCAAGAGAAAGCTTAATGGGGTTGAGAGCAGTAGAGATCATGCCTGAAATCACTTCACATACAGTCTTCAAAAATGGAGAGAAAATAATTTTCAAATATTTCCAAATATTTTTTTTTTAACGTCTAAGGTAAAAGGAGGGTATGGAGTGAAAGCCAAGCTGTCAGTGTAGTGGAAAGGGCCTCAAGAAGACTGGAATTACATTGCAATCCGGATTCTACCACCTTGGACACAGCACTCACCTTCTTTAGGCCTCATTTCTTTATAAGTAATTTAGATTTTCAAGGTCCTTTTAAGTTATTAAAACTGTACTTGAATACTTATAAACTCCTAACACCAACTTCAAAAAAGAACCTTTTCAACTTTTTAATTGTCAAGGACGTTAAGGAAGGAGGTATTTTAGATAACAAACAGGGCAGGAAATAGAACCGTTAATAAGAAGAGTATCATCACTCATAGAGTGCCCGGAAATTCAAGGAGGATGATATTCAACCGGTGCCCTTCACTAATTCTTAAGTGCATGATTAATATTTAAAGAACATTCTAGTCTTCATTTCTGCCATTATTAAGGTAACTAACCTGTAATTACTCTACCGATGCGTCCCTAAAGGGTTGAGTTGGCCTTCCAGGTTATAGTTGAGGGCGAGGCTCTGGAGGCGATTGAAACCGCCTGGGTTCAAATGCAGTCCTGTCGCCTGCCGGCGGCCGTAAGGAAATTCATCTATTACGTGGATACATTTTCAAATGGAAGGAATCTGGTTCCCACACCACAGAATGTGTGGATGGATAATCCACGAAAAGCCCAGGGCAGGGCACATAGTAAACTTCAATAAATGTTAAGTCTAAAAGTTTAAAACTTTTCAAAGGGATTGATGGACATTCTATTAGAACTGTGGTCAATTACTTTTCAGGGGAATCCCTTTTCAAAGCAAAAAGCATTTCTACTTAAGTTTTCACAAGTTTAGATTTTGATACATGGGATTTTAGTGAAGCATGACCATGAATAGCTTGTGCTATTTACTTAGTAACATGTTTATCATATCACTTGTGAGGTGGTTTTGATTTTATAAAGCCCTAAATTGTTAAGAAATAAACGGATCGGGGACCGCCCATCAGCACTGGCTGTTCTGTGGTCTTTATCCATCCGCTTCTAGACACGCGTGCGTCAATTTGATGGGAGGAGGTGTTTTGCTACACCGTTTTCCACCTGAGAGAAAAATAAAGGCTTGCACTTGGAACCCGCACGCAGTTGGTCTTGAACCTCGAACACCAGCTCTCATTACGTAACTCCACAGCGGCCGGGCCTCCAGGCTGTTTTCCGAACCCTCACCGCGGGGCGGGGATAAGGTTACAACGCCCGCGGTCGTCCCGGACTCTACGAGTTTTGCGTGTGTCAGTTAGAGACGTTTACATTTGAATTTCCCTGAACCGCCGGGTGTGGGCGGCGGCGCGGACCCGCCCCGGAAACCTCTGGGCCCCTTCCCGCCATCCGCCGACCGGACCCGACAAGCGGTCCCCGCGGGCTGGTGGGAAGGCCCGGCCGGCGCGGGGCCCAAAGCCGCCGCGCGAGCACTCCCCGGCACTCCTCCCCACAGCCCTCAGTCCTTACCGCCCCCCCGCCACGCCCAGCCGGGCGCGCCGAGCCGACGGTTGCCTGCGGGCCAGATTTTGAATTTACAGGCCCGGCCCCCGCGTTGCCGGCCCCCATTGGCCAGCGACGGTCACGTGGAGACGCCGGAGCGCGCCGGCCATCTTGGGGAGCGCGGCGCCGCGGCCCGCGCCACCTCCGCCCCCAGCGGCTCGCAGCCAGCCCGCCCCTCCGCCCTCCTCCCCCCGCCCGCGGCTCAGCGCCGCCTGAGAGGAAACAAAGTGCTGCGGGCGGGAGACTCGGCGGCGGCGGCGGCGCGTGGACTCTGCTCGGCCCTCCCGGCCACCCTCACCCCGTATTTCCCGAGCGTGTGTGCGCGCGTGTGTGAGTGTGTGCATGTTTTCTTACAAAGGGCGTTTTACGTTTAATTGATTCGTAGTCCTCCCCCTTTGCCCTTTGTGCTGTAACCCCTCTCCCGCCATCCCAGGTGCTTCGTCCTTCCCCCCGACGTCGGCCTCTCCGCGAGCGCGGATCGTCGGTTCGTGCCTTCCCTCAGGCTTCTCCGCCTGCCGCCCCCTCCGTGTTCCGGCGCTGCCCGCGGCCTCCGCGCTCAGCTCTCCTCGCCGATCGCCATGGCGACAGCGACCCCCGTGCCGCAGCGGACGGGCAGCCGCGCCGGCGGCCCCGCCACGCCACTGAGCCCCACGCGGCTGTCGCGGCTGCAAGAGAAGGAGGAGCTGCGCGAGCTCAACGACCGGCTGGCCGTGTACATCGACAAGGTGCGCAGCCTGGAGACGGAGAACAGCGCGCTGCAGCTGCAGGTGACGGAGCGTGAGGAGGTGCGCGGCCGCGAGCTCACCGGCCTCAAGGCACTCTACGAGACCGAGCTGGCCGACGCGCGACGCGCGCTCGACGACACGGCCCGCGAGCGCGCCAAGCTGCAGATCGAGCTGGGCAAGTTCAAGGCCGAGCACGACCAGCTGCTCCTCAAGTGAGTGCCGGGGGCGCAGCTCGGGCGGGAGGGCGAGGGCCGGGGTGCTCACGTCCTTCGGAAGGGGCAGGGTCTCGGTCTCCAAGAAGGAGAAAGAATCTAGTGTTTTTCAGCGAGGGCGGGGGTCGCGCGGGGGTCTCAAGCTGTAGTGATGGTGGGACCGGTATGCACATTTCCCGATCCTGGATACCCAGTGGGACTCGGCGAAGTGCGCGCCTGGGGCCGCCAACGACAGGCGACCGGCTTCGGGCCTCGGACCCCGGGATCCAGAAGGCTTTAAACGCGCGGAGATCGGGCGGGAGCCAGGTGCGGGGAGGTGGCGTCTGGGCGCGCGCTCGAATGCGCGCCCGGGTTTCCGGCCAGGCCCGAGACAAAGCGTCTGGTGGGTTTGCGGTGCAGGAATGGCCGGCCGGGGAGGACCGGCTGCCCGCCTGGAGAATGAATGAGCTCTGCGCGGGCGGAGAGAGGAAGGGGAGGGACCTGCCTCTGGCGTCCCGGTCTCCCGGGGGTGGGTCCCGCTTTGGCGCGCTCAGTCTTGGCCCTGTGACATTTTGCGATCTTTCTGCGCCTGCCTTGGGCGAAGAGGGAGGGGCGGAGTCTGAACTGCGCGCCACTGTCGGCTCTGGGCAAGTTGGGTTTTCAAGCTAGTTAGCTTTCTCTGGGGGAAGGTGTTCGTTCTTTCTGCGGAGACAGGCGCGGGTCTTTGGGTATTTCTCTGCACCGGACTCCGCAAGCTGGGTTTTTTCACGTCTTGGTCACCGTTCTCGGATCGGCGAACCGCCTGCCCTCCCGCAGCAGTCCTCTCCCCTAGCTTTTGTACCGCCAAGACATAGTCACTTGGTTTTTCGGGTGTAGGGGAGGCCCAGCTCAGTCCCCGCATCTGTCATGGTGTTGACAGGCCAGGGCAGGTGAAAGGGTGTTGTGTAAATGTGGAGAGTTGTGGCGAGGGAGAGCTTGTAATTTTTTCACATAAGAGGGTCTGAATTTTTCAGTCCGGGGCACACGGATAAACTAGCAAACCTTTGCGGATCCTACCTTGACTTTCTGATGAGCAAAATGGCATAGTTATCCTCAGTAGGCAGCTAGTGTTGATGTCACGCTTTAGAATATTGCTCGGTTTGCCTCCAGAATTCCGGTGGTCTTCATCCCCTCTTGCCAGTTGAGATCTCTGGAGATACCTGATTCTGACTTTGACTTTGTGTTCCCCTGAATGTCTTTCTGTCTCCGTGTAAATGTTCCTGTCTCGGTCTCTGTGATTTTCAGTATGTGAATCTCAACTTCCCCATCTTGTTAAATACTTGAAAAACGGTTCATAAAGAATATGTGCACTTGGTAAAAAAAAAAAAAAGGTATAGACGGGCTTATAGTGAAAAACGATGTCGCTTGCCTCTTTCCAGGAGACAATCACATTTAGCCCTTTTTGTTTTTATTTCTCTGAGTATTTAGTTCCACAAAATAAAAATAATAATAAGCTTATGCTTCTGTTTCCTGGATTTTCTAATCTTTGGAGTCGTCTTTTGAAATGGGTCAGTTCGCTCACTACTGTCTCCATCTTTCTCCAAATTTTTCATTACTGAATTTCTTCATATCTTGGATGCCATTGCTTATATGATTCACCATTATCACGTGTACCACTAAGAAGAAAAACTTCAGGGCCAACTCTAGGATCCATCCTTTTGGACCCACCCTGTTTTCAGAGATGTTAAAGTGTGACACAGATTAAGTATCTATCTGTTACCTGCCAGTCGCTGTTTTATGTGGAGGATACAGAGATTTGAAAAAAATAAGTTACTGCCCTTACGTTGATGATAGGGGGAGATACCCATCAAGCGAATAAAAATTGTATTTCATCTAATCTGAAACATTTTGATGCTGGTGCTTTTATAATCTTTTCAGAAGGTATCCACTGAAGGTTTTTCACACAGTAACAAGACTGCCACCTGGCTGACTGTAGTTGTGAAATGCTCTGCATGGATTGTAAAATGCATGCTGGTTTCATCAAGATTAAAAAGTGAAGAATATATGTGTTAGAATCAATGAAATCAGTGTATGTGATATAATGTTAGGATAACAGATACTAGGGGAATAAAAATAGAGCAGGGTGAAGGAATGGTGTAGTTAAGGAAGGCCTGTCTGAGGGCTTGACAATTGAAAACAATTTTCTTTGAGATGTCAGGTAGTATACTGGGATTTTATAGATAGATAGATAGATATCTATATATATCTATATATAGAGAGCCTGAACATATATATCTATTATTAGGATTAGATGTATTTTCTTTTCTGATGTGCCATCAATTCCTCAAAACATACCACATTTTACTTTCATATTTCAATCCTGACTTTCTTTGTACAATTTTGTTCCTAAATAGCCTTCCATTTTTCTTGCTGATTAAAGAAAAATTTGCCTTTAGCATACCTTCAAACTTTTAAAAGATATCTAATCATAATATCTATTATATGAGGCTACTTTCTTCCCTTAAGTTCTCTGCTCTTAAGACATGATGTGCAGTTGACGTCCTAGGAATTTACCTGATTTAGACCCAGTTTCCTCCTGTATCACATATTTTCAGTTCCTTGGTTTCTTCCTTCATTTTATTGGAGAACATCCTTAAGTTACTTATTCAGAAAAGATGGCAGGAGGTAGACTTTCCAAGTCTCGTGTGTCTGAAAATAATTTTGATTTTTGTCTCATGCTTGATTAATAGTTGGGCTAGGTATAGAATACTGGTTCAACATTTTTCCTCACAGCTTGGAAAGTATCATATTGCCCCATTGTCTTCTAGTAGCCAGTTGTTGTTCATGTCTACCTAATGCCAGTCACAGTTACTTTCTTTTGGTAATTGCTTTGCCTCTCGGGAAGCTTTGGAATTTTCTTTTCTCCTGGTTTTCTGGGATTGCATGGTGATAGGTTTAGGTATGGATATTCTCTTATGCATCGTAGTTGTTTTAAGCAGGTCCTTTCCATTTAAAGGCTTGGTCTTTGTTTAGCTCTGGGAAATTTACTTTATTCGTACATTTTCTGTGCTCCATTTTCTCTGTTCTCTCTTGTTGGAATGTTGAACTCTTGGGTTTCTTGTTTTCTTATAATTCTTTTTTTCATCCTGGGAAATTACTTTGCTCTTCTCCAGCTCAATAGTGACATTTTAAAGGCACAAGTCATACTTTTAATTCCAAGAAATCTTTTTGTACAGGTATTTCTCTTTTTTTCAGCTTGTGTTTATTTTTTTATTTTTTTTAAATTTATTTATTTATTTTTGGCTGTGTTGGGTCTTCGTTTCTGTGCGAGGGCTTTCTCTAGTTGCGGCGAGCGGGGGCCACTCTTCATCGCGGTGCACGGGCCTCTCACTGTCGCGGCCTCTCTTGTTGCGGAGCACAGGCTCCAGACGCGCAGGCTCAGTAGTTGTGGCTCACGGGCTTAGTTTTTCCGCGGCATGTGGGATCTTCGCAGACCAGGGCTCGAACCCGTGTCCCCTGCATTGGCAGGCAGATTCTTAACCACTGTGCCACCAGGGAAGTCCTCTTGTGTTTATTTTTAAGGATGCATTATTTTCTTTAATCCGTCTGAGGGTAATATTTAGGGTTTTCTTTTTAAATTCTCTTCTGTTAATTGGATTATCTCTTTTCCCTCCCTGGTCACTTGTTCTTCTTGTTTGGTTTGCTTTGTATCTTCCTACTCATTTTTGTCAATTGCTGATCCTTGGTTGTCTACATTTTCAAATGAAGGACTAGGTAATGCTTGAATATTACTGCCGGGTTATTTAGGTAGCTCCTTCCCACTTTTCTGAGTGTAAGAGCAAATTAGGAACTCTTTATATAGGAATGGGATGTATTCTTGGCCAACTTGTTGGAAAGCCTGCAGTTATGTTAAGGGGTGCCCAGGAGGGTGAGGTGCAAAGCTGTTTTCATGAGTTAATCCCTCATTTTAAGTCTGCCTCACTTTCTCCTGTAACCCCTGTGTGCACGTTCTGTGATAGGTACTTTTATCTACATTTTTTTTTAAGCCACTAAGTTTTTATTTTATTTTTTTAAAATTTGTTTATTTATTTATCTTTGGCTGCGTTGGGTCTTCATTGCTGCATGCAGGCTTTCTCTAGTTGCGGCGAGTGGGGGCTACTCTTCCTTGCGGTGTGCCGGCTTCTCATTGCGGTGGCTTCTCTTGTTGCAGAGCATGGGCCCTAGGCGCGCGGGCTTCAGTAGTTGTGGCATACGGGCTTAGTTGCTCTGCGGAATGTGGGATCTTCCTGGACCGGGGCTCAAACCCATGTCCCCTGCATTGGCAAGCAGATTCTTAACCACTGTGCCACCAGGGACATCCTCTACATTTTATCTACTAGAAATTTGTTGAAATGTTTGCTAATGATCCTTTTTCTGTTCACTTTCTTGCTATGGGTTTATTCGATGTTTTCTGCTTTTTTTCCTTAATATTTATTTGTTTATTTTTGGCTGCGTTGGGTCTCCGTTTCTGCGTGCGGGCTTTCTCTAGTTGCGGCGAGCAGGGGCTACTCTTGATTGCGGTGCGCGGGCTTCTCATTTGTGGTGGCTTCTCTTGTTGCAGAGCACGGGCTCTAGGCGCACAGGCTTCAGTAGTTGCGGCATGTGGGCTCAGTAGTTGTGGCTCACGGGGTCTAGAGAGCAGGCTCAGTAGTTGTGGTGCACGGGCTTAGTTGCTCTGTGGCATGTGGGATCTTCTCAGACCAGGGATTGAACCCGTGTCCCCTGTGTTGGCAGGCGGATTCTTAACCACTGTGCCACCAGGGAAGTCCCTACTGCTTTTTTATTAGGATCTAGTGGGGAGGTCAGTGCCTGTGCATAGTAATCCTTGGAAATCTTGGAAATAATTTAATTTTGAACAATAATTGAAGTATAATATGTAAGATGAAAAGGAAGAAATGTTTTATTATCTGTTTGGGTCCATTGAGCTCTTTCGTTTAAGAATAATTTTCTGTAACTTATTTGGAGTTAGAGTCTTTGTAATTAGTCTATTATTTAGGTGGATTTAGATTAAGAAAGCAAGTGTTGAGAGAATTATAGATTCCAAAATTACTTAGTCCCTTTTTGGTTCTTTAGCATACAACATACCTCAAAGACAGAAGAATTCTAGGAGACACTTGTCCTGCTAGAAAGAATTTGACAGCGGCTTCTGTGCAGGTGGTCTCTTACAGGGAAACTGATCTCAGATCTAAGATATAGGTACTCCAGTTCATTCCAAGCCTAATTATATTTCATTGGAAGTTTGTTTGGGGAATACTTGCCAAGAATGATGATGAATACCATCAGTCAACACTTTAAACAAAAAAGCAAAGAAAAATTGACTTAATTGAGAATTTCAGTATTAACTAATTCTGCAGGAAAACTAAATGTAAGAGAAAGTTATGTTGAACAGTTGTTCAGTAACTAATTTTGTGGATGCATACATTTTTTTTTTTTTTCTTTAGTGGTACAGGTCCATAGTCTTTTATGTAAAACCCTTATAGCCACAAGTGTTTGGAATTAAAAGCAGTTCCAACTTTAAGAAGGTAGTATGATGCGTATACTGTATATGACACCCCATTGGGGTCTGGGGTAGCAGTCTATGTGAAACAGGTATTTCTGTAGGGAAAGATTAATAGTCACAGTAAATGGAGAAAGACAACTAAAAATAGCCTCATGTCCATTCAGGTGAAGTTTTGTCATCAAATGAATTAATGAAAATTTAAGTTTTAGAGCTCTGGGATTACATATAAGAGAGTAATGATTCATGTTTTTTAATTGACTGCTTCTTAGTAACTTCGCTTGACTCATCAGGTTCTAGAAGTTGTGCTTTATTCCTCAAACACAAATAAATTTGATTGATTGATTGGTTCACAGTAGATATTCAAGCTTGAAAGGATGCAAAATTAACTCTAAAGTCATTTTCTCTTTTTTGAGAAGTATGACTTAATTAGGAAACTGGAGATGGGGGCTCACTGGAATATAACTAATAATGGATGCTGTAGGATTGTTTGAGATGCTGAGCAAGTCAATTTACTGTCCCTTCATTTAAAAAAATTTTTTTAAAAGGATGTCCCGGGACTTCCCTGGTGGCATAGTGGATAAGAATCCACCTGCCAATGCAGGGGACACAGGTTTGATCCCTGGTCTGGGAGGATCCCATATGCCACGGAGCGGCTAAACCTGTGCGCCACAACTACTGAACCCACATGCTGCAACTACTGGAGCCCGTGCTCCACAACAAGAGAAGCCACCACAATGCAATGAGAAGCCCGTGCACCTCAACAAAGAGTAGCCCCTGCTCGCCACTAGAGAAAGCCTGCGCGCAGCAACAAAGACCCAGTGTAGCCAAAAAAATAAAACTAAAATTAAATCTTAAAAAAAAATAAAAAGGATGTCCCAAGAAACATAGTTTAGTGTATTATAGGTATTAGGCCTCAAAGCCAGTGTTTTCAAATTAATCTTTGAGATACTGGACAAAAAATTTGTTATTTAAAGCAGAATTTCATATCTTTTCAAAACAGATGGTGCTTCTTTTTAAATATAATTTTATGAAAAGAAAAGTTTTTCTCAAAATAGAATAAAGTGTAATGTTGCTTGTGTTTTTTTCACAGTATATATGCACCTGAAGATTTGTAGGCTTCCTACCTCCATCCCCAAGCAAGTTTTGAATAGGATAGGTTTGAGGTTGAGATCAAGCCTACATAGTATATTCCTTTGGGAAAACGACATTCCTCTGATTTTACTTTGTCAGTACGTTAGTAAGGAAACTTCTGTTGGGAAATTTGTATTTGTGTGTTTTCGTTAAAAAATGTGTACAGATGTTCACGCGCTACTCGCATGTATAACTGGGACACTTGTCAGTCACAGTAGCCTGAGATACAGTAGTGTTAAGCAAGAGCACTACATGAAGTTGCACCTTCTTAACATTTTGTGACTTGGGGCAGGTATTAATACTTTAATTCTTTGAGCTTTCATGCCTCATCTGTGTAATTGGGATAAGGCATAACTAGTAGTTTTCTGAATCTCAGGAAGAATTAAGAAACCCACATCTTTTTCTAGCCTGTCATTTACTTGTCTCATAGTAACGGATGGATTTTTATCAGAATTGGCTATTTGAAGAAATTAGGAAGTATATGGAAATGAAAGTAAATCAGATAAACTATTTTTTTTCTCTTTCTTTGGGGAGAAGGGGGTGCTGGGGATTTACTGTATATTTGGACTTATTGTATATGTTTACTCTGTTGACTTTCTACATATTTTGGTCACACAGAATGAAATTTAGGTGCAGGGCTAAACAGTATCTGCAGGGTTGTTTTAACATTCATATTTTTCAGTTTTCAAACCTACAGTAATAAATGCTAATCTGCTCTAGGGACTTTGCTTGGTAGGTAGGATAATTAATTGAAAAACAAAAATCTTGATCCCATGTATTACTTGGTCTTTTGTTTATGTCCTTATTTTGCCCTGGTAGAAGCAAGTTGCCAGTAACACCCTTGCCTTAATATGAAAGGTATAAAACTCCATGGTAAATATTACTTTAATTTTCAAGGGAAGAACAGGAAGGATAGACCCCTAGAATTGGTGTTAAAGTCTAGGAGACAGGTCCTAAGTAATGAAATCATCATGATGCTTCCTTCCCATGCTTTCAAAGGATGTTTGGTAGAGCATGATATCTTTTGGAGTTGTTTATTTAAACTAGGAGGTTAGACTAGGTAATCTTTTGGTGTACCCAGACTCAAGGAAGTAAACACACAGAATGAAAGATAAAGCACTATAAAAATATGGTGCTGAATGTTTTTTTTTCCCTCCATATACTCCATATACTCCATTATGCTTGTTCTTTTCATTTGTCCAGATGACATCACCTCAGATATTTCTGAGCTAGAGATCTTTAGACTTTTATATCATCACTGTGGGTCTATTTCATGCACAAACAGTGAGAATGAGCCTGAAGTGTTAATTGGGTGACGAGACCCTGTCTAACTGAAGTTCCCAATTATTTCTGGGATCCAGGGAAGTTTCCTAATTAGAGTTTTTAAATTCTTTTTTTTTTTTTTCCCCCAGTATATCTCTCTGATAAAAGGGATTGTGTTTTGGCTGTTATACTTGAGAAATTTTTAAAAACTAATTTTTTTGTCACACAAAAATTATATATTCATTATGGAAAATTAGAAAATACAAATAAACACCAAGAAGAAAGTAAAAGTCACCCTTAGTTCCATAAATAAGAGCTCTGAAGTTTTTATATCTATATTATTAACGAAAAATGGGTTCATGATAAATATTGATGCGTAACCTTCTTTCATGCTACACTGCTTTGTGAACTTCTTTACATGTCAGTAAATGTGCTATATCATCATTTTGAAGATACGTCAACAGCTTTTAATGGGTAGGATTAGTTTACCGTGACCAGAGATGTCGGCTTTGCAGTGACTACCTAATTTCTCAGAGGCCATAGAGGGCCATGATTATCCTCTTCCCACTTTCTGACAATATCAAATTTTTTCTCCTGGTTAACATATTGATAAAAATGGTTAAATGTTAAACTAATTTACTGGTGAAATGTTAACCATTGGATAAAGTAATTACAACTTTGCCAATTTTTGATGCCAGTAACAGCATATGGGTGTCCATTTGGGGGAATTTATTTTTAATTTCTGCAGGTTCTTTTTAGTTCTCGGTCATTTTTATTGTTATGCTCATGTTGCGAATATAAAGGAGTAAAAAGATTCACATTTGGGTCATAATCTTAGGTTTCTGCTGATATCTTTGCTGTAGACCTAGATGATAAGTGAGACTTTCCCTAGCTAATACGTTTGCTTGGTCCTTTTTAAATTTAATTTTTTGCCTTTATTGCATTTGTGTTTATTGATCATAGGATTATAGCACTTTTACAGCTAGGAGGGGACTTGGATCATCTGATCTATCCAGCCCACTGTGTAGGTTCAGAAATTGAGACCTAGAGAGATTAGAATACTGGTGCAAGATGCGGGACAAAAAGAGCTAACATTTATCTTCTGCTTATTGTGTTTGCCAGGTACTATGCTAGATGCTTTACAGACACTGTCTTTTAAGTGTTATGATAACCCTGTTTGATGGGGGAGGAAACTTGAGGCTCAGAGAGGTTAGGTATTTTGCCTGGGATAACTTAGCAGATAAATGGCAGAGCTAGAATAGATCCTAGCTCTGTCTTCTAGCATTGTTACAGGGTTTTTACATGGATCACGCCATTTAATACCGACCTGAAGCAGGCTCGTGGAGCACTGTCATCTGTCCTTGGACTTGAAGTCTTACATAAGACAGTTGACTTTCAGGTTTGGGTGCTACTTTTGGAAATGGTACTAGATGTGAGTTTTTCACAGTGATATTTGAGATAATTTTGGATTTGTCAGGAGGGTGCAGTAACTGAGGCAGCTGTTTGAAATACTGAGGGCTTCATTTGCTAATAAGGAAAGGGTAAAAATGAATTACTGAAAGAGACCTCTTTTGTCTTTTCTTCCTTGTTGAAAAACTCCTACTTTACTCCATGCCTTAATAATAACTTCAAAATAAACTAAAATCTCTAAATAAGTCTTGAATACTCATGGCAGAAATATTCTTTTCATTTTTTATTCAGCACACATTTGTGGAACAGGTACTGTTACGAAGTCCAAGCTTGTACTGCTCCCCACACAGAAGGCCAGTAAATCGAGAAACAAGTTGTTGGGGCAGGGAATAGTGACTATTTGGAAGGCCAGCACACCAAGAAGATGGTGGACTAGTGTCCCAAAGAACCGTCTTGCCTGGGTTTGGGTGCTAGTTTCTTTCAGAACAAAGAGGGGGAGGTGAGGGGTAAAGTAAAAAAGGTGATATGTTGTTGCTAATATTTCCTGGTTCAGGCCAGAATGGGAGGGGATGTGTTAATTTCTTCTTTCCTGCATCCATTCCCAGGTGGGCCTGGTTAGGCCTGGTTATTCCTAGTGAACTAAACCAAGGTATTTTAGCTTAACTGGGAGACAGGGTTCCTGGAGATGGCTCATTATGTATACTTTAAGCTGTAGGCAACATCCCTTTAATGATTAACTTACAGCAAAAGTAATAGAATGCAAAGGTTAAAGTAGAAGAAACAGATCCAATATGGAGTCAGATTTGTTCTTCCCTATTACAAGTACTACATGCCAGGCCGTGAATCAGATGCTGGTAACAGGGAGATGGGACACTTAGTGCCTGTTAACAAGTTGCTTACAATGTAGTGAGGAAGACATAAAAAGCACTACAGTATTGTGATACTGTAACTGCAATATGCTAGTACAATGTAATAAGTGCTATGATAGCAGTATCCACATCTTGCTATGGAGAGAGGGGCTACATACCACATAAGGCAGAGTAGGAGCTTTGTAAAGTTTTGAGAGACATCCCAGAGGAATTGGGGAGGCAGTGAAATCTGAGTCTTGAGAGATTAAGTAGGGTTGGCTTCTAATGGAAAACATTAGTAGAGGTGTTGTCCTGAAAGGCAAATAGTGCATCTAACTAGAGCTGTATATATCTATATAAATACTTGGTGTGAGGGATGGTTAGATTTTGGGTAATCAGGAGCCTCAAGAATTTCAGGCAGAAGAGTGGCATGGTCAGTCTGGCTTTTGCATGGAGGAAAAGAAGAGTAGAGGTAAAAACACTAGTACGGACATGTGGGGAGTAATGAGATGGCTCCTAAACTGAGGTAGGAAGTGGGAAAGGGCAGAAGGTGGATTTAAGAGATACTGAGCATGGGAGATTAGGGAGAATGGAGTCTAGGGTGACTGCTTCCATGCATGGGCACCTGGGGAGATAGTGTTGCTCTTAACAGAGACTGGTAGGGCAGGAACAGATTTGGAGGACCCTACTTAGAGTTAGTGGTGAGTTAGTGGTGTTAGTGAGTTAGTGAGTTGCTGGATTTCTAGATGGAGATGTCAGCTGGCAATTTGGAGTACTTCTCTGGAGCTCCGAGGAGATACTTGATTGGAGATACAGTTTTTGGAGCATGGTGATATTTGGGGGTAGAGAGAGAAAAGAAGAGGGGTGAAGTCAGAGACATGGAAAACATCTACGTGTGAGGACTAGGTAGGGGATAGAAAACCCACAATGAAGATGATAAGTAATGGCCAGAGAGGAAGGACAAGAATTGAGTTATGGAACAAGGAGATTTACAAAGGAATGGTAGTACGGTTTTGGTGTGATAAGGCCTAAAAAGTATCCATTGACTTTGGTTCGTGGGAACTTATTGTTGACTGTGAGGAGCATCTAATGCTAGAGAAGAGCAGTAGGGTCAAAGCCACTGACCATAATTAAGGAAGAAATGGGAATAAAGGTCATGAGTTTAGGTCATAAAGAGTGTTTGATGTGAAAGGAAGAAGACATTCTTAAAGGTCGATTTAAAGTAGATTCTTACTCAATGTTTATATAACAAAACATTGGATAGGGTACTAGAACACTTACCCCTCTAACACTCTGCACTAAAAAAATGATTGCTTCACCGCCTTTGCTTAAAACACTTTAAGTGGCTTCCAGGATAGTAGCTTCTAGGATAAAGAGTAAAAGCCTCAGTATTACCTAATACTAGGGTGACCGTATAATTTAGCATTCAAACAGGGTTACTTCCTTCTTGGTGTGAGAGAGGGAGCTATTGATAATTATGCTGGGACACTGGCATCAATGGAAATTGCCCTAGACAAACTTGGACATACCTAAAAGTTCTTCTCTTCATGAGCTGGCTCCTGAATGACTGTGGCTTCAACTCACACCATACTTGGTCTTGCTCTCTCCTCTCCAACCATGATATTTTTTATTCAGTCCTGTTTACCATGCTCTCTCTTAATAGGGCCTTTGCATATGCAGTTTCCTTTGTCTGGACTTCTCTCATCATTGGGTTAACTCCTCCTTAAACCTCAGATCTCTGTTTAATTCATTTCTTAGGGAAATCTTCCCTATCCGGTTTTTTAAATGTGAGCTTTGAAAAAAAAAAACAAAACCTGTGACTATCCAACAAACATGTATGTGTGTACATAATTTAAGGATTCAGAGATCTCCAAGACTTCTTATGAAAAAATTACCTTCAACTATTTTAACTGCTCCTTTGATATTTTTCTCGATATCTAAATGGCATTGTTGACTTTTTGCCATGGAAGATGAGGAATTGAGTTTTTCATTTTGTTCTTCATAACAAATTTTTCTTCCTCTTATCCTCCCAATAGTCATACATTACATTTTAGTTGAGATTAGTTTAGATCAGTTTTGGTATATAAAATATTATTTCACTGTGTTCTGTAAATGCTTCTGTAGCACCAGTTGGCTCATATGTGAGTGGTAAATAGAGAAATGATATTATTGTAATTAGAGGTTGTATTGACTTATATATGACTTTTCCTAGTAAAGGAGAGTCAGAATATCAAGAGTAGAGTTCAGAGGGAAAGAAAGCTCTGATTTCAACTCTATTTTAAGAAAGTTAAAGGAGTGCCTGCACCCAGGATTCCCTCCCCCAGAGAGGTGTGCACCACCTTTGTTCTTATAGCCGGGGTTGTGTTCAGAGTCCAGAGTCTATTTCTATCTCTAATGTCTCAGTTCCTGCAAGCCAGCATGGCCACTCCGATGTTGTGCATCTCTGAGCATCTCTTGAGGCAGCTCTAGCCACACTAAACTGACTGCTTGCATTGTCCAAGTCATCTCCTGGAGTACTAATTATCATCATTATTATTTTTTAAAGTTTATTTTTATTTTTATTTTTTAAATTTGTTTTTGGCTGCATTGGGTCTTTGTTGCTGCACGTGGGCTTTCTCTAGTTGCGGTGAGCGGGGGCTACTCTTCGTTGTGCATGGGCTTCTCTCAGGTGGCTTCTCTTGTTTTGCAGAGCATGGGCTCTAGGTGCTCAGGCTTCAGTAGTTGTGGCATGCAGGCTCAGTAGTTCTGGCTCATGAGCTCTAGAGCATAGGCTCAATAGTTGTGGCACACGGGCTCAGTTGTTCTGTGGCATGTGGGATCTTCCCAGACCAGGGCTCGAACGCATGTCCCCTGCACTGGCAGGTGGATTCTTAACCACTGCACCACCAGGGAAGTCCCTGGGGTACTAATTATGTTACTGCTGGTGCTCTGGTTACAAGGTTGCATAGGTTTTTAGTGGTTTCTTCCAACCTTATTTTTCCCATTCTTTGTTAATTTTAATATGTGCAGAATGTAAGAGTTTTCAAGAACACATATATTGTGTTATAGCAAAAATACCTATACTCTATGAACATAATCCCCAGCAGAACTCAACAGTGTACTATACTTAGTTTCCCTTCCCTGTACCACCTTTTGATTGCCTGTAAAAATAGCATTTTTCCCACTTACTTAGTTTTGTCTAACTATAAAGAAAGATGATACCAGTTGTTAAAACATCAAGCCATTCAGAATCAGGAGGCTTTCTATTAGTTTTATCTTATTTAAAAGAAAATATTTATTTATTTATTTGGCTGCGTTGGGTCTTAGTTGTGGCACGCGGGATCTTCGTTGTGGCATGTGGGATTTTTCGTTGTGGCGCACGGGCTTCTCTCTAGCTGTGGCACGTGAGCTCAGTAGTTGCAGCACACGGGCTCTCTAGTTGCAGCACACGGGCTCTCTAGTTGTGGCGTGCAGGCTCCAGAGCGCACAGGCTTAGTAGTTGCGGAGTGTGGGCTTAGTTGCCCTGCGGCATGTGGGATCTTAGTTCCTCAACCAGGAATCAAACCTGCGTCCCCTGCTTTGGAAGGAGCATTCTTAACCACGGGACCACCAGGGAAGTCCCAGTTTTACCTTATTAAAGAAGTATCATTTGGAGTCTGTGCTCTTTTCTAGTCTAGTTGTATTTCATATAAGCATTGATAGTTTTGGTATAGAATTCTAAGTTGTAAAGAATATTACCTCAGGATTTTGAAGGCATGCTCTACAGTTTTCTAGCTTTTGTTGTTGCTACGAAGTACTAATGAGTGAAAAATTAAAAAGCTTGTATCATCTTTGTGGTCTAGTTCTTAAATTTCACAAGGATGTTCCTTGGTGTGGATCTTTTTTCATCCATTGTGCTGGTCATTTGGTGAGAATTCTTCAGTCTGGAAATTCATGTCTTCAGTTCTTGGAAACATTCTTAAATTATTTTATTGATGATTTCTTCCTTTTATTACTTTTGGAGACTCCTGTTATTCAAATGTTGGACCTCTTAAATTGATCCTTTAGTTTTCTTATCTTAAAAAATCTTTTTTTCTCTGCTAGATGTTCTTCATTTTATCTTCCAATTTTTGCTGTCATATTCTAAATTTCCAATAGCTTCTTTTTATTCTCAGTGGTTCTTTATCGCATACTGATCTCATTTCAGTTTCATGGATGCAGTGGTTTCTCTTTTCAGAAGTCTCTGTTTTCCTTCATAGTTCCCGTTTGTTCCAAGTTAATTTCTTTTTCTAATTGTTTAGGTCTTTGTATCTGTCAGGAAACCAATAGATATCTTAATCAGAAAGGAAAACAATATGGAAGGTAGATGCTTATAAAAAATTATTAGAAGGGTCAGAGAAGCAGGAACAATACCTCAAACACTGTAGAACTGATCTTCTTTGGGAGCTTTTATGTCTGAGGTCACCACTGAAACCACTGAATTGAAAAAACAGTGTATAGCTATACTTCAGTACCAGGAAGCTGTCACTGCTGTTGCTGTAAGAACAACTGCCTCATGACACCAAGCAAACTGGAGAATGGACTTAGAATGGACGTTATTTCAGAAAAACTTTACAGACCGATATCCCTTATGAATATAGGTGCAAAAATACTGGCAAACCAAACCCACCAACATGTAAAAGGATTATACACCATCACCAAGTGGGATTTATCCTGGGAATGCAAGGTTGGTTCAGTCTGTGAAAGTAAACAGTGTAATATACCATATTAATAGAACGAAGGACCAAAACCATATGATCATCTCAATAGAGGAAGAAAAAGCATTTGACAAAATGTACCAGTCTTTCATGATAAAAATATTCAAATGAGGGATAAAAGGGAACTTCTTAACTTGGTAAAAGGTATCTGTGAAAAACCTATAGCTAACATCATATTTAATGGTAAAGACTGACTGCTTTCTCCCTAAGGTCAGGAATAAGACAGGGTTGCCCACTCTTACCACTTATATACAACATTGTATTGGAGGTTCTAGCCAGGGCAGTTAAGGAAGAAAAAGAAATAAAAGGCATTCAGATCAGAAAAGAAGTAGTAAAACAACTACACAGTTGACGCTTGAACAGCATGGGGGTTGGGGGGGGGCGACTTTTGCAAGGCAAAAATCCATGTATAACTTATAGGCAGCCCTCTGTAGCCAAACAACTGCAGATCATGTAGTACTATAGTTTTTACTATTGAAAAAAATCTGCACGTAAGTGGACCCTTGTAGTTAAAACCTTTGATGTTCAAGGGTCACCTGTGTCTCTATTTGCAGATGAAATGATTCTAAGAAAATCCTAAGGAATCTGTAAAAAACAAAAACTAAAAACTCTTGAAAGCTAATAAATAAGTTCAGCAAGATTTCAGGGTATGAAAGCAATGTACAAAACTCAGCTGTATTTCTGTAAACTAGTAGTGAACACTCCAAAAATCAAATTAAGAAAACTTCATTTTCCGTAGCATCAAAGAGATGAAGTACTTATGAATAAATTGAACAGAAGAAGTACAAGACTTGTACACTGAGAATCACAAAACATTGTTGGAAGAAATTAAAGAAGACCTAAATAAGTGGAAGGACATCCTATATTGATGGATTAGAAGACTTAATATTGGTATATATATATATTTTTGGCAGGGTGTTGTCAAGAAGCAAAAACATCTACTGAATATAAAACTAAAAAAGACAGAGTCCTCCTGGGCCCAAGAGACCCATGGCAGGGAGCCAGGAGTTCTGCATCCGGGCTGCTCTGGGGAGCCCTGGAAGACGTCATTGCACACGGTAGTGATGAGGGGTAGAAAAGCAGTGTACTCCTGGAAGTCCTCCTGCTGGTTGCTGTCCTCATCCAGATCACCCATCAGCTTCAGGCCCTCCTCATCCACCTTCTCCCCCACAAAGTTGGGCAGCTCCTTGTGCAGAATTCCTTCATCTCCCCCTTAGTCAGCTTGAACTTGTTGCCCTCTTGGTTGGAGTACTTGTGGAAGGTGGTGACCATCACAGCCAGAACCTGCTTCAAGGGACTGGACATCTTGGATCTGGGGCTGCTGGTCTTGGAGGGTCTCCTGGGGAGGTGGGGGTTGGCTGTGGTTCTTCTGGGGCCATGAAAGCTTGTGGTGGACATTTTGGGGAGTATCCATCTGCATGAACTCTCCTCGAGGCGGACATCTTGCCCAGGTAACCAGCACTGAGACCTGGCCCCACCCAACAGTCTGTAGGCTCCAGTGCTGGGACGCCTCAGGCCAAGCCACCAACCAGGTGGGAACACAGCCCCACCCATCAGCAGAGAGGCTGCCCTAAGACTTCCTGAGCCCACAGCCGTGTCTAGACACCTTAATATTGTTAAGATGGCAATTCTCCCCATATTGACCCACAGGTTCAGTGCAGTTTCTATCAGAATCACAGCTGCCTCGTTTGTAAATTGACAAGCTGAGCCTAAAATTTAAATGGAAATGCATGGTATCCAGAATAGCCAAAACAATCTCAAAAATTGGAGGAGTCAGTTCCTGATTTCAGAGTTTACTACGGTAATGTGTGTGGTATTGATATAGGACAAAAGAACTTCAGGTTTTAATGACCCCGCTTGTCAGCAGGAAAATTGCCACAAAGACCAGGACGGTGGCCCCATGATACTTCCTTCTTTCATATCGCTTATGGATGTATTAGAGTACCTAATTTGCATCCAGAAGCCTAGCTGCAAGAGATTCTGGCAAATGTAGTTTTTAGTTTTCTAGTTTAAGAAAGCACAACTGGGAGTGTGGAATAGCCATTGGGTGAGTCAATTCACGGAGTTTTTCTCAGAGGTCTGATGACTATTGTATGTCCTCTGTATTCAGAAGTAGGGCTCTAAAAATCTGATGGGAAGCTCTACGCATGAGTGGGGCTTCTTGACTAAGCTTAATTGTGTAACAGTGGAATCATTTCATTGGGAACACCCAGTATCAGTGTCTTCAGGTCTTCTCTCTTGGGCTTTGGCTGCACAGCGTGCTTTGAGCTGAGGCAGATTGAGAGGCGACATCAGCATCTGTAAAAGTCCACTGGAATTCTCCTGCCTTTTCAGTATGGTAGTGCTGCCTTTGGCTGTACCAGGTGACGCCAGGTCTGAGATTCTGTTTTACTCCTTAGAGAATAAACCTTTCCTCTTTTATCCTGGTGAATGAGGGGCCATTGGCCCAGGAACTTGGAGTGCGATCTGCTTTGCCTCTTAAATAGATTTTCATCTAGTCCTACTTCAGAGTACCAGGGTATCTGTTGCTATCAGCAGTATCTGCAGTATAAATTAGGTTACTTCTCACATAGCCCTGTGTCTGGCTTTGGGATTCAGCACTCTTGGGTGGACTAAGCTCGTTTTCACTCATCTAATTTCAGCTTCTAAAATTTTGTTCTTTCCTTGTCAGTTGTTTTCATTGTGAATTTGTTCCTCAGTTGTTTAGTTGTGTTTCTGGAAGGGGTAATAGTGGAGTAATGTCTAATGTGCCATTTTTACCCAGAAGTCACATCAGGTGTTCTTGCAGCACTGTGTACTTTTTTGTCTTTCTTAGACAAGAAAGTTGCTGACAAGTTTGATTTGTTAAGACAATTTTGTGTGATTGATTGATTCCCTTATTAGAGTGGAACTCTCTGTGGACACGGCTAGTGTCTGATTTTGCTTCTTCTTGTATCAGCACATTTCCTGCACTCTCTAGGCTCCCCCAAAATAATTATTGACTTAGTAATAACCATTTTTGTAGGAGACTATTTTCCTATAAGATTGGGTTGCATATAACCCATAGAGGAGCAGTGAAATAACTAATGATACTAGTAACTGTATTGTTGGCTAAAATCTGGGTTTGAAAAGTGCTTTTCTGATGTGAAAAATGGCTATTGGCATAAAATCAGTCTCTTTCTGACCACACTATATAAAGTGATCACCCTCCCCTCTTCTCTCTCTCTCTCTTTTTTAAAAATAAATTTATTTATTTTATTTATTTATTTTTGGCTGTGTTGGGTCCTCGTTGCTGTGCGTGGGCTTTCTCTAGTTGCGGCAAGCGGGGCTACTCTTCGTTGCGGTGCGCGGGCTTCTCATTGCGGTGGCTTCTCCTGTTGCAGAGCACAGGCTCTAGGTGCGTGGGCTTCAGTAGTTGTGGCACGCGGGCTCAGTAGTTGTAGCTTGCGGGCTCTAGAGTGCAGGCTCGATAGTTGTGGCGCACAGGCTTAGTTGCTCCGCAGCCTGTGGGATCTCCGTGGACCAGGGGTTGAACCCGTGTCTCCTGCATTGGCAGGTGGATTCTTAACCACTGCGCCACAAGGGAAGTCCCTCTCTAACTCTTTATTCTGATTTATTTTTCTTCAAAATACTGTTTACCCCTACTGTATAGGTATTTGTTTATTGTTTGCTTCTCCCCAGTATAAGGTACCTTCTGTAAAATCAGATGGTATATTTTGTTCGTTGCTGACTTCCACACACCCAGATCAGTGGCCTGGCATATATAACAAAGTTGTGATTGTTGGTTGTTTTTTTTCCCCAATAAGTCATTTTTTGTTGGGACTTAAACTGTATGTGTCCACTCCCCACTCTTGTGTCTGTTATGTCAGTGGATTTCTTTTGTTCAGAGAAATGGTTCTGTGGTCCAGTGTTGGTCTTATTTAATATTTTTCCTAATTTTAATCTGATTGCAATTAGGGTTTGCCTGATTTTGATTGGGTTGTTGCTAATGTGTTGACTGCTCTGTTTATTGATTGAGTAGTAGAATTTTATTACCACCAGAAATTATCCATTGCAGCTTTTGAGTTTGTTCAGAAGCATATTAGTCTTTTGCTTGTGTCAGAGGAGACCCTTGTTAATGGAATTGTGATAACACGACTTCCTGGAGATTTTGTGTATTAAATTACATTTATCTTAATTGTAGAGAAGTTCATTAATTTTCCATAGTAGAAATATTGTGGATCACATCCCTTCTCCCTTTGGAAGGGAAGATACTTTGAGGACAGTATTGAAGCTGATAAGTGAATGTCAGGGCAAACACATTTAATATGCAGTTTGAGTCTATTATTTTGAGATAGATTACTTAGTTTCAGGACAGAAGGTTTTTGTTTGGGCATATTAATAACCTTTACCTTGAGCCCAAATAAAGTTTATTTTTCCTCTAAAAGTCTGGACCATGGCTAGATAATAAAAATGGCATGTTGATTCTGAACTCTAGGTATGAAGAGAGCCTCAGAAACGGGATTATTTGATAGTCACTTGAATAACTGCACTAGTGTTGAGTGGTGTTCAACTGCCACCAGACAGCTGTTCAGAAGAACCTTGCTGTATATTAACACAGAGCTCAAACAGCTGGGCCTAATTGGCCTGGCTCTCCATGTAGAGTGGGTCTGTTTTGAAGGATTTAAAAATCTTTGTTTTGTGGATATGATTAGAAATAATTTTATTAAGAATGGTTCCTGTTATCTGATTGCAGGTAAAAAACTAAATGGCTTTTCCCTTTCATTCGCTGTAATTTGTTTGTTTTTCTAAATAAGAATGGTCCTGAGGTGAATGTCAGAGATGAGTGCTGAGTTAAGAAAGGTAGCTGGACACAGGCCTTGAAATCATTGGCATGAGTTCTTCTTGTTGGTCTTTCATCTTCCTTTGTAGTCTCATTTCCATCTAGGAGATTATAAATTAGGAAAAACTATCAGTCTGAATTTATTGAGTAGCTACTCTTATATAAGATGAACCTGACAATCTATAATAGCTTCTCAAAATTGCTAAGAAGTTATCTAAGCAGCCAGAGAGTTGCCTAGTGTTTTGCTATAGAATATTATGAATGGGATTTAAAACTGACCTCAGAGTCAGTTTTGGTTTCCGTAAGCTGTTGTTTTATCTGACCTGTGAAGGCAGTCATTTAAAAAATCCAGATATTTGAATTTCTATTTTTTATCTTTAGAAACATGAATGTTTCTTGTCTGTTTTTTTCAGATGTGTAGCTTTTAAAAGCCTGCATTCTTAAGTCTATCAATATTATACTTTGGGTGAATTTTTCCATAAGAATACACATCTCCAACAGATTTTATTCATTTAGCAAGCATTTGGTGAACACAAATTCTTGCCCTTATCTATTCTTGTATATATGCAGTGTAATAATCTTTGGTGGGTTTCATGGAAATGCCATTTAATATCCAAAAATAATTTTGTATACCTTTTTCTAGGTATGTAATTATTCTGTCTCTAAGAGACCATCTAATAATTTAGGTCTCATTTTGAATTGCTTAATGTAACACTTTGTTCTTATATTTCTGTATATGGGAATCAATGAACAAGGACAAAAGTACTTGAGAAAAAAGTAAAAATTAATGGCACTTGTAAAAGAAGGAAGTCAAACCCAAGCATGTGTATAGATCCCATACTGAAAATGAACATGGATTCTTTGTTCACGGGTACATAATAGGTGATTTAGAGAAGCTGAGTTCAGGGACTTTTGTGGCTGTGTTACTAGTTAAACTAGAGAATTAATTCAGCTGAGCGTCTGTGATATATACTGACTTGTATGGTATAAACTGACCAGTGAAATGTTAACAGAAAGGCAATAATTTGCCAATGCCTGATTAATTAAAACTGTTCTGTAATGAGTTTCAGATTATGTCCTAAGTATGTGTTTGTCCCTCCAGTTCTGCTTCTTAATTTTTGTTTCACACTAATTCTTTGTTCCCTGTTTAAGTGGTCAGTCTAATTTTTCAAGTGTTAAAATTACAATATGATTCAAGTAGTTATTATATACTTACTAGGTCTTAAGTTATTTTCTGTGTCTTATATATATGTGGTATGACTTTATTTAAATGCTCTACAATTACTATCTAGCAATGATGCATTTACCCTCATTCATTTTCCAGCAATTCTGTAATTGGTTGCATTTTCTTTCTTTCTTTTTTTAAAAAATATTTATTTATTTTGGCTGTGCTGGGTCTTAGTTGCGGCACGTGGGATCTTCATTCTGGCATGCAGGATCTTTAGTTGTGGCATGTGGACTTCTTAGTTGCAGCATGTGGGCTTCTTAGTTATGGCATGCATGTGGGATCTAGTTCCTCAACCAGGGATTGAACCCGGGCCCCCTGCATTGGGAGTGCGAATTCCTACCCACTGGACCACCAGGAAAGTCCCGGTTGCATTTTCTAATCTCCACTTCCTTATTGGTGGGAGTAGTCTGGAATGGGGTACCCTTAGACAAATAAAGGATACCCTGAGGGAGTGAGAGACTTGAGTCATCTGAACAGAAAGGGTAGTACAGAGTCCTAAGCGAGCAGACACTGAGTTCCAGAGCCAGGTAGTTAAGTGCAGAAGCCAGGGTTGAAATGCTGATCCTAAAACAAGTCAAGTTCAAAGAGTTGGTAAGTTGAAAAACCAAGAAGATTAAAGCAGTGAAGTACAGTGGTATTGCTGGTAGTCAGAGGTGGTCAGGAGTAATTCAGAAAGTAGCAAGTAACGAGTTGCATTTAGGTTAGTCCTACAGGCCTCAGGAGATTATAAGGACAGGTCTCAGATTGTTAATTAGAACCAGGTTCTGTTGGGGAAGTACATCACTGAGGCTATGTCTTTTACTCTTGACTCACTGCTATAGAATGTTAACAGGAATGTAAATGTATCCTTTCCAGCTGATTATTTTTTTTAATGGTCAGATATTTGATTAGACCTGGTTGCTTGCTATGACTGACAGTCAAGCTTACTTGAAATGAAAGCTAATTTTATTTATTTTTATTTATAGATAAGATTTTTTAAATATTTATTTTATTATCATTTATTTTTGGCTACGTTGGGTCTTCGTTGCTGCGCGCGGGCTTTCTCTATTTGTGGCGAACGGGGGCTACTCTTCATTGGGGTGTGCGGGCTGCTCATTGCAGTGGCTTCTCTTGTTGCGGAGTATGGGCTCTAGGCACGTGGGCTTCAGTAGTTGTGGCTCGCGGGCTCTAGAGTGCAGGCTCAGTAGTTGTGGCGCACGAGCTTAATTGCTCCGTGGCATGTGGGATCTTCCCGGACCAGGGCTTGAACCTGTGTCCCCTGCATTGGCGGGCAGATTCTTAACCACTGCGCCACCAGGGAAGCCCTAATTTTGTTTATTAAGGAAGGAAATTCTTAATTAGAATAGAGTGTTAACTACATTTTTTAAAACTTTTTTCCTAGCTGCAATTAAAGTTTTGGTTCTCATGTAAACATCTACAGTAAATCGGTATGTTTTCTGACTTACACTCAGCAGTGTGCACACATGAGAACGTCTCCTTATCTGGAGGTAGGAATAGGCAGGTCAGTAAGTGAACAAATCCAGTTAGGAAATATAGTCAAAGAAAAATGCCAATCTCTTCAGTGATACTTTCTGGTAACTTTGGATTCTTGTCTAAATTACTCTTTGTTCCGGAGCATTGTCAGATGTTACTCTGTGCTTAGGTGATGTGTATTTTTCTATTCATGTGCGAATGTTTTATGATGTCAGTTTTGCAAGTTTCTGCACTTTGACCATGTGCTGGTAATTAGCTCAAGACTTTCTGCATCATTTTTTTTTTAATAAATTTATTTTATTTATTTATTTTTGGCTGCATTGGGACTTCGTTGCTATGTGTGGGCTTTCTCTAGTTGTGGCGAGCGGGGGCTACTCTTCGTTGCAGTGCGCGGGCTTCTCATTGCAGTGGCTTCTCTTCTTGCGGAGCACGGGCTCTAGGCGCGCGGGCTTCAGTAGTTGTAGCACGTGGGCTCAGTAGTTGTGGCTCATGGGCTCTAGAGCGCAGCCTCAGTAGTTGTGGCGCATGGGCTTAGTTGCTCCGCGGTGTGTGGGATCTTCCCAGACCAGGGCTCGAACCCGTGTCCCCGGCATTGGTAGGCGGATTCTTAACCACTGCACCACCAGCGAAGCCCTCCTGCATCTTTTTTTTTATGATAATAAGGGTTTATTTCTCACTCCTATGTCCCATAAAGGCTCAGCTGCCACTCCGTTCCATATCTTCATACTGAAGCCAAGCTGATGGAGTAGCCTCTCCTGGGAACATTTCCTGTCATTGAGACAGAGGGAAAGAAAGATGGGAAACTATGTTCTTAGTGTCACTTCTGCCCACTTTTCATTGGCCAAGTGAGCCTGTAGCTACTCTGCAGTTCAGCAGGGCAGGCTTTTATTTATTTATTTTTGTGTAAGTATATTTATTTATTTTTGAATTTTATTTTATTTATTTTTTTATGCCACAGGTTCTTATTAGTTATCCATTTTACACATATTAATGTATATATGGCAATCCCAATCTCCCAATTCATCACACCACCACCACCACCACCCCACCACTTTCCCCCCTTGGTGTCCATACGTTTGTTCTCTACATCTGTGTCTCAATTTCTGCCCTGCAAACCAGTTCACCTGTACCATTTTTCTAGGTTCCATATATATGCATTAATATATGATATTTTTCTCTTTCTGACTTACTTCACTCTGTATGACAGTCTCTAGATCCATCCATGTCTCTACAAATGACCCAATTTCGTTCCTTTTTATGGCTGAGTAATATTCCATTGTATATATGTACCACATCTTCTTTATTCATTTGTCTGTCAATGGGCATTCAGGTTGCTTCTGTGTCCTGGCTATTGTAAATAGTGCTGCAGTGAACATTGGGGCGCATGTGTCTTTTTGAATTATGGTTTTCTCTGGGTATATGCCCAGCAGTGGGATTGCTGGGTCATATGGTAATTCTATTTTTAGTTTTTTAAGGAAGCTCCATACTGTTCTCCATAGTGGCTGTATCAATTTACATTCCCACCAACAGTGCAAGAGGGTTCCCTTTTCTCCACACCCTCTCCAGCATTTGTTGTTTGTAGATTTTATGATGATGCCCATTCTGGCTGGTGTGAGGTGATACCTCATTGTAGTTTTGATTTGCATTTCTCTAATAATTAGTGATGTTGAGCAGCTTTTCATGTGCTTCGTGGCCATCTGTATGTCTTCTTTGGAGAAATGTCTATCTAGGTCTTCTGCCTATTTTTTGATTGGGTTGTTTGTTTTTTTAATATTGAGCTGCATGAGCTGTTTATATATTTTGGAGATTAATCGTTTGTCCGTTGATTAGTTTGCAAATATTTTCTCCCATTCTGAGGGTTGTCTTTTCATCGTAGTTGCCTTTGCTGTGCAAAAGCTTTTAAGTTTCATTAGGTCCCATTTGTTTATTTTTGTTTTTATTTCCATTACTCTAGGAGATGGATCAAAAAAGATCTTGCTGTGATTTATGTCAAAGAGTGTTCTTCCTATGTTTTTCTCTAAGAGTTTTATAGTGTCCGGTCTTACATTTAGGTCTCTAATCCAGTTTGAATTTATTTTTGTGTATGGTGTTAGGGAGTGTTCTAATTTCATTGTTTTACATGTAGCTGTCCAGTTTTCCCAGCACCACTTATTGAAGAGACTGTTTCCTCCATTGTATATTCTTGCCTCCTTTGTCATAGATTAGTTGACCATAGGTGCATGGGTTTATCTCTGGGCTTTCTATCCTGTTCCATTGATCTATATTTCTTTTTTTGTGCCAGTACCATATTGTCTTGATTACTGTAGCTTTGTAGTATAGTCTGAAGTCAGGGAGCCTGATTCCTCCAGCTCCGTTTTTTCCCCTCAAGACTGCTTTGGCTATTCAGGGTCTTTTGTGTCTCCATACAAATTTTAAGATTTTTTGTTCTAGTTCTGTAAAAAATGCCATTGGTAATTTGATAGGGATTGCATTGAATCTGTAGATTGCTTTGGGTAGTATAGTCATTTTCACAATATTGATTCTTCCAATCCAAGAACATGGTATATCTCTCCATCTGTTTGTATCATCATTAATTTCTTTCATCAGTGTCTTATATTTTTCTGCATACAGGTCTTTTGTCTCCTTAGGTAGATTAATTCCTAGGTATTTTATTCTTTTTGTTGCAATGGTAAATGGGAGTGTTTCCTTAATTTCTCTTTCAGATTTTTCATCATTAGTGAATAGGAATGCAAGAGATTTCTGTACATTAATTTTGTATCCTGCAACTTTACCAAATTCATTGATTAGCTCTAGTAGTTTCCTGGTGGCATCTTTAGGATTCTCTATGTATAGTATCATGTCATCTGCAAACAGTGACAGTTTTACTTCTTCTTTTCTAATTTGTATTCCTTTTATTTCTTTTTCTTCTCTGATTGCCATGGCTAGGACTTCCAGAACTATGTTGAATAATAGTGATGAGAGTGGACATCCTTGTCTTGTTCCTGATCTTAGAGGAAATGGTTTCAGTTTTTCACCATTGAGAATGATGTTTGCTGTGGGTTTGTCGTATATGGCCTGTATTATGTTGAGGTGGGTTCCCCCTATGCCCACTTTCTGGAGAGTTTTTATCATAAATGGGTGTTGAATTTTGTCAGAAGCTTTTTCTGCATCTATTGAGATGATCATATGGTTTTTATTCTTCAATTTGTTAATATGGTGTATCACATTGATTGATTTGCGTATATTGAAGAATCCTTGCATCACTGCGATAAATCCCACTTGATCATGCTGTATGATCCTTTTAATGTGCTGTTGGATTCTATTTGCTAGTAATTTGTTGAGGATTTTTGCATGTATGTTCATCAGTGACATTGGTCTGTAGTTTTCTTTTTTGTAGTATCTTTGTCTGGTTTTGGTATCAGGGTGATCGTGGCCTTATAGAATGAGTTTGGGAGTGTTTCTTCCTCTGTAATTTTTTGGAAGAGTTTGAAGAGGGATGGGTGTTAGCTCTTCTCTAAATGTTTGGTAGAATTCACCTGTGAAGCCATCTGGTCCTGGACTTTTGTTTGTTGGAAGATTTTTTTTTTTGTTGGAAGATTTTTAATCACAGTTTCAATTTCATTACTTGTGATTGGTCTGTTCATATTTTCTATTTCTTCCTGGTTCAGTCTTGGAAGGTTATACTTTTCTAAGAATTTGTCCATTTCTTCCAGGTTGTCCATTTTATTGGCATAGAGCTGCTTGTAGTAGTCTCTTAGGATGCTTTGTATTTCTGCAGTGTCTGTTGTAACTTCTCCTTTTTCATTTCTAATTTTATTGATTTGAGTCCTCTCCCTCTTTTTCTTGATGAGTCTGGCTAATGGTTTATCAATTTTGTTTATCTTCTCAAGGAACCAGCTTTTAGTTTTATTGATCTTTGCTATTGTTTTCTTTGTTTCTATTTCATTTATTTCTACTCTGATCTTTATGATTTCTTTCCTTCTGCTAACTTTGGGTTTTGTTTTTTCTTCTTTCTCTAGTTCCTTTAGGTGTAAGGTTAGGTTGTGTATTTGAGATGTTTGTTGTTTCTTGAGGTAGGATTGTATTGCTATAAGCTTCCTTCTTAGAACTGCTTTTGCTGCATCCCATTTGTCTCTATGGTATTTTTTGATTTCCTGTTTGATTTCTTCAGTGATCTCTTGGTTATTTAGTAACGTATTGTTTAGCCTCCATGTGTTTGTGTTTTTTACGTTTTTTTCCCTGTAATTGATTTATAATGTCATAGCATTGTGGTCAGAAAAGATGCTTGATAAGATTTCAATTTTCTTAAATTTACTGAGGCTTGATTTGTGGCCCAAGATGTGATCTATCCTGGAGAATGTTCTGTGCGCACTTGAGAAGAAAGTGTAATCTGTTTTTGGATGGAATGTCCTATAAATCTCAATTAAATCTGTCTGGTCTATTGTGTCATTTAAAGCTTGTGTTTCCTTATTAATTTTCTGTTTGGATGATCTGTCCACTGGTGTAAGTGAGGTGTTAAAGTCCCCCACTATTAATTGTGTTACTGTCGATTTCTTCTTTTATAGCTGTTGGCAGTTGCCTTATATATTGAGGTGCTCCTATGTTGGGTGCATATATATTTATAATTGTTATATCTTCTTGGGTTGATCCCTTGATCATTATGTAGTGTCCTTCCTTGTCTCTTGTAACATTCTTTATTTTAAAGTCTATTTTATCTGATATGAGTGTTGCTACTCCAGCTTTCTTTTGATTTCCATTTGCATGGAATATCTTTTTCCATTCCCTCACTTTCAGTCTGTATGTGTCCCTAGGTCTGAAGTGGGTTTCTTGTAGACAGCATATATATGGGTCTTGTTTTTGTATCCATTCAGCAAGCCTATGTGTTTTGGTTGGAGCATTTAATCCATTCATATTTAAGATAATTATCGATATGTATGTTCCTATTATTTTCTTAATTGTTTTGGGTTTGTTTTTGTAGGTCGTTTTCTTCTCTTGTGTTTCCCACTTAGAGAAGTTCCTTTAGCATTTGTTGTAGAGCTGGTTTGGTGGTGCTGAATTCTCAGCTTTTGCTTGTCTGTAAAGCTTTTGATATCTCCATCGAATCTGAATGAGATCCTTGCTGGGTAGAGTAATCTTGGTTGTAGGTTCTTCCCTTTCATCACTTTAAATATGTCATGCCACTCCTTTCTGGCTTGTAGAGTTTCTGCTGAGAAATCAGCTGTTTACCTTATGGGAGTTCCCTTGTATGTTATTTGTCGTTTTTCCCTTGCTGCTTTCAGTAATTATTATTTGTCTTTAATTTTTGCCAGCTTGATTACTATGTGTCTCAGTGTGTTTCTCCTTGGGTTTATCCTGTATGGGACTCTCTGTGCCTCCTGGACTTGGGTGGCTGTTTCCTTCCCCAGGTTAGGGAAGTTTTCAACTATAATCTCCAAATATTTTCTCGGGTCCTTTCTCTCTCTCTTCTCCTTCTGGGACCCCCTAATGCGAATGTTGTTGTGTTTAATGTTGTCCCAGAGGTCTCTTAGGCTGACTTCATTTCTTTTCATTCTTTTTTCTTTATTCTGTTCCGCAGCAGTGAATTCCACCATTCTGTCTTCCAGGTCACTTATCCGTTGTTCTGCCTCAGTTATTCTGCTATTGATTCCTTCTAGGGTATTTTTCATTTCAGTTATTGTATTGTTCATCTCTGTTTGTTTGTTCTTTAATTCTTCTAGGTCTTTGTTAAACATTTCTTTCATCTTCTCAATCTTTGCCTCCATTCTTTTTCCAAGGTCCTGGATCATCTTCACTATCATTATTCTGAATTCTTTTTCTGGAAGGTTGCCTATCTCCACTTCATTTAGTTGTTTTTCTGGGGTTTTATCTTGTTCCTTCATCTGGTACATAGCCCTCTGCCTTTTCACCTTGTCTGTCTTTCTGTGAATGTGGTTCTTGTTCCACAGGCTGCAGGATTGTAGTTCTTCTTGCTTCTGCTGTCTGCCCTCTGGTGGATGAGGCTATCTAAGATGCTTGTGCAAGTTTCCTGATGGGAGGGACTGGTGGTGGGTAGAGCTGGGTGTTGCTCTGGTGGGCAGAGCTCAGTAAAACTTTAATCCACTTGACTGCTGATGGGTGGGGCTGGGTTCCCTCGTGTTGGTTGTTTGGCCTGAGGCAACCCAACACTGGAGCCTACCTGGGCTCTTTCTTGGGGCTAATGGCGGACTCTGGGAGGGATCACGCCAAGGAGTACTCCACAGAAGTTCTGCTGCCAGTGTCCTTGTCCTCACGGTGAGATGTAGCCACCCCCCCCACCTCTGCAGGAGAACGTCCCACACTAGCAGGTAGGTCTGGTTCAGTCTCCCCTGGGGTCACTGCTCCTTCCCCTGGGTCCTGATGCGCACACTACTTTGTGTGTGCCCTCCAAGAATGGAGTCTGTGTTTCCCCCAGTCCTGTCGAAGTCCTGCAATCAAATCCCACTAGCCTTCAAAGTCTGATTCTCTAGGAATTCCTCCTCCCGTTGCCTGACCCCCAGGTTGGGAAGCCTGACGTGGGGCTCAGAACCTTCACTCCAGTGGGTGGACTTCTGTGGTATAAGTGTTCTCCAGTTTGTGAGTCACCCACCCAGCAGTTGTGGGATTTTATTTTATTGTGATTGCGCCCCTCCTACTTTCTCATTGTGGCGTCTCCTTTGTCTTTGGATGTGGGGTATCTTTTTTTGTGAGTTCCAGTGTCTTCCTGTCGATGATTTTTCTGCAGTTAGTTGTGATTCTGGTGCTTTTGCAAGAGAGAGTGAGAGCACGTCCTTCTACTCTGCCATTTTGAACCAATCTACCTGCATCATTTTTAATGAATGAAAAATAATAATACAACTAGAAAACTATGACAACAGTTATGTTCAAGATGTTAACTTGCTGCTTGGCCCATGTTTGTCCTTGTTGTGCTTATATGGCATATAAAACTTACTGATTTGTGGCTTCTTAGCAGATGGAGACTTGAGTGTAAGCAAAAATTTTTTTCATGACCCATCTAGCTTCGGAAATTGGCAAGGTAATAGGGAGAACATCTAGGAATGTGAATTTTAGAGATTATAGAAGTGTCACAGTTATTTTTTCTTGTGGGAAAAGATGTGATATTTTACATCGCATAAAAAAAGCAGAGTGAGTTTTTGGGGTGAGTGTATGGGGGATTTTCATTTAACAGTTACCAAAACACTCATTGTCTACAGGTTGTCTATACAGAAGATAGAGGAATAATATGTCATGGCCATTGACCTCAAAGAGTTCTCAGTCTCTCCAGGTAGCTAAGTATATCCACAAATAGATAGGATCAGTATGGTAAGTGTAATATAAGTATGTGCAAGGTGCAGAAGTAGTTTTCGACTGTTCCCTCAAGCCAGGGCGTATAAGGGGTTAGCTTTTATTTGTAATTTTAAGCACATTTCCAACTTCTGATGTATATCTGCTTAATTTGTTCAGTAATGTAAAAGTTACAACTTTAAGAAAGAATTTATAATGGAACAATTTATATTTTTACAGAGTGACAGTGGTATAAGTGACTAAGAACTTGACATAAGATTTCAGCTGGTACCATTGCAGGGCTGGAGGGTACCTATCACAATAGGATAATAGCATATCCTACTCATCCCCTTAGTCCACCACTCCTTGTCTTACCTGGTCTTGATTTTTGTTGAAGAAATCACCATATTCTAGCCATTTAGGTGCACTGTCCTAATTTTTGGCTTCTCAAATTTCCTACACTCCACAAGACTATTGCGCAGTAATTTCACTTGTGCTACGACATTCTGAATTTGGAATCATGACATGTACTATTATCTATTAAGCCAATGAAATCAAACAGACAGAACATGCAGTAGCCAGTAAAATTGGTGTGAATTTTCTTTTTTTTTTTTTAATTCAGTATCCTTGGTGGGCCATTTTGGTTTCTGGGAAGCACAGGTTCACTCTCCTGCCTTGAGGCACCATGTTGAGAAGCACCACATTATGATCTGAGACTTAAATATTAGACAGTGGTGCAGTAGGATTTTTGTAACTGTTAAGTAAGTAATTTTGAGTAAGTAGCTTTTGTAAATATTGTATAATTCTCTATAAAATATGATTTTGTTTTAAAACAGAATGTATTATGGTATTTTTCCCTGCCAGCTCTGGTCATTTATATAGTGAGGTAAAGTAATAGCTCCTCCACAAGCACTGATTCTTTTCTATGGTGTTCCTAGCTTTCAGACCCAGCACTTGTATGAACTAGGCATTTTTGTTACAAAGTAATGACTGTGTGGAATCTTTTTTTCCCCAACAGTTGATCACCCCCCCCTCCGCCTTCCTAAACAAAGTCTTCAGGGAAAGGCTGCCATCTTGTGGTTTTTAAAAATACAGGATTTAAGAAAAAAATTATTGTGATATGACTGCTGAGATTTTATGTGTGTACGTAGTTGTTGTATAATACTAAAATGAGTAAGAAATGAGTACTATTAAATCTTCTCTTCAAACTACCTTTGCTTATCCTTTGGATAGTTCTTTTCTTCATTTTATTATATTACAATATTTTTTAAAAGTTCTGTTAACTAAAGATTCCTCTGTTAAGCCCACTCTCAAACATCAGTAGTAGAAATACTTGTCTGTAATATCAGTTTTAATTAAGAACAGCTATCAAGAATTTTTATGTTATTAAGGCTTTTCCCATGTGACTAATTAATGATAATGAACTTATTTGGATTAAAAAATACTGATCTTTAAAATATAATTATTTGACAAAATATATCCTAAGGAACCTTAATTTTATAATGTAGAATTCCATTTAATAAAAAGTGATATTTAGAAGTAAAAGAAACCTTAATTTGAGTTTCATTCTTGGGTAGTTAATAGTATAAACAGAAAAAATTAACTTTTCTTCAAAATACTAGGAAACCCCTTATTTGTAGTTAAGGAAATTTTAAAATCACCTCTTATGTAAGAAATGGAAACTACTTGCAAGCTTGGGGTCAGTTAATTCTTAGGTAATGTCAAAGGAGTTTCTGTATATCATCAAGTCATAAAATTATTTTTTAAAGTAACTTTTCATTTTCACTTATTTAATCTCATCGTTTATCTTGATTTATGTCTCCTGTACATCTTGTTTTATAATATTCATTGTATTTAAAAATAGTAAATTTCCATTTCTTCAAAAATGTTTTAGTGAAGCATATAGATACCTCTTTATAGAAAAAGGAAGACTTGTGTTCTCCCTCAGAGACAACCAGGATTCTGGTACGTTGGGCCTATGGACATTTTAGACCTAGAGTCATTCCTAATCAGGGAAGGGAAATCACTGAAAGAGAAAGTTATCATTCACAAAAAACTCTAGATATAGTGCTCCTGAATTGCTCCTGTAATTTTAGTAGGTTATGGCAGCCTTTATTTAAATTGCCTCTTCTTTTATTTCCCCCTTAAGCAGGGAGGGAGAAGGCTTCAAGTCAGAGGTATAATTTGATTTCTTGCACTTTTTCAAATGTCTTACAGTTATGCTAAGAAAGAATCTGATCTTAATGGAGCCCAGATCAAGCTTCGAGAATACGAAGCAGCATTGAATTCGAAAGATGCAGCTCTGGCTACTGCACTTGGTGATAAAAAAAGTTTAGAGAGCGATTTGGAGGATCTGAAGGATCAGATTGCCCAGGTAAGGTAAACTCCGCTCTTGAGCCGTATTTGGCAGGTTAATTGCCCCATCTGTCTTGATTGATTGATTGTAAAATTTATTTTATGCTTTTTATTTTAAAAAATTTATTAAGTTATTTTGGTTGGTGGTTCACCTGCAAGGATAGCCTTGAACCAGCTAGCATGTAAAGCACCCTCACCTCTCAGTCCTTGTGTCTGGATTACGCAGGTCTTGTTGCTGCTCTCTGTCCTCTCTGTTGTGCTTATGCTCATTCTGTTTCTTGCTCTCACAGCCTATTTCATTATTGTACCAAAATGCAAGGTAAGAAGAGGGAAGGTGTCGTAATGGTGCTCTGCACACAGGAAAAATTGAAAGTGGTAGCCAAAATCGTTGGTTTGAGTTTTGAAATATAAGTCATAGGTTTCTGTTCATTCCCTGTTGCCGTTTACCAAATTTGAGAGGTGTTTTGATGTGACACTCTGTGGGTGGGACCAGCAGTTGAACCCACAGTTCTGTGATAAATGTTATCATGAGGGACTTTCATACATTAACAGATATATAGAAATTGTAATACTTGATTTGATTCAATCCGTAGGTATCTATTAAATTCATTGCTGAATGGTTGCTGTATAATTTTTATTAATTCTTTTTTCTTATATTAGTTGGAAGCCTCTTTAGCTGCTGCGAAAAAACAGTTAGCAGATGAAACTTTACTTAAAGTGGATTTGGAGAATCGCTGTCAGAGCCTTACTGAGGACTTGGAGTTTCGTAAAAACATGTATGAGGAGGTAATTATATATAATTTTATTTTTTTTAAAGACTGGAGGGATGCCAAAAGGCTTTGTTATAAGCTATACGTATGAAAAATGGGAAGAATTTTGTAGGCAAATTATTTAAGGCACTGCTGCTAAAAGACTGCGAGGAAGAACTCAGGGTGCTATGGTAAACTTAAAAGCTTTTACTTCCATCTAACTTAAAAAGGCTTGGCCACAGCTGTTAATTACTATCAACCTCTGCATTTGTATTAGTTATATATTTTGCCTAACGAATTACTTCAAAACTTAGTAACTTAAACCACAGACTTTTATTATCTCACAGTTTCTGAAGGTCAGGGATCTGAGAGCTGCTTAACTGGATGGTTGTTTCAGGGTCTCTCGTGAGGTTGTAGTCAGGCTTTCAGCCTGGGCTGCAGGAACCGCTTTGGAGTTCATTCATAGGTTGTTGGCCAGAGGTATCAGTTCAGCATGGGCTTCTCTATAGGGCTGCTCATGATAGGACTCTTCAAGAGTGAGTGATGAGAGAGAGAGAGCAAGACAGGCCACATTAACTTCTATAAAATAATCCCAAAGTGATAATATCCTCACTCCCTATCACACAGACCAACCAAGATGCACTATGAAAGGGGGATCACACAGCCGGTGAATACCGGCAGGCAGCAACCACTGGGGGCTGGTTACCCAGAGCATTTATAGTTATATATGTATATCTAACAGTATCATTTATAAGCCGTAACTTCTCTGGTTAAGCCTTGAGGGGTGAAGGTAGCAACTTTTGCCAAAAAAGAAGTATACTGTAATACAGTTGAAGAAAGGGGAATATATATTTTCTCAAAATTGAAGAGGGTTGGAATTCACCCAGGTTAGAGAACATGCAGTTAAATACATAATGTTTTTAAAAGTAATATAATTTTGAAAATGGTGACTAACAATGCTTTTAAAATAGAAATTTATTGTAGAAGTTAAATAATTTTTTTATTTGGAGAAAAAATAATATAATAAAATCTGACCATTTTTATGACAATACAGTATTAAACTAGGTATTGTGGGGGCAAAGTGCACTCACTGGATAAGCAGCCAGACTTTGGACAGTTCTTGAGTCAGTTTCCTATTTAAAAATGAAATATCAGTACCTGCTATTTTTTCTTCAAGGTGTGGTGAGGATCAAAGTGGAATATTGTGTGTGAAAGCTTCTTGTAAACTATAGTGAATGCTGTCGTATAATTATAATTATTATTATTATCATTATTATTATTTTAAATAAATCTATTTATTTATTGTTTATTTTTGGCTGCATTGGGTCTTCGTTGCTGCACGCGGGCTTTCTCTAGTTGTGGTGAGCGGGGGGCTACTCTTCGTTGTGGTGTGCGGGCTTCTCATTGCAGTGGCTTCTCTTGTTGCCAGGCATGGGCTCTAGGCACTCAGGCTTCAGTAGTTGTGGTGCACGGGCTTAGTTGCTCCGCGGCATGTGGGATCTTCCTGGACCAGGGCTCGAACCCGTGTCCCCCTGCATTGGCAGGTGGATTCTTAACCACAGCACCACCAGGGAAGTCCCTGTCATATAATTATTAACTACAGTTTTGCTTATAAATTGAAGTATCTTTATATTAAGTTGTCCTACATTTTTGTTTCGTTTTGTTAAAATTGTCCGTGATCTATTATTTCTTACTTTTGACGCTGTGTGGACTCCTGCATCTTTAAACCAGGAGTTGAGTATTTTTTTCTTTGTAAGTCACTGATTCTACATAAAATATTAAGTAAAAAACAGCGTCAGTAAAAAGTAATTTAGTATTTTTAGAATGTTTAGGTAGCAACTGTGAATTTTGGGGTTTTGCCTTTTTGAGAATGAATTTAAAATATTCCTCATTTCTTTTTTTTGCATGGAGAATAAAATTCTATGCAATAAATATACCTAAATTCCGTATTATGAACAGTTTAGGGGTAAGAAAGAGGAAGGAGAAAAACAGGAAGAAGAGGAAAGGAGGCAGACAAAGGGCAAAATGATTAGTAGGTACTCAATATTTGTTGAACTAAACCTTTCATTTGCATATTTTCATGATTTAAGTATCATTCGCGTCATCAAATAGATGTGAGCCTTGGGAGATTAATGGCAGAACTGGAATTTGAACCCTGGTTTTCTGATTCTATCAAGTGCATCTTCCTCTGGTTAAGAGAAAAATGAGGAAATGCAAAGAAAAACTGCATGCTGTAAGATGATACAGAAACATGTTCTTCTTATATCCCCCTCTTGTGGCCTCTTTAATTATTGCCATTAAAGACAGATCTGTTGTATTTTTAGAGCTAGAAGCTAGAATGAAAATTTTATTCTTGGACTTGTGTTCCTAGCCATTCTAGTTTGGATAGTTCCGTAAAACATAATGTGAAGGATTATGCCTATTATTTCTATTCTTTAATAGTGAATTGTCGTATGTACTTGAGATAGCAATGTAATATTGTCAATAAGATTCTGTATCAATTAATGTTGATACCTTAGCACTACCAGCTGTTAGGATAAGTCATGTAAATTAGCTTGCTCTGTCTATTGCATCTTAGTATGCCTAAGAAAAGTTGTATTATGTATAAATCTTCTAGTTGAAGTTTTGCTGATAAGTTTCTAACTTATCGTGTAGATTTTTTCCAGAGTTGTCCTTAGTATCATCAGTACAATTTAGAAAAATAATTACGTGCTATTCAGTGTACCTAGTTATCCACAATTGCATGGTACTTTAGTAAGTCTTCCAGCCATTCCTTGCCTTTAGAGAAATAAATAGGTATGCTACTGAAAAGAAACATAAAATTCCTAGGGCTTGAGATGCTACCATTTCTGTCATTAGTTCCAGCTCAAAAATCTTCTCACTTGAAAATGAAGGCAAAAAGGTATCTATTCACATACCTGCCCTTGGACAAAACATGAGGAGCTTGGTGTGTAATACCTCAGATGGCCTTGATGTCACTCAGACTTGTACCAGTGCAGCCATGGTAAGTAACTTGGTTTTATGTCATTTTTTCCCCCCTAGGAGATTAATGAGACCAGAAGGAAGCATGAAACTCGCTTGGTAGAGGTGGATTCTGGGCGTCAGATTGAGTATGAGTACAAGCTGGCTCAAGCCCTTCATGAGATGAGAGAGCAACACGATGCCCAAGTCAAGCTGTACAAGGAAGAGCTGGAGCAGACTTACCACACCAAAGTGAGCAGACTCTTCCGGGGACAGCTTTACACACTTGAAGCCTTTGTTTCATAGTCTCCCTGAGAACATGACTTGATGTTTGGTTTGTTCTAGTTTTCTTAAATGAATTCCCTTAGTCTCCATGAATATAAAAAATGGATTTTTTTTTTTAAAGAAAGCAGTTTTTTATAAAGTAAATGTTACTAGAGATTATTCAAAGAAAGTAGGGTTATTCCACTTTTATCAAAGGTAAGGTTTTTCTCTTTGTCCAATTGATCATTCATGTCAAGTCATATTAGTTAAACTCCAGCCATCTGAAAATAGCTTTTCCTTCAGTAACAAGTACTAATCTTGTTGGACTGCATCTAGTTCTGACTTCCATGTCATCATTGTACATAGGTTGTGACCACCACACTTTGGGCTTTTTTGAACAAAGGCCAAATGGACAGTGTCTGCAGTTTCCTCTGCCACTAATTATTCATTAAAAAAAGACTAGAAACTTCTCTCTTGTATTAGGAGGCCATGCAAAAATGTATTAAATCACTGAGTACGGGCTTTCATAGTAAATAATTTTACCCCAGTGTGTTAAATGTTACACGATTTGATTAAATAGAGTTATTAGTGGAGGACTTAGAAAATTAGGGTCATAGAGGTGTTGAAAATAATTTCCATTGCATGGCCTGAAATTGTTCATGTTGCTTTTAATCCACGTTATGAAGTAGTAATTGCCTGGTGAGAGGGAGAGATCTTTTAATCCCTACATTTAGTTGTTCTGCACTTACTCAGTGCTGGCATTGTGCTGGGCAGTGACGGAGCTAAAGTAAGGATCAGTCGGTCAAAGAGACTCTGGCCTCAAAGGGAGCCAGGGAGGAGACACACATAAAAAACGTGCCTGAGACACATGCAGAGCAGAATGCTGTGGGCATTTGGAGGAGCAGGATATTGTTTCTACCAGAGGAGCTGTTTTTTGCTTCTGAAAGGAAGTTTGTCTATTTGGTTTGAAATAATCTCTAAATTAGTACTTTCTGCTTATTGCTTTATATTCTGTATCAGATTTGGTGGGTTAGGGGTATATGATGCTTATTTTCCTACAAATGCCACCACAGTTAAATTGCTCCTGTCCAGTCTCCTTATTAGCAGTGTTATCTGAGACATTAGAGATATAATGGATGAAATATTGAAGCACTAAATTTTGGGTAAAGACCCAGGTATATCAGCATTGTTAAGCTCCTATATTGGGAATTGAGCCGAAAAGGCAGAAAGACTTTTAAGGTAATTGATAGCACATCAGCAAACTTCATGATGCTTTTCCTGTTTCATCAACTAGTTACTGGCAGGGTTTAGGTTTGAAATGAGATGCCTTGAGATGAGTCATGGTTCCTCATTTGTTTGTTCTAATTCACTAGATAAAACTGACTATGGTCTGCTGCTTTTTTAGCTTGAGAATGCCAGACTGTCATCAGAGATGAATACATCTACTGTCAATAGTGCCAGGGAAGAACTGATGGAAAGTCGTGTGAGAATTGAGAGCCTCTCATCTCAGCTTTCTAATCTACAGAAAGAGGTAAGTAAGCATGGGAGTTGTACTTGAAGGCCACCTCCACCACGGTAGTCTACCTGCTCAGCTCTGCCTGAAATCACTTTTCAGAGAGGATAGTATTTTCCTGAATTCTGGTTTCACAGTGCTGTCCAGATCTTTTTCTATTCGTCATTTCATAAGCATCCTCTGAGCAGAGACTGTTGTTCCTGACCTAATTAATAGATTACTCAGAGCTGCCCTTGAGGGTGCAACCTGCTGGCTTATTCCTTGGGTTTACCCCAGGGCCCAGGTTTTCTGACCCATCCAGCAGCCTGATCTCCACATAGTGCTCTTTCCAACGTACTTTTTCATCACATTTAGAAACCATAATGAAGAAAAACCTGCAGAAATTCTGTGTGGGTGGTAAACGCTTTGTGTTTCTAGACAAATTCTTTCAGTGCTTAGAATACCCAATAGTTAGTATCTTGGGAAGTAGCATCAATTTGCCTCTTAGTTAAGAATTTAGTGACTCATTGATTCATTGGCACGCCTAACTGTTGAATGACTGTTACTAGTTGTGTTGATGGGTGCCTGTCAGTATGTGATGGTGCACTCTGGGTGCAGCGTAAGCAGGTGTGGACACTGCCTGAAATCTGGTTTTTAGTCTAAGGGTGATGTCGATGTGCACACAAAGTACATATACAACCACATAAGTACGCAGAATGTTTTGATAATCTACTCACCTTAATTACTTGGGAAGTAACTTCAGCTTCTGTTTTCCTTAAGGGAGGAAATTCTGTTGTTTTAAATTTTCCACGAGTAAACTTTTTTATTCTTGATTAAGCTTTCTTTTTCTTCTGTTTTTAGTAATGTCCTTTTCTGATTGTAAAACTGAAGACATTTATTGTAGGAATTTAGAAAGCAATGAGTTATGTAAAACAGGGTGATGGAAAAAAAGTTATTAAAAAACAGAAGTTTTTACAATGCCTATCATGTGTACTTACTTTATTACTCACAACGTAAATTTAAAAATTATTTTGGACCTATTTTGTCCTGATAGTATTTTGAAGTTTTCATGTAACCGTAGAGCTGGAAGGACAAGGACCTTTGAGTTCATTCAGTCTGACCACAGACCTGGGTGAGTTTAATGACCGGCCCAGAGAATGTAGGCTGATAAATGGGTTTCTTTCATAGTTCCCAGTTTTTCCCTTTACACCTCACTCTCTTCAAAGATTTTCTTTTAAAAATTTAACATCTCACCACCTAGAGGGGTGAGATAGGGAGGGTGGAAGGGAAACGCAAGAGGGAGGAGATATGGGGATATATGTATATATATAGCTGACTCACTTTGTTATAAAGCAGAAACTAACACACCATTGTAAAGCAATTATACTCCAATAAAGATGTTAAAAAAAAAAAAAGAATTTGGCCTTTCAGAGAATGCCTGTGAGAATAATTGCATTCTAGAAAAAAAGAAAAGAATTTAACAATCTCTTTTCCATTGCACCATTTAATAGGTACCTTTCCAAAAATAGGCCTGTCTGTTTTTACTCTGAGTTGACATTTACTACTTTTATCCATCTAATAAATCATATTCTAATTATCTCCTCTTCTTCAATTTTACAATTCCCTGTCTTTTGTGGGGTGGGGGGATGTGGCTGGTGCTTAATCCACTTGATTATGCTAGGTATGGATGTTTTACAGATGAAGAGACTAAGACTTGCCTGTGGTTAAATAGTGGTAGGCTCTGAAATTTGGTAGCTACGTCTTCTGACTCAGGTCCAGGGCTGTTTCCCTCTTTGCCTGGTAGTTATGTTCCCATCTTTGCAAGTTTTTTGGTTAACTTCGGGTTAGTGGTTTTAAAAAAATGTTACGCAGGGCCCTGGGGGTTTTGAGGAGCTCACTCCTTAGGAAATAGGAGAGAAGCACCTCCTTCAGCCAGAATAGTTTTAAATTTCTCTCTAAATTTCAGGGGGATGGGGAATGATCCTTTCATCTATTCATTACGGTATCAGGTATTATGATAAATAATATATCTTGAGGGATATCTTCTTTGGTTGATAAATTTTAACCTTAAAAAGATCACCAAAAAGAAAAAAGCCATATATTTTTTGTACTGTATATCTTAATTGTATTTGTTGTAGAGTCTTAGTTTCGTCATGCTGCATGTTAGGCCATAGAACTTCCTTTTTGGTTAAGTGACTCATGTTAGTGAAGTACTTCTTTAGTTGTACTTAAAATTGACATAGCCTTTATTTTTTATTAAAAAAATTTTTTTTAACATCTTTATTGGAGTGTAATTGCTTTACAATGGTGTGTTAGTTTCTGCTTTATAACAAAGTGAATAAGCTATACATATACATATATCCCCATATCTCCTCCCTCTTGCGTCTCCCTCCCACCCTCCCTATCCCACCCCTCTGGGTGTTCACAAAGCACCGAGCTGATCTCCCTGTGCTATGCAGCCGCTTCCCACTAGTTATCTATTTTACATTTGGTGGTATATATAAGTCCATGCCACTCTCTCACTTTGTCCTAGCTTACCCTTCCCCCTCCCCGTGTCCTCAAGTCCATTCGCTATGTCTGCGTCTTTGTTCCTGTCCTGCCCCTAGATTCTTGAGAACTATTTTTTCTTTTTAGATTCCATATATGTATTAGCATACGGTATTTGTTTTTCTCTTTCTAACTTACTTCACTCTGTACGGCAGACTCTACGTCGATCCACCTCGCTACAAATAACTCAGTTTTGTTTCTTTTTATGGCTGAGTAATATTCCATTGTATATATGTGCCACATCTCCTTTATCCATTCATCTGTCAATGGACACTTAGGTTGCTTCCATGTCCTGGCTATTGTAAATAGAGCTGCAATGAATATTGTGGTACATGACTCTTTTTGAATTATGGTTTTCTCAGGGTATATGCCCAGTAGTGGGATTGCTGGGTTGTATGGTAGTTCTATTTTTAGTTTTTTAAGGAACCTCCATATTGTTCTCCATAGTGGCTGTATCATTTTACATTCCACCAACAGTGCAGGAGGGTTCCCTTTTCTCCACACCCTCTCCAGCATTTATTGTTTGTAGATTTTTTTGATGATGGCCATTCTGACGGGTGTGAGGTGATACCTCATTGTAGTTTTGATTTGCATTTCTCTAATGATGAGTGATGTTGAGCATCCTTTCATGTGTTTGTTGCCAATCTTTATATCTTTTTTGGAGAAATGTCTATTTAGGCCTTCTGCCCATTTTTGGATTGGGTTGTTTGTTATTTGATATTGAGCTGCATGAGCTGCTTGTAAGTTTTGGAGATTAATCCTTTGTCAGTTGCTTCATTTGCAAATATTTTCTCCCATTCTGAGGGTTGTCTTTTCATCTTGTTTATGGTTTCCTTTGCTATGCAAAAGCTTTTAAGTTTCATTAGGTCCCATTTGTTTATTTTTGTTTTTATTTCCATTTCTCTAGGAGGTGGGTCAAAAAGGATCTTGCTGTGATTTATGTCATAGAGTGTTCTGCCTATGTTTTCCTCTAAGAGTTTGATAGTTTCTGGCCTTACATTTAGGTCTTTAATCCATTTTGAGTTTATTTTTGTGTATGGTGTTAGGGAGTGTTCTAATTTCATTCTTTTACATGTAGCTGTCGAGTTTTCCCAGCACCACTTATTGAACAGGCTGTCTTTTCTCCATTGTATATTCTTGCCTCCTTTATCAAAAATAAGGTGACCATATGTGCGTGGGTTTATCTCCGGGCTTTCTATCCTGTTCCATTGATCTGTATTTCTGTTTTTGTGCCAGTACCATACTGTCTTGATTACTGTAGCTTTGTAGTATAGTCTGAAGTCCGGGAGCCTGATTCCTCCACCTCCGTTTTTCTTTCTCAAGATTGCTTTGGCTATTTGGGGTCTTTAGTGTTTCCAAACAAATTGTGAAATTTTTTGTCCTAGTTCTGTGAAAAATACCATTGGTAGTTTGATAGGGGTTGCATTGAATCTGTAGATTGCTTTGGGTAGTATAGTCATTTTCACAATGTTGATTCTTCCAATCCAAGAACATGGTATATCTCTCCATCTATTTGTATCATCTTTAATTTCTTTCATCAGTGTCTTATAATTTTCTGCATACAGGTCTTTTGTCTCCTTAGGTAGGTTAATTCCTAGGTATTTTATTCTTTTTGTTGCAGTGGTAAATGGGAGTGTTTCCTTAATTTCTCTTTCAGATTTTTCATCATTAGTGTATAGGAATGCAAGAGATTTCTCTGCATTAATTTTGTGTCCTGCTACTTTACCAAATTCATTGATTAGCTCTAGTAGTTTTCTGGTAGCGTCTTTAGGATTCTTCTGTATGTATAGTATCATGTCATCTGCAAACAGTGACAGCTTTACTTCTTTTCCGATTTGGATTCCTTTTATTTCTTTTTCTTCTCTGATTGCTGTGGGTAAAACTTCCAAAACTATGTTGAATAATAGTGGTGAGACTGGACAGCCTTGTCTTGTTCCTGATCTTAGAGGAAATGCTTTCAGTTTTTCACCATTGAGAACGATGTTGGCTGTGGGTTTGTCATATATGGCCTTTATTATGTTGAGGTAAGTTCCCTCTATGCCTACTTTTTGGAGGGTTTTTATCATAAATGGGTGTTGAATTTTGTCGAAAGCTTTTTCTGCATCTATTGAGATGATCATATGGTTTTTCTCCTTCAGTTTGTTAATATGGTTTATCACATTGATTGATTTGCGTATATTGAAGAATCCTTGCATTCCTGGGATAAACCCCACTTGATCATGCTGTATGATCCTTTTAATGTGCTGTTGGATTCTGTTTGCTTGTATTTTGTTGAGCATTTTTGCATCTATGTTCATCAGTGATATTGGCCTGTAGTTTTCTTTCTTTGTGACATCTTTGTCTGGTTTTGGTATCAGGGTAATGGTGGCCTCATAGAATGAACTTGGGAGTGTTCCTCCTTCTGCTATATTTTGGAAGAGTTTGAGAAGGATAGGTGTTAGCTCTTCTCTAAATGTTTGATAGAATTCGCCTGTGAAGCCATCTGGTCCTGGGCTTTTGTTTGTTGGAAGATTTTTCATCACAGTTTCAATTTCAGTGCTTGTGATTGGTCTGTTCATATTTTCTATTTCTTCCTGGTTCAGTCTCGGAAGGTTGTGCTTTTCTAAGAATTTGTCCATGTCTTGCAGGTTGTCCATTTTATTGGCATATAGTTGCTTGTAGTATTCTCTCATGATCCTTCGTATTTCTGCAGTGTCAGTTGTTACTTCTCCTTTTTCATTTCTAATTGTATTGATTTGAGTCTTTTCCCTTTTTTCTTGATGACTCTGGGAAATGGTTTATCAATTTTGTTTATCTTCTTAAAGAACCAACTTTTAGTTTTATTGATCTTTGCTATTGTGTCCTTCATTTCTTTTTCATTTATTTCTACTCTGATCTTTATGATTTCTTTCCTTCTGCTAACTTTGGAGTTTTTTTGTTCTTCTTTCTCTAATTGCTTTAGGTGTAAGGTTAGGTTGTGTATTTGAGATGTTTGTTGTTTCTTGAGGTAGGATTGTATTGCTATAAACTTCCCTCTTAGAACTGCTTTTGCTGCATCCCATAGGTTTTGAGTCGTTGTGTTTTCATTGTCATTTGTTTCTAGGTATTTTTTGATTTCCTCTTTGATTTCATCAGTGATCTCTTGGTTAGGTAGTAGTGTATTGTTTAGCCTCCATGTGTTTGTATTTTTTACAGATTTTTTCCTGTGATTGATGTCTAGTCTCATAGCATTGTGGTCACAGAAGATACTTGATACAATTTCAATTTTCTTAATTTACCAACGCTTGATTTGTGACCTGAGATATGATCTATCCTGGAGAATGTTCCATGAGCACTTGAGAAGAAAGTGTTTTCTGTTGTTTTTGGATGGCATGTCCTATAAATATCAGTTAAGTCCATCTTGTTTAATGTATCATTTAAAGCTTGTGTTTCCTTATTTATTTTCATTTTGGCTGATCTGTCCATTGGTGAAAGTGGGGTGTTGAAGTCCCCTACTATGATGGTGTTACTGTCGATTTCCCCTTTTATGGCTGTTAGCATTTGCCTTATGTACTGAGGTGCTCCTATGTTGAGTGCATAAATATTTACAATTGTTATATCTTCTTGGATCCATCCCTTGATCATTATGTAGTGTCCTTCTTTGTCTCTTGTAATAGTCTTTATTTTAAAGTCTAATTTGTCTGATATGAGAATTGCTACTCCAGCTTTCTTTTGATTTCCATTTGCATGGAATATCTTTTTCCATCCCCTCACTTTCAGTCTGTATGTGTCACTAGGTCTGAAGTGGGTCTCTTGTAGACAGCATATATATGGGTCTTGTTTTTGTATCCAGTCAGCCAGTCTATGTCTTTTGGTTGGAGCATTTAATCCATTTACATTTAAGGTAATTATCGATATGTATGTTCCTATTCCCATTTTCTTAACTGTTTTGGGTTTGTTATTGTAAGTCTTTTCCTTCTCTTGTATTTCCTCCCTAGAAAAGTTCCTTTAGCATTTGTTGTAAAGCTGGTTTGGTGGTGCTGAATTCTCTTAGCTTTTGCTTGTCTGTAAAGATTTTAATTTCTCTGTCGAATCTGAATGAGATCCTTGCTGGGTAGAGTAATCTTGGTTGTAGGTTTTTCCCTTTCATCTCTTTAAATATGTGCTGCCACTCCCTTCTGGGTTGCAGAGTTTCTGCTGAAAGATCAGCTGTTAACCTTATGGGGATTCCCTTGTATGCTATTTGTTGCTTTCCCCTTGCTGCTTTTAATATTTTTTCTTTGTATTTAATTTTTGATAATTTGATTAATATGTGTCTTGGCATGTTTCTCCTTGGATTTATCCTGTATGGGACTCTCTGTGCTTCCTGGACTTGATTCACTATTTCCTTTCCCATGTTAGGGAAGTTTTCAACTATAATGTCTTCAAATATTTTCTCAGTCCCTTTCTTTTTCTCTTTTTCTTCTGGGACCCCTGTAATTCGAATGTTGGTGCGTTTAATGTTGTCCCAGAGGTCTCTAAGACCGTCCTCAATTCTTTTCATTCTTTTTTCTTTATTCTGCTCTGCGATAGTTATTTCCACTATTTTATCTTCCAGGTCCCTTATCCGTTCTTCTCCCTCAGTTATTCTGCTATTGATCCCTTCTAGAGAATTTTTCATTTCATTTATTGTGTTGTTCATCATTGTTTGTTTTGCTCTTTAGTTTTTCTAGGTCTTTGTTAAACATTTTTTGTATTTTCTCCATTCAGCTTCTAAGATTTTGGATCATCTTTACTATTATTCCTCTGAATTCTTTTTCAGGTAGACTGCCTATTTCCTCTTCATTTGTTTGGTCTGGTGGGTTTTCACCTTGCTCCTTCATCTGATGTGTATTTCTGTCTTCTCATTTTGCTTAACTTACTGTGTTTGGGGTCTCCTTTTCACAGGCTGCAGGCTCGTAGTTCCCGTTGTTTTTGGTGTCTGCTCCCAGTGGCTAAGGTTGGTTCAGTGGGTTGTGCAGGCTTCCTGGTGGAGGGGATTAGTGCCTGTGTTCTGGTGGATGAGGCTGGATCTTGTCTTTCTGGTGGGCAGGACCACATCCGGTGGTGTGTTTTGGGGTGTCTGTGAACTTATTATGATTTTAGGCAGCCTCTCTGCTAATGGGTGGGGTTGTGTTCCTGTCTTGCTAGTTGTTTGGCATAGGGTGTCCATCACTGGAGCTTGCTGGTCGTTGAGTGGAGCTGAGTCTTAGCGTTGAGATGGTGATCTCTGGGAGAGCTTTTGCTGTTTGATAATACGTGGAGCCGGGAGGTCTCTGGTGGACCAATGTCCTGAACTTGGCTCTCCCACCTCAGAGGCAAAGGCCTGATGCCCGGCTGGAGCACCAAGACCCTGTCAGCCACACGGCTCAGAGGAAAAGGGAGAAAAAAGGAAAGAAAGAGAAAGTGGCGGGGGGTGGTGGTGGTGGTGTGATGAATTGGGAGATTGGGGTTGACATATATACACTAATATGTATAAAATGGACAACTAAGACGAACCTGCTGTATAAAAAAATAAATAAAATAAAATTCAAAAAAAAGAAAGAAAAAATAAAATAAAATAAAGTTATTAAAATAAAAAAATTATTAAAAATAACATAAAATTTAAAAAAAAGAAAGGAAGAAGAGAGCAACCAAACCAAAAAACAAATCCACCAATGATAACACGTGTTAAAAACTATACTAATAAAAAAAAACAAAAAAAAGAAAAAACAGACAGAACCCTAGGACAAATGGTAAAAGCAAAACTGTACAGACAAAATCTCACAAAGAAGCATACACATACACAGAAAAAGATAAAAAGGAAAATATTGTATATATCTATATATAAAAAAAAAAGGAAGAGAGCAACCAAATCAATAAACAAATCTACCAATGATAATAAACTCTAAATAGTAAACTAAGATAAACGTAAAACCAGAAAAAAAAATAAGATGTAGAAAGCATACCCCAAGTCTACAGTTGCTCTTGATGTCCACCGCCTCAATTTTGGGATGATTCGTCGTCTATTCAGGTATTCCACAGATGCAGGGTACAACAAGTTGATTGTGGAGATTTAATCCACTGCTCATGACGCTTCTGGGGGAAATTTCCCTTTTTCTTCTTTGTTTGCACAGCTCCTGGGGTTCAGCTTTGGAGTTGGCCCTGCCTCTGCGTGTAGGTCGCCTGAGGGTGTCTGTTCTTTGCTCAGACAGGACAGGGTTAAAGTAGCAGCTGATTCGGGGGCTCTGGGTCACTCAGGCCGGGGGGAGGGAGCGGTACGGATGCGGGGCAAGCCTGCGGCGGCAGAGGCCAGCGTGACATTGCAATAGCCTGAGGCATACTGTGTGTTCTCCCGGGGAAGTTGTCCCTGGATCTCAGGACCCTGGCAGTGGCGGGCTGCACAAGCTCCCGAGAGGGGGGGTGTGGATAATGAGCTGTGCTTGCACACAGGCTTCTTGGTGGCTGCAGCAGCAGCCTTAGGGTCTCATGCCCGTCTCTGGTGTCCGCGCTGATAGCTGTGGCTCGTGCCCATCTCTGGAGCTCATTTAGGTGGTGCCCTGAATCCCCTCTCCTCACGCACTCTGAAACAGTGGTCCCTTGCCTCTTAGGCAGGTCCAGACTTTTTCCCGGACTCCCTCCCAGCTAGCTGTGGCGCACTAGCCCCCTTCAGGCTGTGTTCATGCAGCCAACCTCAGTCCTCTCCCTGGGATCTGACCTCCGAAGCCCGATCCTCAGCTCCCAGACCCCACCTGCCCCGGGGGGTGAGCAGACAAGCCTCTCGGGCTGGTGAGTGCTGGTCGGCACTGATCCTCTGTGCAGGAATCTCTCTGCTTTGCCCTCTGCACCCCTGTTGCCGTGCTCTTCTCTGTGGCTCCAAAGCTTCCCCCTGACCCACCTCCCCGACTCTCCCAGTGAAGGGGCTTCCTAGTGTCTGGCAACTTTTCCTCCTTCACAGCTCCCTCCCAGAGGTGCAGGTCCTGTCCCTATTCTTTTGTCTCTGTTTTCTTTTGCCCTACCCAGGTATGTGGGGAATTTCTTGCCTTTTCAGAAGTCTGAGGTCTTCTGCCAGTGTTCAGTAGGTGTTCTGTAGGAGTTGTTTCACATGTAGATGTATTTCTGATGTATTTGTGGGGAGGAAGGTCATCTCCATGTCTTACTCCTCTGCCATCTTGAAGATCTTCCTGACATAGCCTTTAAAATGCTGACTTAGAAAATATTTTTTAAGATATATATATGATAGTGGTATTATGTTTTGGAATTAGGAGTTTCATACATTGCTTATAGCATTTCTTTCATTTCTATCTAGATGTTTGACTTTGGCCAAATTAATTGATTGGTCAGAGACTGAGTGGCAAAAGAGTCTCCAGTGGCACTTGAAAGCACCTCTACTTTTTGTTTTTCTAACACCCGAACTCTGGAAACTTCTGTTGCAGCTATATCATAATAAACTGGTACAATTATGCTACATACTTTAAAACAAAGAAAACCCAAGACCATTAGAAACCAGTTAGTAAAATATTAACTGTATCTGCCTGTAGAGTTACAGGCAGAATCTTAACAGATAGTTTAGGTAGACCTCTTCATTTCCCTAACGTGGATACCAGTTTAGTGAGGTATGTTACAGTTAATGGCAGAATCAGGAAGAAGAATCTAGGTCTATCTCTCATGTTGTGTTCTTTGTATTTCACTACAAAGCAGGTGTAGAGCAGCTATTTAAACTACATTTAACTATTTCTATTTAAAATACAAAACGACTCAGAGTAACTTTAAAACTTATTTATACCTAGATTGTGATTTTTCCCTCTTAAAGAACTCTATAACATCAAAGGCGGACAAATAGAGACATTTTGGTGTTTACAAATTGAGGCTCAGAAGTTAAGTCTGAATCTTGGGTGGTTTATGTCCCTTTAGATTCCACCTTGTTGCCCATCTGTCTTTCTCCCACATGGGAGATAAAAGTGAAGAGATTGATTGAAGAGGAGACGTTTTATTTATTTTTTTGGCCACACCGCGTGGCCTGCGGGATGTTAGTTCCCCGACCAGGGATCGAACCCGTGCCCCCTGCAGTGGAAGTGAGGAATCCTAACCACTGGACCGCCAGGGAGTTCCCAAAGAGGACACATTTTACACTTCTTATATTTTCTTCCTCCAAAAAAAATAATAAGCCTGAGAGGGAGAAAAAATGGATTTCTCAGTTTATAGCCTGTTTTTTTGCAAATGCAGTTAAATGCAAGTTCTCTGAGGCAGGATTTTGTTTAGTATCACTCTTGAGATGAATGCCTGCTTCTGATATAGAATGTCTCTGGATTTTAATAAATTGATTGGTTGATATTTTTTTTAATTAAAAAAAAGTTTTTGGCTGTGTTGGGTCTTCGTTGCTGCGCGGGCTTTCTCTAGTTGCAGTGAGCGGCGGCTACTCTTCGTTGCGGTGTGCAGGCTTGCCAATGTGGTGGCTTCTCTTGTTGCAGAGCATGGTTTCTAGGCACGTGGGCTTCAGTAGTTGCAGCATGCGGACCCTAGAGCGTGCTGTCTTCAGTAGTTTCGGCGCGTGGGCTCAGTAGTTGTGGCGTGCGGGTTCTAGGGTGCACCGGCTTCAGTAGTTGTGGTGCGCGGGCTCTAGAGCACAGGCTCAGTAGTTGTGGTGCACGGGCTTAGTTGCTCCGTGGCATGTGGGATCTTCCCCGACTAGGGATTGAAGTCCCCTGCGTTGGCAGGCGGATTTTTAACCACTGCGCCACCAGGGAAGTCCCTGGTTGATTATTTTTTAAATAACCTTTTTATTTTGGCATAATTGTAGATTCACAGAAAAGTTAGAAAGCTGGTACAGACAGTTCCCCTATCTCCCTCCCTGAGTTTTCCCCCATTGTTAGCATCTTAGGTGACTGTGGTTCATTTGTCAAAACTAAGACACTGGCATTGGTACGTTACTATCAACTAGACTCTAGGCTGTTTGGATTTTACCAGATTTTCTATTACTGTAGGTTTTGTGTTTTAGGATACCACAGGTCTCTGTAAGTCTCCTGTGGTCTGTGACAGTTTCTTAGGCTTTCTTTGTTTTTCATGACCTTGACAGTCTTGAGAAGAACTGGCCAGGTGTCCTGTAGACTTTCCCCCAATCTAAGTTTGTCTGGTGTTTTTCTCATGATCAGCCTGGGGTTACGGATTTTAAGTGCCCTTCTTGTTACATCATATCAGGGATTACGTGACATACACACAACGTCACTGGTGATGTTAACCCTCATCATTGATTAAGACAGTGTTTGCCAGGTTTCTCCACTGTTAAGTTACTATTTTTGCGTTTCCATACTCTGTTCTTGGGAAGCAAGTCACTAAGTCCATCCCACTCTCAAGGGTAAAGGGCAGGAATTTAGCTCCACATCCTGAAGAAAGTTATTTACCTTTATTAAATGGAATTCTTTTGTAAAGATTCATCTTTTTTCCCCCCTATTTGTATATTTATTTATTCATTCATTTGTTTATATCAGTATGGACTCATGGAAATGTTTTTATAATATGGGCTGTAATCGAATACTACATTGTTTTATTGGCTCAGATTGTTCTAGCTTTGGCTATAAGGAGTTCTGTCAGATTGGCTACCATGTTCCCCCCTTTTTTGAGCACTTCTTTACTTTCTGGTTCTATAAGATGCTCTAGGCTCATCTTGTATTTTCCCTGCCCCAGCACTAGAATAAGCTATTTCTGCAAGTGGCCCTCGTTCTTTTTATTGAAGAGTGGCATCTAGAAATTAAGATCTGGGCACTGAGTATGCTCATTGGTACTGGGGTGTCATTGCTTCTAGGCCTGCTTGTGGGCAGAGCTTGGTAATAAATGTGTATATGCTAACCCGTGTTTACACATTTATCTGTAATTGTATCTCTGTCCACTTGTGTTTATATTAAGGTAACCAAGAGTTTATACATATGTCTCTGACTCTAACCCTGTACCACTGGGTTCACTTTAGGCTTCCTTCCTTGCTTACCTGTAACTGCTCTCTGAGAGTAAGAAACCTGGTTTCTGCCATCCCGTTTACCTATTCGTCCAGCCCCAGTATACATGCAAAGCAGTTTCAAATTTTTTAATCTGTACCCCTGTGAGAAATAAATTCACTAACCTGGAGTGTAGTGTTTCTGCATAACATAGAGCTCCTTTTTATCTTTAGCCTTCTCGATTTAACTTTTGCACAGTATGTGCCCTTTCTCTCCTGCTTTGATGCGCAGGTACTTGTGATTTAAGGGCCTAAGCTATACATCAGTCTTTCTGAGTTGATTACCTTTGTTATTTTCTGAGGTTATGGAGATGAATTCTGTCTTGGAGAAATGCAGATGAATAATACCTAGTGAACCACAGGGTTTCTAAGATGAACCTTCTGGTATAGGATGTGTGATTTTTCATTTTTTTAATACCAAATATGAGGTTTCTATGTTTACAATAATATTTCCAGACTACCGTATATCATATAGTCTTTGCATGCTGATTGAGCGTGGGAAAGAACAACAGTTCTAAAGTGGTAACCGGAATCGCTTTTCTTCAGTTTCTGAATAGTTCCAGCAATTCTCCATAAGATACTAGGTTTCTTTTGTCAATGAGTTTTCTATCTTTTAATTCTTTACTTTTGTTACTTTATACTTTTGAGCTAAATGGTTTGTAGGGGAGCCAGACTTGACTTTTACTAAAACCACAGCTTACAATTTTGTTTTATTTGGTCAAGTAAAGAAAAATTATATGTACATTTATGACACATTTGATGAATATATCTTTTTCTAGCCTTTTTATAAGATAAAACTTTCCTGAGGGTTGTATTTTGTATTGGAGAAATTTTGGTTTTTAATTTCTTAAAATAAAAATTTTCTTGGATTCTGGTGTCAGAGATTGGATTTGTTCCAGTCCAGGAAATAGTTTAGAATAGCTGCCTTGTGCTAATGTTGGAATGTTCCTAGAAAGTAAATGTGTTCCCTTGAATCTTAAGTCTAGAGCATGTTTGGAGAGGATTCAAGAGTTGGAGGACTTGCTTGCTAAAGAAAGAGACAACTCTCGCCGCATGCTGTCTGACAAAGAGAGAGAGATGGCGGAAATCCGGGATCAGATGCAGCAACAGCTGAACGATTATGAACAACTTCTTGATGTAAAGTTGGCCCTAGACATGGAAATCAGTGCGTACAGGAAGCTCTTAGAAGGCGAAGAAGAGAGGTGAGTAACTTAGTTGTCACCTTACCTCATAGTCTGCTTTTTGCCCCCACCCCTTCTATTTAAAGAAAAGTAAATAGGTTTTTTTTTTTTTTTAACAATTAAGACAACTTTAAATATTTTCTTGTTTCTTTTAATACCTAGCTGTAGAGATAGGTAGTAATAGATCATACTTTTACCTCAACAATAGAAGATGTTCAAGCAGTCTTATTATTTTAAATGCTGAACTCTGTCAGGATAGAGTTGAACTGTGTCAGGATAGAGTCTTTCCTTTGAGATTTAAAATGTTTTGATAATTTAATATGTTGCAAAATATCAGATTTGCTGAAAGAGACTTTATACTTATTTTTCAAATCTGGTTAGTGTATTAATCCTTTTATACCTTTTCTGAGAAAAAAGTTCCAAAGGGAAAGTGTCTGATTTAGAATAAAAGCCATTTAATTTCAGTATTATATACATTGTGATTGTAATTTTGTAAAAAGAAAATGCAGGTATGAAAAACTTAAGGAAAGTATACTAAATGTAACAGGGGTTGTGGTAGGGTGGTGGTAGATGACATGTTCACCCCAATGTCCTCCCCTCATCTCCCCACCCCCTGGTTTTCCAAACTTCCTGCATTATGGTTATAGTCTATTCCTACCTCAAACATTCAAATAATACTTTTTTAAAAAGAAAAAAAAGTATTATGACAGTGGGCATTGTAGCACAAACAAGTTTCTCTTCGTTAAGATGTATGTTCGCTTTGTCTAACAGATTGTCATTAATGTTTTGCTTTAGTAATGCATGTGCAGGATATTAATATCCTTTTTTTTAAGGTAGGAAGGGCATATGCGTTTCATAATTGGAGTGTTTTATTCCTCCATGTAGATTGAAGCTCTCTCCGAGCCCTTCTTCCCGTGTGACAGTATCACGCGCATCCTCGAGTCGCAGCGTGCGTACAACCAGAGGGAAGCGGAAGAGAGTGGACGTGGAAGAATCCGAGGCCAGCAGTAGTGTCAGCATCTCTCATTCTGCCTCAGCCACTGGGAATGTCTGCATTGAAGAGATAGATGTTGATGGGAAATTTATCCGCTTGAAGAACACTTCCGAACAGGTGGAAACACAGACCCCTTTTTGTCCAGCGTGGCTTTGCTGATTGGTGTCTTGCAATTGTAATAACTCCTCAGCCTTTATTTGGATTCAGTCTTCGTGGAATAAGAGTTTCCCTCTCCTTTTTAACCTAAATTCATGAAGTGTAGTATAAATTTAAATAGGAGGAGGAAGAGGGATGGTGTGCTTAGTGGTTTAAAGATTTTATTCTTTAGCTCTTCTTTAGAGAGCGAGGGCTTTTTTTCACATCTGGTCATTTTGTCACCGTGGCCTTCCTAAGGATGAATTATTAATATTCCCTGTCCTAGCCAGATTTGTGAAGAAGTTAGATTATGGGTATAGATGGTAGATATTCTTTCCCAGCTGTTAATTTTATGGAAGGAAGGAAATATGAGCCCAGACTTGGACACGTGTAGGGAGTGTTTTTCTCTCTAAATAAATGAATGAATAGTACTGATTTAATTTATATCAAGACTAGTATGAAGCCCTATATTGAAATTATTTGTTTAAAAGTAAACATAAAATATTCATAGCAGGGAATCCTGAACTTTTGCGCTGGGGCTTTCGAGAGCTCAGTAGTGGAGGTCTTGGGAAGACCCTGGCTAGGCATCATTGAGCTGGGGTTGTGACGGGGTATCAGGTGATGCCAGAGGAAGGCAGGTCTGGGGTATAGTGGGGATGCAGTGGGGTGGATGTCACTTCCAGAAGCATGTTCAGGATTTGTAAAATGTTTGTAAAATCACTCCTTTTCTCACCAAAGCTATTGAAACTATCTTGCATGTGGATGAATAAATACTTTGGATGGGCAAAGGAGCTTTAGCAGTTCTGATATGGAAGACAATAGGTTCTAAGCCCTCTTAGTCATGACTTTAGAAACTAAAGAACAGAGTAGCCTCTGCTACTCCATTGCAGTAGTTTGGCTGTTTTTCAAAAGGCATTGCTGTGCTTTGTGGAGCTATTCTGGAGCTGGCTCTCAGCCTTGTTTACTCCTGTCTTTGAGTTAGAGATGGATATAAATAAATAAATTCAGCTAATTGCTTTAATACCCTGCACCGTTCCTCAGGAGAGTCAGGCAGCTCTGGGCAGCCTGCGGGCTAACGTTGAGAGCCAGCGCTTGGGACTGGCTCATTATGTCACTGACCATTTTTGAGCCCCTTATGCTTTAAGGTAGGAGTTAAATATGGGCAGAAGTGGTACAGATGAAGAAGAAAAAGGGCATATTTTCTTCCTTCTCTTTCCAAGCTTTATGTGTGTATATTTTAAAAGCTTAAAGCAATCAAAAATTAGATGTTTATAATGGTGGTTATGAAGCTAGATTATATTGTAAATTTAAATTATATACCTGTTCTAGCATTGAATATCACCATTTAATTTGGTTCACATCCCTTTTCTTGCAGTTTTGTCCTCTTTAAAATTAAACACCTTAATAATTAAAACTGCAGCATTGTCAACGTTTCTGTTTTGCTGAATGACAAAACCATGTTTTCTTTTCATAGTAGGAAAATATGAACCATGGGAAGACAGTCGTAAAGTTGTCTTAGTTTAACTGCCTATGGATTGATTTATTTGATTATTCCATAACTTTTTGTATATTTGAAGTGACCTTGTTTTATTTTGTTCTTTCAATAGGATCAACCAATGGGAGGCTGGGAGATGATCAGAAAAATTGGAGACACATCAGTCAGTTACAAATATACCTCAAGATACGTGCTGAAGGCAGGCCAGACTGTTACAGTAAGTTAATTTAGTCATCATTTAATTTAACTTCATTGTCTTAACCAATAGTTAAAGTAATTAAAACCATTTTGGCTTAAAGAGAAGCATTTTAAAAATGGGCATTAAAATGTTTTTGACATTATTAGGGAATTAAAGTGCTATTAAAGATTTTAGAAATTCTTTGTTATTGAGAGTGGTAATTGACTATTAAAAGTGAAAGAATTGACCTTTGAATTATTTTTATTTTGTCTACTCCAGTAGAAATTAACAGCTGACACCCCCCCATCCCTAAAGAAGTTGAGGTGACTATCTCCTTTTGTCAATTCCTTTTTAAAAATATTAAATACATGTTTAAGATTTTATGATTGATACAGACCTTACTAAGTGTTTAAGATCAAAGGCTCAAACAGGTTAGAACTTCTCTTTTAAAAAGTGTATTCATAGAACTTGCCACCACATTGTGAAAATATCAGATGCCAATTTTGTGAAAACGGGTAAAAATTGGAACAGATACCCTAACCATGCTATCTTTTCTTCTCTTTAGTAATTATTGTAGCGAGAGAAAATTGCTCAGTCCTATTATGTGTCTTACGGAAGCTGCATAATGTGATGGAAAGAATCTGACATTTTTAATTCAGAAGATTCAGATTTGAGCGTGCCCTTTATCTCTTTAAAAGTATAAAACCGCTATGCCAATCATCTGCTTTTTCCACTGGATAGAGTTCCTCAGTGGCTAAATAGATTTATATATTCTATAGGTCTAGTGGAGAACTCAATTTTCACATAAAAAAATGTAAGGCATTTTTTTTTCCTTTGGTAGCTGGCATAAACGTGTTAAGAAACTCTTTGGAATGTGGTAATCATAAGTGATATTTCTGTAAAATTGTACAAGGCAGGGCAATAGCAAAGATCAGTTTAAAACTCCAGAACAGAAGTAAGGGAACTACTATGTAATTTAAAATTTTCTTGTAGCCACATTAAAAACAAGTGAAAAAGAAAAATGTGAAATTAACTTTAGAACTATGTTTTAAATTTAACCCAATATATCTAAAATATTATCATTTCAACATCTGATGACTATAAAAGTTATTAGATCACTTTAAAAAAATATCTATTTATTTATTTATTTGGCCGCACTGGGTCTTAGTTGCGGCCCACAGGATCTTCGTTGCAGCATGCGGGATATTTAGTTGTGGCATGCAGGATCTTAGTTGCGGCATGCGGGATCTAGTTCCCTGACCAGGGATCGAACCCGGGCCCCCTGCTTTGGGAGCGTGGAGTCTAAACCACTGGACCACCAGGGAAGTCCCTTTTTTTTTTTTTAAACTAAATCTTGACACTTCGAGATACCCTTACAGCACACCTCAGTTGGGACTAGCCATGTTTCAAGTGCTCACAAGCCACATATGGCTACCATATTGAATGACACAGCTCTAGGACATATTAGTTTTAGGTTAAATTACCCAGTAAGGTTACTGACGTGTTACGATTATTATTAAACACTAAACCAACTGTATGATTCCATATGGACTAGTGAAAAGTATAGCTTGAGGTTAGATTAACATTCCACATAACCTGAAAGTCAGCCCAGATCCAGTTCTCTTTTCAGTTTTATCCTAGTAATGCTCCTTGCCCCTTTCCATTTATAATGGTGATGGAAGATCTGGAAGCTTCAAGTGAGCACTTTAAGAGGAAGGGGTCTCTCCTAATTAGTAATTGATAAGGTTTTCTCCCCATTTAAAAAAACACCTGCTTATACTATCTCCAGTCTTCATTCTGCCATCATATGGCCCTTTATATTGCAAGACAATTTATGGAGTACAAAACTTTGCTGTCTCTTTTCATATGGTCTTTTAGAAAGATCAGGACTGGTAGGTAGTGTCCCTACAGGTGAGGACATAGAGGTTTGTAGAGGTGTAGTGTTACATCCATGATACAAACCCAGGTTTTCTAACTCTCAAGTGTTCTCTATTCTACCAATGCTCTTCTGCCAGTAAATACATAAAAAATGTTGCAGAATTTCCCTGCTTATGAAAAGGGAAATCTTTCTGTTTCTTTTGCCTATTTCTGTAGCAGTCATATTTTCCATTGAATAATGGGTTATTTGTCTGTTTCCTGAATTCTTTTTAGAATTCAGACTCAGACACTGGGGTATTATGACACTGTCTCTGGTTGGATATATACCACTTTCCATTAGAATATTCCAGATAGGCTGTCTGCTGCAGAGCTTTTGAGAGAAGTTAGTCATCTCAATTCCTGCTATAGGCAGCTGGAGGATACCATTGGAAGGGGTAGAAGGCTCATGAAGGATGGAAGGAAGGATGGCTCATGAAACCCATAGAATAATAGAATGCTAACAGTGAGAGCTTATATTCATTGAGTCAGCCATCTCCTCCATGTGGGTAATCATTTTTCTTCACAACAGTCCCGTGTATTATCAGTACCATTTCTGTCCCATTGGAGGGTAAGTAAGGTAGCTTGCTCAAGGTGAGCTGGCATGTAGGCGAGCTAGGATGTGAATCTAGGCAACTTCACTTCAGAGTCCTGTGTGTCAACATTTTTATTTATCAGACTGGGAAGCTGAGGCCTAGCTAAGCTCTATGGGATATACAGCTAGTTAATATAGCAAGTCTAAAGCTAGGCCATAATTCTGGAACTTTTAGAATCAGTCCTCTTACAAGGTGTTAAAGTCTCATCATTATGTTATTATTGGCACGTGGGAGAGCTGGGCTCTGTGTAGACTGATTTCCTTTTTTCTTTCTAGATCTGGGCTGCAAATGCCGGTGTCACAGCCAGTCCTCCCACCGACCTCATCTGGAAGAACCAGAACTCTTGGGGCACTGGCGAAGATGTGAAGGTTATATTGAAAAATTCTCAGGGAGAGGTATGGTCATTTTATCGGTACCACCACAGTGTCAGTTTTTTTTTCTTCATTGAAGTATAGTTGACTTACAATGTTGTGTTAATTACTGCTGTACGGCAGAGTGATTCAATCATACATAGATGTACATTTTTTTTTTTGGCCACGCCACGCAGCCTGTGGGATCTTAGTTCCCCAACCAGGGATTGAACCCGGCCACTGGCAGTGAGAACGCGGAGTCCTAACCACTGGCCTGCCGGGGAATTCCTGTGTACATTCTTTTTTTAAAATACTTTTCCATTATGGTTTATCATAGGATATTGAATATAGTTCCCTGTGCTATGCAATAGGACCTTGTTGTTTATCCGTTTTATATATACTAGTTTGCATCTGCTCATCCCAACCTCCCACTCCATCCCTCCCCCAACCCCCGCCCCCTTGGCAACCACCAGACTCTTCTCTATGTTCGTACCACAGTGTCAGTTTCACCTGAGAGTTCATCATGCAAGTGTGATTTCTTTTCAAAAATCAAATTTAAATGTGAAGTAACTGATTGCTTAAATCAGACCAAGGCTGCTGAGTCAATGAAAGTGATGCTAACTCCAGGTTTTAGGAATGAAATATGAGTGTATTGTAGTTCTGATTGTTAGTACAGGTTCCAGAGTCAGTCTGTGTCCAGTTTCTGTCTTCACTGCCCAGTGACTTTGTGACTTTGGGTAAGTTCCTTCACCTCTCTTAGTTTTATCATTTTAAAATGGAGATAATAATAACAAGATAACTAATATAAATAAGATAATAATATAATGAGAATAATATAAATGAGACAATCCTTGGGAAATGGTCAGAATAGTATCTGGCCACTGGTAAATGCTTATGTTATTAACCTTGTTACTGGCTTTCAACATGCTCTTGAAACTGAGTTTAAGGATTGTGGAGTGTACATTTGCTTGATGTGTATATTTTCAACACGTCAGTCCTAGAACTCTTGTCAAAGAACCTTACCTACCCCCACTGTCACATAAAGACACTCCCAAATTCCCCCAGCCACGCACACATACCAAGAGATGAAAGTGTCTTCAAAGGATGGTGTGGTTTCAGGTCAAAGTACAGCATCCCCTTAGGGGTTCCTTCTCTGCTCCCATAGTGCCGGGCACAGACCTTGTCTAGCTTGTCACGTTGTCCTCTCTCACTAGAGTAATAAGCATGTCAAGGGCAAGGATCTGTTCTGATTTTTCCTGGCACATAATAGGCACTTAGTGAGAAGTTACTGGATAAAATTTTAGGAAAATCAAACATGGACCTTAAGTTCAGAGAAATAAAGTGTAATTAATAGCATTCATTCTGGGGGTCTGAGGTGTTTGCATACGAGAAGTCCTCTGCCCAGCCATCTTTCCAGCCATCCCTCACTGTAAACATCTGCTGGTGTTTAGACTGCTCTTAGTAAGGAATTCACTGTCTGCTGAATGAAGAATGCCCTTGATCTCAGACTGAGGCTGAAAATGAAAGGGCATCTGATGTTTTCCACTGTAAACCTCAGTACAGTTCACCTCCAAATACTTGCTAGGTTCTCAGGGTGTGGGCGTTTACAAATGCCTTCCGGAATTCACAGACTTCGAGGAGCCGAATCTCCTCCTGTTCTCTGTGTGGAGCCCTGCTTGCTTTTTGCCTTCGGCACTTTGGAATTCTTCCCAGTTGTCACCGGTGCTGCTGCCCAAGTGCTGAAATTACTGCAGCTCCTATGCTGGTAGTTCCTTCGACATCTGAAACTGGCAGAATACATGTCTCTTTCAAAACAGTGTTACGAGTGGCGATTTGCCCAGATTGAAAAGCACGGTTTTAAGGGGCCATGGTAGATGAAATAGGTTTTCGTGAACCATGGAATCTTGTCACCACCTTTTTCTGTGTGAAAATATGTTCCAAGTTAGAAATGATCTTATAGGAGGATATTTGGAATACAGCGAGTTTAAAAGAGCACAAAATAGATACAAGTGAAAAAGTAGATGCCATGACATGGGATATGTCTGGAGGTCGTATTACCAGTGATGTTTCAATTAAGCTGAATGAAGCTCAGGTTTCCCTTCATAATTCAAACCACTGAATTCTATAATGGATTATTTGGTTGGTTTGTTTTCCTGTTCTTTTAATAAACTTCTGCATTCTGCTTGTTAGGCTCTATGAAGTGACCTCTGTCAGAAATGAGGAAAGTATTATGAATACAGTTCTTATTTCTGTGATTGTCAGGCAAGTACTTTTGGCATTTATTCATTTAATTTTATGAGACCATGTTTATTAATAGGTCCCAGACCATATTTATAATAATTCATAATTACCACCATAAAGACCACTTTCCTGTAAGATTGTGGGTAATTGGCTTAAGTCAGTTTAATTTTTTTACATACATTTTCTGGCTGAGACATTGGAGATATCAGGAAACCCAATTAAACTGGCTTTAAAATAATGGGAATGTATGAGTTCACAAAAGCAACCATCCAGAGATAGTGGACTTGATCCATTGGCTCACCCAGTGTCCCCAAGGATCTTTCTGTTGTCTGTTTCCTGAGTGTCTCCCTCATGGATGCAAGGTAGCTGCCGGCTGCTCTTGGAGGTGCATCATTCTAGGTTTACTTGTCGTGGGCAAGAGCATTGTGCCTAGTCCGGTTCTCGTCTGGGCTTTGCTCTCGTAGTACCAGCCTGGGTCACGTGCCCACCTCTGAGCCAGTTCCTGGAGTCAAGAGAACAGAGTTAGAGCTTGAGCCTTCTCCATGGCTAGATCACACTCAGCTTGTGACACACATGTCACATCTCCATGGGAGAGAGGGTACCCAGGTAACAGTGGGGGCTGTTACTGAGAAATGGCCGGGGAGGGGTGGTCCTAGGGATGAAAAACAGCAAATGTCACCATGGAAAAATAAAATGTTTTTTTAATGAGGGAAATAAAAAATAAAGCGGTCTCTCTGTACCTTCTAGAATATAGGCATCACTGAAATTTTTGTATATGGAGATGATCACTTATGTATACAGAGATATTCTAGTTTAACAGTCAGCTCCTTCATCAACAAAAACTGCCTTGAGTTTTAGTATTTGCTGAACTGTGGTGATTTCAGGCTACCCACACGATGTGACTGAGCACAGAGTTGAAGAGGCAGCACGTGAGCTGGCGCTAGCTGGCCCTGCTGCACTGCTGGGGAGATGGGTGTACCTTTATGTGCCCAGGGCTTTACCCAGGCAGACCCATGGCATGTTGATAAAGACCATTTATGTGTGCCTTCCAGGGCACTTGATAGGGTTGGGTGTCTTGCTGAGAGGAGTTTTTTTGGTAAAGACGTTTGTCTTTTAGCACCTTGACTAATGATTTCCTGGGCCTAAACCTCCCAGCAACTTTTGGTTCTAAATTTGTTTTATTATTTTTCTATTTAAATTTGTCGACATTTATTTAGCTCATTTATATTCCATACAGGCTTTCTGCATTAGATTAACTGATTTTTAAATGTTGTCAAATGAAAAGTGCTTAACAGCAGGCTTACATTAAAGTCAGTTATGCTGAAGTAATTCATAATTAATGAAGTTGGGCAAGTTGCTGTTTTCTAAGCTCATTTGAGGCTCATAGTCTGGTGTTTCATCACGAGCTCTAAGAGCCAGTGTTTCCATATGGGATGTATACACTGTCATGAGTTGCTAGAAGCTGAAATGTGAGAATTCTATAACAGATTTTATTTGACTTTTCTTTCCTCATTTTAAGATGAGTTGAGGGAAGTTAGGTACTCTGAAAACTTTTTGGGAATCTTTTTTCTGTTTTGTATGCCATCATCCCCCAATGGATATCTTAGTTCAAAGAGTTGTAATTGATCTAAGGATTCACATGCTTTTTTATTAGTACTAATTTGGTTAAAGCAAATGTTATTTGTGAAAAGACTATTTGTGTGTATAAACACAGACTGATCTCACAGAATTGAAGTTTCTGGCTAATTCAGACTCAAAATGGTCCATCTTCCTCGGCTGTGCTACAATAATCAAAATTCCCTACAAAATACTACTGTACTACCTTACTTCATTTATAAAATATATATGTGGACATGTTGTAAATAGAACTCTCATTTCTCTGTCACTGTTCTCTGGTTTTCTTCCTCTGCCATTTTAAACTAGCTGGTCTGTGTTAAATTTCAGGTAAGCGTTTACTGACATGATTTTAGTGTCTTCATCTGGAGTTATCTTTTTTGAGTAACCTTAGGACATGCATGGTACAGAGTAAAATTAGACGCTCTGCAGCACTCTAGGACACACTCATTTACTTGCTGCTAGATCATCAAGTTAGCCTCGTGCCTAAACAGAAACACTGCTGCATTTGTGCAAGTCAGCATTCTCTAGAGGAAAGTCATTTGTATTTGCGCCTTTCAGTAGAAAATGGAAATGGTTACTTTCTGTTATGCCTCCAGTGAATAATAGGAGATCTGTTTTTTTGTGCAGAGTACATTGGAGCTTCACTAGTATGTTATTAGTAAATAGTGTTCCTGTGTCTTGATTCTGTTTCATTCAAGAGGAACTAGCTGCTGAAGGAATGAAAGTTTGTCCTTTTCATCTCACTCATCAGGTGGTCCTCTTGCCACCGAGGTCCCTGAGAGCACAGCAGTTAGCCTCTGACTTCATTTTATTCAGCATTTATTTAGCACCTTCTCTTTGCTAGGAGCCAAGATCTTTAAGCTGAATTCATGTTGAGTGTTATAAAGAATTTAGTGTGCCAAATCATTTACAGAATTCTTAGTAACAGAATGGGATAAAAAGCAGTGGAAACTTCTCAGCAGGTATTTCAAATTGGATACCAGTAGCTTCCCTGCAGGGAATATTGAAAATCTAAGAACTGCTACTAATTATGCAAAAATTCCTGTTCAGTAGCTGAAGCTACTGATGAGCCACTTAAAAAAAAAAAAAAAAGTCCCTGATGTAAGAATGCTGTTTCTTAAATTTACGCAAAGAAAAGATGTCGCCCTCCCACAGTCTTCGTGATTTTTAAGTATAGTGTTTTTTTTTTAAATTAATTAATTTATTTTTTATTTTTGGCTGCGTTGGTCTTTGTTGCTGCGCGCCGGCTTCCTCTAGTTGTGGTGAGCGGGGGCTACTCTTTGTTGCAGTGCGCGGGCTTCTCATTGTGGTGGCTTCCCTTGTTGTGGCGCACGGGCTTAGTTGCTCCACGGCATGTGGGATCTTCCGGGACCAGGGATCGAACCCGTGTCCCCCACATTGGCAGGCGGATTCTTAACTACTGCACAACCAGGGAAGTCCCCAAGTATAGTGTTTTAACTTAAATCAAACTCTTGTGTTTAGGAGGTTGCTCAAAGAAGTACAGTCTTCAAAACAACCATACCTGAAGAGGAAGAGGAGGAGGAAGAAACAGCTGAAGTGGCTGTCGAGGAAGAACTTTTCCACCAGCAGGTATTACTTTAATATATGTCTTTTAAACTTTATTAACAGAATTACATGAAAACCAAAACCAATAGTGGAGCTTGTTTTTTTCCCTATTACTTGATGAACTAAGTCAGTGATCTACCAAGTGGGGTTTGTTTTTCCTGAGGGGATCTTCAAGATACAGTACATTCGGGTACTGGAAGAAAATGTTAGCACTTCTTTTTTAAAATTATTTCTCATATCAAATTTCAGTTTTGTCTTTTGTTTTATAATGTATGTAATATGTTATGGTAGGACATATATGCCACATAAATAAGTATATATGGATTGGAATGCATGCTAAGAATTATTTATTGAAGGGTTCTTTGATTGAGTTTAGATGACTAAATTGGAGCAGGCATCTGCATATAAACTTAAAAAAAACAAAGAGTAGGGACTTCCCTGGTGGCGCAGTGGTTAAGAATCCACCTGCCAATGCCGGGGACACAGGTTCGAGCCCTGATCAGGGAAGATCCCACATGCTGCAGAGCAACTAAGCCTGTGAGCCACAACTACTGAGCCTGTGCTCTAGAGCCCACCAGCCACAACTACTGAGCCCGCGCGCTGCAACTACTGAAGCCCACGTGCCTAGAGCCCATGCTCTGCAACAAGAGAAGCCACCGCAATGAGAAGCCCGTGCACCGCAACCAAGAGTAGCCCCTGCTTGCTGCAACTAGAGAGAAAAGCCCATGTGGAGCAACAAAGACCCAACACAGCCAAAAAATAAATAAATAAAATTAAATTAAAAAAAAAATCATTACCTGATTTTTAAAAAATAAAAGAGTAATGTTCAACTTCAGTGTGAAGCAAAATTCTTGCTGTCTTAAGTTTTTAATCATTTAATTGCAAGATAGATTTTAGCTGATGCTTGGACTTTTGAGAGTCCTTGAAATAAAGAAACTCCAAATTTGATTTTAATTAATTAAATTGGAATTATTAATAAGTAATGAGCCTTCAGTTTATATTCTCAAGCTGTTCAAGTCTGATCATTCATCAAAATTCCTACCCTTATCCTTATAAGACGTCGTCACCATGTCTCCAGATTTATAAATCTGTTTGTTTTGCTTAATTAGCCCCAATCCTACTCCAAATAAACATTCTCTTATGTGTTCAGCCTCCAGAGTTGAGAACCACTTGAGGTGGGTTATGGTAGAATGAATTTTTGGCATGGATACTTCCGCATACATTTTGGAGGAATATTTAAGAACAGGTGTTTTATACTTGGCTTTAACAAGAAACAGGTACAAGATCCATTTCCTGCCCTTATTTGAAACATTATGATGACTGGAAGTAAAATAACAATATAAGAGATATCTCAGGGTGCCAGACTAGTGGTTCAGAGCATGGGTTGTAGCACGTCAGATGCTGGAGAAGCCTCTTTAGGCCACCAGAACAGTTGAGAAGATCTCTGGAAAATAGGCTTGTCCAGTATTTTGAAGGATGGGCAATTATTTGAGTATTAGAAGGCAAACGGTAGTGTTCTGTGTTTGTTTGAATTATCTGTTGCTACATTAGGAGGCCACCTTAAATTAAAACTCAGTGACTTTAAACTGATTTCTTAATTCCTATGACTCTGTGGTTTGACTGGGCTCAACTGGGCAGTTCATTTGTTCCACACGATGGAGAGTGAAGTCAGTCATGCAGTTGCATTCAGCTGGAAGCTTGGCTGGGGCTGGAATGTTCTCCATGTCTTTTTCCATGTGGTTTCTTATCATTTGGTGGTTTAGCCCAACCTTCTTTACAACATGGCGGCTGGCTTCCAAGAGAGTGAAAACGGAAAGCATTAGATTTCTTAAAGGCCCATATTCTCTTAGTCAAAGTAAGTCATAGGCCAGCTTCAATTCCAGGGGAGGGTAAATAGTCTCCACCTCATAATGGGAGGAGTGGCAAAGAATTTATCATGATCTTTAATTCGTCACAGGGTATATGTCAAGACTTGAGCACCAAGTATATCTGTCCATCCAGTTGTGTTTGTAGGGTGTGAGTGAGAGATAAGTGAAGTGGGGAGGTTGGTGTTAAATCAGCATAGTCTGGAATGTCTAGGGAAGGAGCTTCTGCACACTTTGGAGCAAGGAGAAGTTGAGACAGTATCAGAGGGATGACTATAGAAGGGAGATTGCAGACACACTGAGAGACTATGCAAATAGAGGTTCATTAATTAAGGCATAGTGACCGAACTTGAGGGGGAGAAGAAAAAAAATCAAAGATGTGCGAGGTTTTTAGCTTTTGTGATCAGAAGAAATAATGATATCAAAGTTCAAAAGAGGGAAGGTGGAAGGATGGATCAGCTATTTTGACTTCATATTAGAGAATGAATCCAGTGGCCTTTCGAGTTGATTAGAAGTCTTTCTGGTTGACCTTCAAGAAACCAATTTCAGTTTAGTCAAGTGGTGTTTCACAGTCGTGTTGTGAGGTTTTAAGGAATTAGTGAGTGATAAAGAAATGGATAGAGGGAGCCGTTTTGACTTCACATTTGAAGACGAACCCAATGCAGATGCTTCAGGATATGAAAGCTGAGGATCCAGCAAGCCATATTCCCTGATGTGGTTGTTCAGAATGCCGTCCACTGAGCTCCTGTTTCCTAACTTACCAAAGGATGTTATTGAATAGGAATTTTCAACTTCAGCTGCTTATTAGAATTTCTTAGGGAGTTTTAAAATTACATATAAATAGATACTCTTCCCCAGTTAAATGAGAAATTCTCATTTATTTTTTAAAATTTATTTATTTATTTATTTTTGGCTGCGTTGGGTCTTTGTTGCTGCGTGCGGGTTTTCCCTAGTTAAAGCGAGCGGGGGCTGCTCTTGGTTGCGGTGTGCGGGCTTCTCATTGCAGTGGCTTCTCTTGTTGCGGAGCACAGGCTCTAGGTGCGAGGGCTTCAGTAGTTGTGGCACGCGGGCTCAGCAGTTGTAGCTTGTGGGCTCTAGAGCACAGGCTCAGTAGTTGTGGCACACGGGCCTAGCTGCTCCGTGGCATGTGGGATCTTCCCGGACCAGGGCTCGAACCTGTGTCCCCTGCATTGGCAGGTGGATTCTTCACCACTGTGCCACAAGAGAAGTCCGAAATCAGAAATTCTCATTTAATTGCTCTAGGGACCTAGATCAGAATTTTGTTTTAAGAACTCCTCAGGATCTGAATGTGCAGCTAGAGTTGAGAATCACTGTTCTGGAATTTGTTGGAGTATTCTAGGGGAGAAGTCCATAAGAGAAGGTTAAAAAGGATAAGTGAGAAGTAATAAACGTCCATTTGAAGTTAAGTAATAATGAATTTGTAGTATCTCTGCCTTATTTTAAAATACCGTGATCCATTTTCTTAGCACTAATTTTTTTTTCTGTTTTCCTCATCAGGGAGCCCCAAGAGGTTCCAATAGAAGCTGTGCAATTATGTAAACTTCTCACGTCAACTGTCTTCCTCAAAATAAAGAAGTATGGTAATCCTTACCTACATGCAGTGCAGAGCCTTCTCAGAAGCACAGAATATTTTTATATTTCCTTTACGTGAATTTTTAAGCTGCGAATCTGATGGCCTTAATTTCCTTTTTTGACACTGAACGTTTTGTAAAAGAAATCATATCCATACACTTTGTTGCAAGATGTGAATTATTGACACTGAACTGTGTACTGTTTGAAAAGGGTCCCTCAAATTTTTTGACATTTTTTTTTGTATGTGTGTGTTTTTTTTTAAGTTCTTATGAGGAGGGGAGGGTAAATAAACCACTGTGTGTCTGGGTTTAATTTGAAGATTGCTCCATCTAGATTAGCAATCTGCTCTTGATTATTCTCTGCTATATATAACGGTGCTGAGAGGGAGGGGAAAAGCATTTTTCAATATATTGAACTTTTGTACTGAATTTTTTTGTAATAAACTATCAAGGCTACAAAAATTTTTTTTAAATAGAAAAGAGAAATTTTGTAAGAAGGCAATATTAATCTAATCATCATGTAAGCACTCTGGATGAAGGATTCCACAAAACTTTGTTTTATGGTTACTTCTTCTCTTAGATTCTTAATTCGCAAGGGGAATGGGGGGAGGGGGGGAGGGGGGAGGGAAGGGTTTCTCCTAAAACGCATTAGTTGTGTTTTTTAAGATAGTGTAACTTGCTTAAATTTCTTATGTGACATTAACAAATAAAAAGCTGTTTTTAATATTAATCTGCTGTCTTTTAACTTTAGAAATGTTTTGGGGGAGAAAAGCGTTTCAGTTTTACTTTTGATAAAAATAATTTGGCTTCTTGTTTCAACTAGATTTTTCTTTAAGGCTCTAACAATGGGGAACATAAACACACAAACTATTTTGGGGTCTCCCCTGTTTTCAGTACTCTGTTGTCATTAATAATAGCACTAATAAAAGCAATAATAATAGCTAATTTTTTGGAGCCAGACATCATGCTCAGTGCTTTATATTTTTTAGCTTATTAACAATAAGACCTTTCAAAATCTCTTTAAAAAAGCCATTTGGGAACATTAGGGACAGTGGGAGAAATTGGGGAAGACACTCCTTTTAAAGGAAAAAAATGGAGATAATATTTCTAGAATCTAGTTTTACTGTCTTTTAAAATACAGAAGAGACACTGATTAAAAGGAGTACAGTATGAATGATAGAAAATAGGTGTGTGCTGTGTGGGGTAGTTATGTATGGTGGTAACTAGGGTGTCATTTTTTACGCATTTGGAGAATTTATCTTGTGATTGCTTTAGCTAAGTGAGTTAGTTCATCTTGTAGAAAGCAGAATATCCAAACCATCCCTAGAATGAACCGTTGATAACAATTCAGAAGCCAATCCAGAGTCAGTGTTTGCTTTTCTCTTAAAATATTCCTGCAGTAAGCTGCACAAAGACTAGCAACTTACACTTGAAAATAACTCACAAAGTCCCAGAATTACTGTGCTCTGCAGATTTACTGCATTCTCTGGTGCCGTCGGAGACACAAGATAAATGCTGGATTAGAAATTCTGTCTGGTGAAGCAGATAAAATGATAACTTCTCCACACAGATTTATCTTCAGAATGAGAATGGCAGTGCAGGGTATGGCCCAACTTGGTTGTGAAAAGTGTTGCCACAAGATAGGGTTCTTGCCATCAAAATTCATTCTAGGTACTTTATTGCCAGATAAGTTGGGTTATAGGAATCACTTTAATTAGTTAGGCATTAAGAAACTTCGGCAGTTTTAATACAGAGGAATATTACATACTCTAGTGAAATTTAGAGTAAGAACCCAGGACTCAGTTAATACATAGCTGGGTGCCCCTGAATATGTGGCAGGAGATTGTTGAGTCGATTTAAGCTGACAGACTTTACACTAAATAGAAGTTTTCTGAAAGTGAGCTGCACCTACACCTGTTCCCACAGAGCATCTGGGAGGCAGAGGCTCAAAGGCTGCCTCTCTGTAGTAAGTGCATCTCCCCATCAGTGGAGGCTACGGCTGCGTATCTGCATTATTGAACTGTTTCATAACAAGCGTGAACATTTCCCCCCTTATTTCATCTGCAGTGGTCTAGTTTCACCACTATGTTTAGATACAGATTGATTTTCCTCTTGTTCAGCTCTCACCTCAGGGTTTTTGACTAAGAGAATTCTGGATGTTCGTATTTTGTTGAATATTAGCTCATCCCTGTTCGCTGTTCTTCTCTTCTGGGATTTCTTTTAGCCTTACATTGAACCTATCCTCTTTCATATGTTTTAGGTTTCTTTGTGCTGTATTCTCGGTTACTTAGTATTTATCTCACTAATTATGTTCTCAGCCCTATCTAATCTGTTTATCCCATTTGTTGTAGCTTCTAGTTTCGTTAACTGTACTTTTCCTTTCTGAAATTGTGCTTGATTCTTTTTCATATTTGCCTGCCCTCTTTTCATCTTTGTGCTGTATTCTCGGTTACTTAGTATTTATCTCACTAATTATGTTCTCAGCCCTGTCTAATCTGTTTATCCCATTTGTTGTAGCTTCTAGCTTCGTTAACTGTACTTTTCATTTCTGAAATTGTGCTTGATTCTTTTTCAAAATTTGCCTGTCCTCTTTTCAACTTTTTTTTTTTTTTTTACTATAGTTCTCATCTTTTAAAAAGGTCATTTTCATCATACTTATAGTCTCTAGTCTGTGTTCTTGAGTATGCTCATTTTTTTTCTCTCAGCTGCAGAAAAATTATTGGTGGTTTGCTTCCTCGTGGGGTTTTTAGGATTGTGAACTTATCTCCAGTAAGGGCTGTTTATTTTGTGAGTTGTCCCTGTCCCAGGGTTTTGCTACAGAGTAACCTGGAGGTTTCCTGTGCTGTCTCCCCAGTGATGAGGTGGTGTAGTGGTCTGGACCTCCGTCGCTGTTTCTCATCTTGCGGTGGTGAAGGTCCACTAGGACAGTTGTGCCGAGTGTTCGCTGGTTCTTGCAGGTGACTTCCACGTGCAGTCCCCCGGCCCCAGCAGGAGCTGGGATTTGCTCTGGGCCGGCAGGCGGTCCGTGTTCTGCTTGCCTGGGCTGTGGGCTGCACGACGCGGTTCTGTGCTTTGTGCACCGGGCCCTCTTCCTTGCATGGACTTAAAGCCACGTTTCCTGTCCCCATCTCCAGCCCCCGAGCCTTCTCCTTAAGACTTTGAGTTCTTTGTTCCCTTATGGCACCTGGGCATTTCTTGTTTTTTTAGGCTTAGTCCTAGATTAAAACAAAAATTAGTTCTAGTTTATCAATTTTATAGTGGAAGGAAGGGGTCATCTTGGCCAGTTCATTCCACCGTCATACACACATACAAATAAATGCACATTTATTTTCATATGTGTGTAGTTTTAAGAGATACAGTTATGCTAAATCATGTTCCTTTGGGTTTCAGTTTCTTACCCATCATCCCTTTTACCAAATCTTAAATTACAAAGAAATTTATTTGAATGCCCCTTCTTTTCCTGGCCAAATCACATGTTTAACACAAAGTGAGAAATTGAAGAGATGCTTTGATCCACGCTTCTGGATCATTGGCTTCTGAACAAAATGCAGATCTTTTTAGTTCCACTGCATGAAGTAGCGGCATGGATGTGAATTTTAGGAGGTAGCACCAGAGGAGAATGACTCTTAGGGTTCAAACTTTTGAGCCCCTGAAGCAAAGTTCTGGAATTTCCATGATATTTACCTGGCAAAACCCAGAATTCTGAAATTGGGACTGACTCCTTCCCTTCCTGCCAAAAAAAGGCACTGAAAGAGGTGGTATTTAGGATTCGGTTTCTCTGCCATTTGTCTACCTTACTAAAGGGACATTCAGAAAAAAGTTGATGGGAATGAGGGAAATATTTAGGCAAAATACATGTAAAGCTCACAGAGGTCACAGTTCAAGTTGGAGAGGGAGCTTCACATTAACATGTTGAATGGGAAGAACAGTGAATTAATGCAGACAGGACTGGGAGTGGATGCAGCTTTGCTGTTCTGGAAGTTTAGAGCGCGGGCGGAGGACAATCACAGAAGTCCCCTGGGAGCCAGTTTGCCCTGGAGACATGCACCCGACAGCGGGGAATCACCTCACTCCCTACCTCCTATCCTCACTTTCACCGTACGTATTTTTCCTTTACTTTAACAGCACAGTAAATCCTGTCTTCTGCTGATGTTCCTCAAGAGACAAAATGCACCTCTCAGTTTAAGGAGACAGCTTGTTCAGTAGCTTGATTACTTATAAGAATAAAACACATATTCATGCGGATTTATTATGTGAGTGCCCCAGTCTGTGTACCTTAATGATTTCTCTGCATTTTGTATACCATTTTCTTGATATTGGTGTTGATTTCTGTGGTTTAAAACATCATCCTCACCTGCCTTTTAAGCCTTCTTTCCCGCAGCTTGTGTGCCCTAATGCCCTTTGCCACTAGCGTCTGCCAGCCTTCTGACTTTCTCCATGCGTCCGGCTTACGGCAGACCTCCCCATACAGCTGTAATAGTTGGGGGCGGGTACCTTCCCTAGTCTTTGTTTTTCTTCAGTGCTTTGTGACTCAATGTGGATAATTATTTTCAGACTGTCTGGTTTGGCCTGTTAAATACGCTTGGGTATTTCCACAACCCCCTGCATATAATCCTGTGTCCTATGACGTAAGTTAGCCGCGAGTGTTAGCTAAGTGTCCATTGTGTGACCACACCAGAGGCACATGTCTCCAGATAGCAGGTCTCACTCTGGCAGAAACCGGCTTTCTAGCTTAGTGGCCAAGAGCGGTCTTAGAGACAATGATCTTAGATCATTGTTGTGGTTTCCAAACTCCCGAGTCCCAGGTCACTTGTTCCCCTCGTCCTTCTCGTTCTCTCTCCATTCTCTGTTCGTGAGCCAGGGAGCCTCCCAGCTCACCCCCGCCTTTAACAAGCACTGCTTTTTGACTTAGGCCCTGGCAGCTGGTCCATTCTCTTCTGAAGCCTGGGATCGTGACCCAGCCTTGCTCTTCGCTGCCAGCTCCCCACTCCTTTGTTATGCTGCCTTCCAACCCGTGTCAAGAGGACTGAACCCAAGCTCTTTCTAGGGCCAGAATTTTTCTCTGAACCATTTTCCCAGGTGCCCATTTCTCTTAAGTTTTTGTCCTGCTAAGAGAAAAATTGTTAGGAAGTTTGAACTTTGGAAAAACGAGCTGAAAACATTCACTGAGTGCCTGTTGCCTAGTTTTCATTATTCTATGTCATGAAAGAAATAGTGAGCCTGGACTGAACTCTGAGAGGTACGGCCATGGGGTCACCAGGACTCAGTGCTTATGTTTACAAATCTGGGCGGGATCCTTTTGTGGAGAAGGAAGGGTTTGGGCATCAGAGGGGGGATGACTCAGGGTGCCTCATACCAGAAGCTCCTGTAGGAACCTGAAGCAGGGCCTTTAGTTGTGTCGGGCACCTGGGGAACTTTGGGAACCCAACCAAGAGGAATGGGCAGGGCCAGGGTCCTGCTGTGCAGTGCTGCTCTCGTGCTGTGTGGGGGGCACAGGATATCACATGTTGGTCTCTTGCTTACACATGGAATAGTTTCAATCTCATACGGGAGGAGGAACGACCCATAAAGAGGAAGGAGGGAGAAAGTGAAAGGATTAGACGTTTGTTGAATGTTCACACAGCCAGGCACTCTGCTCAGGGTCGTCACACCAAACATTAACTCACTTGAAGCTCGTAGTACCACACTGGGCAAGTGGTGTTATCCTTGTTTTGCAGATTGGGCAACTCGCCCAGAGGTTAACTCATTCATTCATTCCTTCAATGACTGTTCACTGGGGGATTTAGTTTTGCCAGGCATTGCCTAGCCAGCACCTGGAATACTAAGATGAGAGATCCTGTGGTGTTCTTGGGAACTCAGTCTGATTGCCCAGGCCACCACCATCTTTTTTTTTTTGTCTGCACGGCTTGTGGGATCCTAGTTCTCCCACTAGGGATCGAACCCGAGCCCCCTGCAGTAGAAGCGCTGAGCCTTAACCACTGGACTGCCAGGGGATTCCCCAGGCTACCAACTTCAACAGCTCTGCCTATTCTACTGTCCCAGGCAGCTGTTAGGAAATAATGTACATAGCTAGTATACCATTGACAATGGTACTACTCACTGTCAACAATGAATGGGAACAATTCCAGCTGTCAGGTGACTCCCAAATCCCTATTTTAAATCTCTGTTGTTTCTGATGTTCTTCAAATTAATGTCAAGGTTAATAAATATTACTTGCATGCTGCAGTTTAGAAAATGCTTTCATGTAGATTAGCTGATGTGCCTTAGTCAGGAGTGGGCGGGGGGATTCTGCTTTCTTTCCAGAGCTCAAGCTCGCGCTCATTCTGTCTTCCTCACACTGCACTGCATTTACCCTCTCCCATGAAACGGCAGGTTACAGCCTGGGTGGACTGCCCTTTCCTGAACTGGCTACGTTTTAAGATGTGTTTTTCCTGACATCAGGGAGCTGATTAATTGTTCTGGTTTAAAGTCTCCTGTGGGGGTCACCGTTAGGTAAGCTAAGCAGGGGTGGTACGGGGCTTAACGAGTAGTTGAAAGCAGGTTGGGCCTCAGGGAAGCAACATGTTAGTGACAGATCTGGGAGTTGTTGAAAGTGGCCCAGAGGGTGTGCACGCACACCCCGTTTATCCTAGTGGGCAGTAGGGGCTGTGAATGACAGGAGTTACTAGAACTGTGATTCAGCTCTGATTGCAGGCGGGGGTAAAAAAATTTTTTTTTAATGATAGAGAATTAACTCTTACTTAAAACATGCCAAGTGTAGTCATGGGTTATGTCCCAAATTTGTACTTTCCCACATGGATGGTCCTTCTCCACAGACAGGCCGTAAATAGAAGAAAGAACAGCATTGTTTCTGCCTTTGAACTAACTCTGTGAATGGAAAACCCCTGATAGGAGCGGCATTAGTGACACTAAGTTGCTGGCACTTAATGGTGTGATCCTGAAAAAGCTAACATTCCTGTTTCTCAATTTCCTTGTCTGTAAATTAAGACTAAAAGAAAAAAAAAATCCTATTAGGGAATTGATGGGAGAATTATATTAGAGCACGTGGAAAGATCATACCAATATGGTAGGTCTAAAATACATAGGAATTTAAAACTAATGATTACTTCAAATATTTTGATTAGGGGAATTGGGAAGTAAGGTGAGACTTTGGTTTTGAAATGGCAGGTTGTTCATTGTTCTTAGTGTACGTAAGTCTACAAGTGAAGACGGTGTTAGTCAGAGCTAACACTTCTGGTCAACTGAGTGGTTAAACAAGGAAAGCCATTGAGAATACCGGAAGCGCCGCATTTTATTCATCTCATGAATAAATATTAATTTCAACAAACATTTATTCAGCACTTACCAAGTGCCATGCTGTGTACTAGGCACTGGCAAGTGCAATGCTGAGTAAAAGGAAATCTTGTCCTGACCCTGATGGAGCTTACAGCTCAGTGTGGGCCTCAATCAAATAATCACACAAAGGTGGAAAACCACAGCTGTGGTAAGTGCGCTTCTAGAAGGCACCACACACAGCAGGTTTCCCGTAAGAGACCAGGAGCAACTGGTCCCCCATAAGAGGAGGTAGGAAGGAGGCACTTGGGAACTCTGGTTTTAAACAACAGGGGCGGAGGTGCCAATGTGGCCAACACGTCACAGATTGACAAAGATGCCCGTGACTGTCAAGGGGCCCCCTGTGCTCAGGGCTCATGGGAAATGGAGAGGATTTCTGGAACGTTTTTGCAATCACTTCCCGGTTCTCCACCGAGACCCGAACGCTGAGAAAATCTTCTGGCTCGCTCCAGTTGGCCGCCCTTCTCTGAGCGCCCTCCTGGCGCAGGGCCTGCGCGCCGCCGAAGCCGCGCTGTGCTCCCAGCTGCCCTCGAATGCACGCTGCGCACCGACTTGCTGTGGTTGATCCACGGAACTGAGGAGACAGGATCTCGCTTGTCCTTGATGTGGTGTCTGTGGGTTGATTTCAGACTTTCATTTAAATAAATAATTCAAGCCTTCAGCTGGGAAAGGGGTTGCTACATCACAGGGCAAGGCCTCTGGCTGCTAAAGCAGCACGTGACCAGCCAGGGGGACTTCCCCCGCCTCCCCGCCCAGGTTGCTGGGAGAAGTAACTATGGGTCTTTGGCAGCTCTTTCCCAAACTGCATGATGAAGGTTGGGAAACACTGAATTATGAAATAAAGGAAGGCAGTCGGCGTGCTTCTGTCATCCTTGGCTCATGCATCCTAAGTTAGTTATGAGCTCAGCCTTGTGATGGTGTATCACAGGCTGCCTTGCGATTCTTCCGCAAGTTTTTTTCAGTGTGTTCTCATCAACAGACTCAGGAGGCAGGAGCTGACCTGTGAGTGACTCTGGGTGGTTATAACTGGGAAACAAGTCAATGCTCACCCATAGTGTCTCGGCGGGAAATGAGGAAATGGACAGGATTCCGGAAGGCTGTTTGAAGAGGCTCGTTCAGTTCCAAGAATACAGGGGAGGAGCAAGAAATGTGAACGTGTTTACTACCCATTCATGGACTCACACGGAAATTGTCCCCATCTGGGGCCTGTGACCCCTGTTATGTTAGAAGAGCTACTGGGAAGTTGTGGAGACAGATGTGTCCTCCCCTCCTGTCTAATGCCCTGACCTGGGTGGACATACGGCCGCTTCTTTCCTGAGTCTTCCAGGGTCGACTTTTGCTTCTCAGAGCTGCTGCCTCGTTCTTTTTCCTCCTCAGATCACTGTGTTCCAGGCACTTCTTCCCTGAGTGGTGCTGAACTCGGGAGTGGGGCGGGGGGCGGAGAGGGAGGAGGGGGTTTCAGAGGATGTCAACTTGAGACACACTGATACTGACAACGGAAAGAGTTGGCCTGTCCCAGGATTCTCTTAATGCTGTGTGTGTGAGACAGGATTTTTTTGTTTTTTTAAATTTTTATTGGAGTACAGCTGATTTACAATGTTATGTTAGTTTCAGGTGTACAGCAAAGTGAATCAGTTATACATATACATATATCCACTCTTTTTTAGATTCTTTTCCCATACAGGCCATTACAGAGTACTGAGTAGAGTTCCCTGTGCTATACAGCAGGTCCTTATTAGTTATCGATATTATATATAGTAGTGTGTATATGTCAGTCCCAATCTCCCAATTTATCCCTCACCCTTTACCCCCCTGGTAACCATAAGTTTATTTTCTACAACTGTGACTCTATTTCTGTTTTGTAAATAAGTTCATTTGTACCATTTTCTAAAGATTCCACATATAAGTGATATCATATGATATTTGTCTTTCTCTGTGTGACAGGGGTTTTTAATGTGCGCCTGTGCCCGCATGTGTGTGTCTGTGGGAGCGTATTTTATGGTTCACAATTACTTCTTAAACTGCTAAGTTTTCCTCTAGGAGAAGTACCCCAGGTTTGGTCCTCTGTCTAGATGTTGTTAACTCATTTTGGACCACAGAGGGCGTTCGATTCACAAAGCTTTCTCCTCATTTTGTCCTTTGGATGGCAAGTCTCTCTTACGCCCCGGGGCCCACCAGACACATCCTCCTTGTCCCCGGTGGGGAGGGATCAATAAGATGTGCCCTCACAGGGGCTGGGCTTTTCTGTCCAGCTGGGAAGCCTGGCAGGGGTCGGGGCAGACCCTTGCACCTGCTTCCGGCCCTCGGAGCGCCCCGCACTGCCCGCCTTGACGTGGGGACGCGGAGAGAACGCCGAGAACCAGCTCGTGAAAATCATTCTCTCACCACGAACCCCACCCCCGGCCTCCAAACCCAGCTGGGCGCGTGCCAGGCTTCCGGGGCGCTTGCGTCCTGTCTCCGGGGCGTGGAGGCCTCTGCAGCCGTAGGCCTGGCTAATGGGTGATGGCTCACCGGTGCCTCCCAGTCTCAGCTGGGCGTGGGGTTTTTAAACAGACGCGCCGAGGACGGTCGGCCTTCTATCTGTGCCCGAAAGCATCGTTCGTGGCACAGAACCTGAGGCTGCTTCTCCCCCATGCCGCCTCCTCTGGGTATCACTGCGCCGTCTGGCAGAGTTTCACTCCAGCGTGGCAAACAGCAAAGTAGTTGACCTCGGCGTGTATAACATCACTAAGGAAAATGACCAACCTTGACCCTACAGCCTCTGATTCAGGCCCATCCTTGGTCTCTCCTGTTCTTGAGGAGCCGCTCACTCCTACGGCGCCAGCTCCAGACCACTGCTCCCTGCCGAGCCGGGAAGCCTTTTAGAGTTTGTGTCAGGCAGTTGTGCCCTACTACTTTTTTTTTTTTTCCTAATAAATTTTTACAATGGAAAAGTTTAAACCTATATAAAAGTGGAGAGAATAGTATAATGAACCCCGTGTACCCATCACCCCTTTTCAACCATGATCCACATCCAGCCAGTCTTGTGTCTTTCATATTCCCCGACTCTGCTCTGCCGTCCAGTGGAATCTGAGATATTGCACAGCTTCTTCATAAATTCTTCAGAATGTATCTCTAAGAGACAAGGGTGTTTTACAAACAACCGTCATTCTATTATCATACCTGAAACAAATAATTCCTTAATATGATCAAATATCCAGTGCTCGAAGTTCCCTGATAGTCTCATAATTTTTTTTTTTTTTTTAATATTTGGTTTTTCTGAATCAGGGTCCAAACAGGGCCCATATGTTATATTTGTTGATACATTTTTAAAAGTCTTCTAAATGAATTATCCACCCCAAAGTGTCAATAGTACTGGTGCTGTTAAATGTTGGTGTCATTTAACAAACTATCAATCTCTCTCAGTCCTGTAAACGAATAGACAGCAGTGCTTGGTCACATGCAGGTTCAGTTTTTTGCAGGAATATCTCACAGCGTTTCTGTGCACATCCTACCGCATCACATCAGGAGGGACCCAGTGTCAGATTTTCTCTTTCTTGTGAGGTTAAGATCGATCTGTGGGTTTGGGTGCTGAGGGTCTGACTTCTATCATAAAGTTCCCCATCAGCTAATGGTTTTAGCTAATGATCATTAGGCATGAAATCCATGATTTCATTTAGATTCTGTCATTATTTCTACACTTTTTAGGTGCAAGTCTTCTCTAAAGAACTTTCCTTCATCCTTTATACCCCAAGGTACAGTGCACACAAGACACTTTTTAAAAAACCATTATCGGAATAATGATTTGGTTCTCTAGCATGCTCCAAAGGTGGCCAGTGAGGGTTTTTTTTTTTTAGTATCATTATAAACTCATGAATTTTAACATAGATGATGTGTAACAATTCAGCGCAGTCTTGTTCTCTGTGATGCCCCTATTGTCCACCTTAGGCCAGTGGGAGCCTATTTGGGTTTTATCCTGTGTCCTCTGGACATGACCACAGGGGTCCCCCTTGCTTTCTGATATGACAAGGTGCTTGCTCCAGATTCATCTTACACTTTCCCTGTCCCTAACCTAGACTCAGGCATTTCTCCGAGGATACCTGATTCTTTTTAGTAGGAAAAGGGTAGTTAGAAACCACAACCAGGTGTGCCCAGTTTTTGAAGACTTTGCATAAATAGCAATGAGCCTGTAAGAGATCTGTATATACAGAGGGGACCCAGGTGGTACACAAGGGCGTGATTGACGGCCACTGCATTTTTCACTAGGTGCATTAAACAAAATAAATCCCACCTGAACCTCCTCAAATAGATTGTGCTTTTGTAGACCCTGCCTGAGTCTGATTCCTAATCCTCCTCCTGGGATGAAGCAAATTTACCCATAACCGTTAGATTCTTTCCTCTCACCCTTCCTGTGAACACAGGCTTCTGAGAGGGGAGGTTCGGGCCAAGGATTCTCTGCGCTCTAGAGGTTGCTCAGACAGAGTTGCCCTGCTCTGTGAGATCAGCAGGACTGCCCCACGCCTTCCCAGGTGGTGCGTGCCTTCAGGGAGGTTCTCACGCACACGGACCTCCTAACTCAGGATTGCTAATTTCGTTGTAAGATGTTGCCTGCAAGGCTTGGGTCCTGTACCCTCACACAGACTGCAGAATAGATCCACTGGTGCTCAGACGACGGAGTCTTAGATCACTTCCCATAGACCCCCCCTTAATCTGTCTCCGTGGTCTGGGGCCAGGTTGCCAGTAGCCCCTTGCTGCTGAGAGAACCCGTAGAGGGTGGGCTCTTGAGTCAGTGTCCTGTGGATGTCACCAAGCCGCCCGGTACCCTCAGCTGCCGAGTTGGAGGCATCAAATGTGGCTGGCCCCGCGTTTACTAGGCAGGGGCGGTGAGAAGGAAGGTAAATGATGGAGAAAAGCCAGTGACATTTTCAAGCTCCGTAGGAGTACATTTTTACATTAGCAATGTTATTTGCAAATTTCCCCAAAGCCAGTCTGAGCTTCCTGTTTAAGGGGCAGGAAAACAATGCTAGTTGTTACACTGTGGAAGTGACGCCAACTCGCCCCTCGTGGGGGACACGCTTATCGCAAGCTCGTCTGCTGCCTCCCGGGCCTCCAAGGGTCTCCACGCGGGTCTGTGATGGATGTTCTGCACAGTCGCCCTCCCGGTCGCTCCCGGACGTTTTCTCCCACAAATCTCCAGATTGACTTTAAAAAATCCTAACGTCAGCAGTCTTTAAGCCTTATCTGAGAACAAAATGCAGTTCATTTGTCTCCTAAGTGTTACTTATTTGCAGCTGGGTTAAAAGTCACAGATGCCTCCTTGCTGTGAATTGGAAGGGGATGGGGAGGGAGGAGGAGCCGGCCGTCAGCCGTTTTTATACAGGACGGGCCCACGCGGGTGCAAATCCTTTCCTGCCAAGCACTCCATTGCCTTTGGCAGACCCAGGGTCCCCAAGAGCCAAGGAGCTAGATGAGGTTACCCAGAATTTTAGAATAAAAAAGGACCTAACGGACTTTAGCACTATTATTTTCCTTTGGGTGAAATCTAGCCCAGATCCCCAGTATATGAAGCAGAGGTAAAGTGGCTGGGTGGGGCTGGAGCACCAGAGCCAAGGTTATGGGGGCTCTTTCCATGCCCTGTCCCCTGCAGCAACTCAGGGCTCCAAGAAGGGCTTTTTGAAAAGTGCTGATGGCAGATACTATGGCAAACTTATCCTGAGTCTTGGCTCCACTCACTTCCCCCCACAATCAACCCTGGAAGTGAGAAAATAAAATAAAACCCAAGGAACACTTGGGCTACAGAAGATGTGTGAGGAGGAGGGATGGATGCTTGGTGACATACCCAGGGGACAGGAAATGGGGGGGAAGGGGGAGGCAGTCATGTCCTTTTCTGTCTCCTGTATAGTACCTTTGGATGGATCATCACCTGCTTCATCACATCCCAGAAAACAGAAGATAGCAGTGCCGGCCCAGTGCCACCAGGTCAGTGGGGTAACATTAGGGCTGCGTTCATCCATGCCGGGGTAGGTGCATATAGCATACGTGCAGGGAGATCTGCCAGCCATATGGAGTTAGCACGTGCCCCCCCCGCCCCCCATTCCCCCACCCCTCCGGGCCCCCAACTATCCCCCTATGCTTCAAAGGAAAGCTGATTGCAATCCAGGCAGACAGAACTTAGAAAATGTGATGGGGATAGAGATATGAGGATTTTCCCTGAGGGGCAGAGTCACTTGCTGGGGTGTGGCAAGTGGAGAGTGGTTCAGTCCAAACGGCAGCACAGAGTATCTCCCACCCTCTCTGCTGACCCACCAGGGGTTTAGCTCCCCTGTCGTAGGTACACATCACTAGCCAAGGGAGTCAAGATCCCCAGGAGAGTATGTGATCACAGGAAAAAAACTAGACATGAAATAAGATGGTAGAATTAAGACCCAACATAATAGTAAAACAAATGTAAATGGATTAAACTCACCAATTCAAAGATAGAGGTTTTCAGATTAAATTGTAAAAAGAATATTTTAGCAGTATGCTGTCTACAGGAGGCATAAAAGGATACAGAAATGTTTAATATTAATTCAGACAAAAAAGGTTTTTAAAACATCAAAATGGACAAGCAGACTATTAGAATGTTATATTTGGAGAAGAGGAGCAATATATCAAGAAGATATAATCATAAAGATAAATCTATTTATATTGCCTCAAATACATAAAGCAGCTACCAACAGGGCTAAAGGGAAAAATAAATAAATCAACAAATGTAATCAGAAATTGTATATGTCCCTCTCAGAAACTGACAGATCAAGCATGAAAAAAAGCAAAGATAGGAAGATATGAACTACACAATTGATAAGCTGTAGCTTATTTATTCATATATATTTGTAAAAATCAACCATGTATCTTTTTTTAAAATAAATTTATTTATTTATTTTATTTATTTATTTTTGGCTGTGTCGGGTCTTCGTCTCTGCGCGCGGGCTTTCTCTAGTTGCAGCGAGTGGGGGCTACTCTTCCTTGTGGTGCGCAGGCTTCTCATTGCAGTGGCTTCTCTTGTTGTGGAGCACAGCCTCTAGGTGTGCGGGCTTCAGTAGTTGTGGCATGCGGGCTCAGTAGTTGTGGCTCATGGGCTCTAGAGCTCAGGCTCAGTAGTTGTGGTGCACAGGCTTAGTTGCTCCGCGGCATGTGGGATCTTCCCATACCAGGGCTCCAACCCGTGTCCCGTGCATTGGCAGGCGGATTCTTAACCACTATGCCACCAGGGAAGTCCCTCAACCATGTATGAAGCCACAAAAAAATGCCAGCATTTCAAAGAATCAAATCATCAAGACCATAGTTCTTTGACCATAATGTAATAATAACTGAAATACAAAACAAAAGAATAACACTCCCTACCTCCTGCTCATTTGCTGAAAGCTAAATAACTTGCTCCTAAATGACTTTTTAAAAAATTTTTTTACTGGAGTATAGTTGATTTATAATGTTGTGTTAGTTTTAGGTGTACAGCAAACTGCTAAATGACTTTTGAGTTAAAGAAAGAAACAAAAGGGAAATTTAAAGTACTTAGAACTAAAATTTAAACATTAAAATTTTCAACAATTGTGGGAGATAAAGTAGTACTTAGAGGAAAATGTATAGCTTTAAATCATTTATCCAAAAACAAACAGGAAGACTGAAACGAGTGATTTTTTTTTTTTCTGCCCATGCTGCACCAGAACTAAGAGTTCCCTGACCAGGGGTCGAACCCAGGCCCCCTGCAGTGGAAGCTCAGAGTCCTAACCACTGGACAACCAGGGAATTCCCACAAGAGTGAATTAAAACAAACAAACAAAAAACCC